>NC_034177.2:61049479-61366017 GCF_002021735.2 Oncorhynchus kisutch | reverse complement strand
TGACATGAACTTTTCATATTTTTATAAATGTACCCCCTTTTCTCCTCAGTTTTATTTTTATTTTATTTCACCTTTATTTAACCAGGTAGGCTAGTTGAGAACAAGTTCTCATTTGCAACTGCGACCTGGCCAAGATAAAGCATAGCAGTGTGAGCATACAACAAAGAGTTACACATGGAGTAAACAATTAACAAGTCAATAACACAGTAGAAAACGAAGGGGGGGTCTATATACAATGTGTGCAAAAAGGCATGAGGAGGTAGGCAAATAATTACAATTTTGCAGATTAACACTGGAGTGATAAAAGATCAGATGGTCATGTACAGGTAGAGATATTGGTGTGCAGAAGAGCAGAAAAGTAAATAAATAAAAACAGTACGGGGATGAGGTAGGTGAAAAGGGTGGGCTATTTACCAATAGACTATGTACAGCTGCAGCGATCGGTTAGCTGCTCAGATAGCTGATGTTTGAAGTTGGTGAGGGAGATAAAAGTCTCCAACTTCAGCGATTTTTGCAATTCGTTCCAGTCACAGGCAGCAGAGTACTGGAACGAAAGGCGGCCAAATGAGGTGTTGGCTTTAGGGATGATCAGTGAGATACACCTGCTGGAGCGCGTGCTACGGATGGGTGTTGCCATCGTGACCAGTGAGCTGAGATAAGGCGGAGCTTTACCTAGCATAGACTTGTAGATGACCTGGAGCCAGTGGGTCTGGCGACGAATATGTAGCGAGGGCCAGCCGACTAGAGCATACAAGTCGCAGTGGTGGGTAGTATAAGGTGCTTTAGTGACAAAACGGATGGCACTGTGATAGACTGCATCCAGTTTGCTGAGTAGAGTGTTGGAAGCCATTTTGTAGATGACATCGCCGAAGTCGAGGATCGGTAGGATAGTCAGTTTTACTAGGGTAAGCTTGGCGGCTTGAGTGAAGGAGGCTTTGTTGCGGAATAGAAAGCCGACTCTTGATTTGATTTTCGATTGGAGATGTTTGATATGAGTCTGGAAGGAGAGTTTGCAGTCTAGCCAGACACCTAGGTACTTATAGACGTCCACATATTCTAGGTCGGAACCATCCAGGGTGGTGATGCTAGTCGGGCATGCAGGTGCAGGCAGCGACCGGTTGAAAAGCATGCATTTGGTTTTACTAGCGTTTAAGAGCAGTTGGAGGCCACGGAAGGAGTGTTGTATGGCATTGAAGCTTGTTTGGAGGTTAGATAGCACAGTGTCCAAAGACGGGCCGAAAGTATATAGAATGGTGTCGTCTGCGTAGAGGTGGATCAGGGAATCGCCCGCAGCAAGAGCAACATCATTGATATACACAGAGAAAAGAGTCGGCCCGAGAATTGAACCCTGTGGCACCCCCATAGAGACTGCCAGAGGACCGGACAGCATGCCCTCCGATTTGACACACTGAACTCTGTCTGCAAAGTAATTGGTGAACCAGGCAAGGCAGTCATCCGAAAAACCGAGGCTACTGAGTCTGCCGATAAGAATATGGTGATTGACAGAGTCGAAAGCCTTGGCGAGGTCGATGAAGACGGCTGCACAGTACTGTCTTTTATCGATGGCGGTTATGATGTCGTTTAGTACCTTGAGTGTGGCTGAGGTGCACCCGTGACCGGCTCGGAAACCAGATTGCACAGCGGAGAAGGTACGGTGGGATTCGAGATGGTCAGTGACCTGTTTGTTGACTTGGCTTTCGAAGACCTTAGATAGGCAGGGCAGGATGGATATAGGTCTGTAACAGTTTGGGTCCAGGGTGTCTCCCCCTTTGAAGAGGGGGATGACTGCGGCAGCTTTCCAATCCTTGGGGATCTCAGACGAGATGAAAGAGAGGTTGAACAGGCTGGTTTTGTGATATCCAATTGGTTAGTTACAGTCTTGTCCCATCGCTGCAACTCCCTTACAAACTTGGGAGAGGCCAAGGTCTTTAGCCATGTGTCCTCCGAAACACGACTCTGCCAAGCCGTACTGCTCCTTGACACGCTGCTCGCTTATCCCGGAAGCCAGCCGCACCAATGTGTCAGGAGGAAACGCTGTCCAACTGGCGACCATGTCAATGTGCATGCGACAATTGCGCAATTGTTGCTTATTGCTGACTACAAATGATCTATAACTGTGCTAATAACTCACTAACTAGCAAAGGATATGAACAAATTGTGCACATGTGGCTACATGCAGCTCTAGCTTTGATCTCACAACAAGCGCATCAACTCATGACCGCTCATGCTGTAAACGCAGTCCAGTTCAAAGTAAGTGGCACAGATCCATATATGGCTATGGTATATTTGCATATAGGCCAACTGCAGCTCTGATTGTTAATGCCACACCGGTCTGTAAAGTATGGGCTGAGTAGTGCATGTTAATGCAATAGAATCGTACTCCAAAGGCATTCTGCCTACAACAAAAAATGAACTTCTTGGTGACGGGGCAGTATTTTCACGTCCGGATGAAATGCATGCCCAAATTCAACTGCCCGCTCCTCAACCCCAGAAAATAAGATCTGCATATTATTAGTAGATTTGGATAGAAAACACTCAGAAGTTTCTAAAACGGTTTGAATCATGTCTGTGAGTATAACAGAACTTATGTAGCAGGCGAAACCCAGAGGAAAAAACAAAGATGTTTTTTTTTGAGGTCATTCTCTTTTCAATGTGGTTTCATTGGGAATCCAGATTTCTAAGGGACCTTCTTGCAGTTCCTACTGCTTCCACTGGATGTCACCAGTCTTTAGAAATTGGTTGAGGTTTTTCCTTTGTGTAATGAAGAAGAAGCCCTGTTCAAAACGAGGGTCACTTCGCATGACTAGAAAGGTAGCGTCAGTTTGTTTTCTTCCTGTATTTAACACAGATCATCCCGTCTTCAACTTTATCGATTTATTTACTTTAAAAAATACCTAAAGTTGCATTACAAAAGTAGTTTGAAATGTTTTGGCAAAGTTTACAGGTAACTTTTGAGATATTTTGTAGTCACGTTGCGTAAGTTGGAAACGGTGTTTTTCTGGATCAAACGCGCCAAATAAATGGACATTATGGATATATATCGACGGAATTAATCAAACAAAAGGACCATTTGTGATGTTTATGGGACATGTTGGACTGCCAAAAAAAGAAGCTCGTCAAAGGTAAGGCATGATTTATATTTTTATTTCTGTGTTTTGTCGCGGCTGCAGGGTTGAAATGTTTTCTCTCTTTGTTAACGGAGGTGCTACCCTCAGATAATAGCATCGTTTGCTTTCGCCGAAAAGCCTTTTTGAAATCTGACATGTTGGCTGGATTCACAACACGTGTATCTTTAATTTGGTATCTTACATGTGTGATTTCATGAAAGTTAGATTTTTGTAGTAATTTATTTGACTTTGGCGCTCTGCTAGTGTCCCACAGAAAGGGACACTAGCAGACACTATCCCCCAGAAAGGGATATGGCAAGTCAGTCAAGAACACATTCTTATTTTCAATGACGGCTTAGGAACTGTGGGTTAACTGCCTTGTTCAGGGGCAGAATGACAGATTTTTACCTTGTCAGCTCCGGGATTCAATCTTGCAACCTTACGGTTAACTAGTCCAACGCTCTAACCACCTGCCTCTCATTGCACTCCACGAGGAGCCTGCCTGTTACGCGAATGCAGTAAGAAGCCAAGGTACGTTGCTAGCTAGCATTAAACTTATCTTATAAAAAACAATCAATCATAATCACTAGTTAACTACACATGGTTGATGATATTACTAGATATTATCTATGCATATTATCGATGCAACGCAGGGGGATGATTTAACAAAAGCACATTTGCGAAAAAAGCACAATCGTTACACCACTGTACCAAACCTTAAACACCAATGCCTTTCTTAAAATCTATACACAGAAGTATATATTTTTAAACCTGCATATTTAGCTAAAAGAAATCCAGGTTAGCAGGCAATATTAACCAGGTGAAATTGTGTCACTTCTCTTGCGTTCATTGCACGCAGAGTCAGGGTATATGCAACAGTTTGGGCAGCCTGGCTCATTGCGAACTAATTTTCCAGAGTTTTATGTAATTATGACATTGAAGGTTGTACAATGTAACAGGAATATTTAGACTTAGGGATGCCACCCGGTTCCGTATTTCACTGAAAGAATAAACGTTTGGTTTTCGAAATTATAGTTTCCGGATTCGACCATATTAATGACTAAAAGCTCGTATTTCTGTGTGTTATTATGTTATAATTAAGTCTATGATTTGATATTTGATAGAGCAGACTGACTGAGCGATGGTAGTCAGCAGCAGGCTCGTAAGCATTCATTCAAACAGCACTTTTGTGCGTTTTGCCAGCAGCTCTTCTCAAGCACAGCGCTGTTTAGGACTTCAAGCCTATCAACCCTCGAAGATTAGGCTGGTGTAACCGACGTGAAATGGCTAGCTAGTTAGCGGGGTGCACGCTAATAGCGTTTCAAACGTCACTCGCTCTGAGACTTGGAGTAGTTATTCCCCTTGCTCTGCATGGGTAACGCTGCTTTGAGGGTGTCTGTTGTCGATGTGTTCCTGGTTCGAGCCCAGGTAGGAGCAAGGAGAGGGACGGAAGCTATACTGTTTCACTGGCAATACTAAAGTGCCTATAAGAACATCCGATAGTCAAAGGTATATGAAATACAAATGGTATAGAGAGGAAAAGTCCTATAATTCCTATAATAACTTCTACCTAAAACTTCTTACCTGGGAATATTGAGGACTCATGTTAAAAGGAACTACCAGATTTCATATGTTCTCATGTTCTGTGCAAGGAACATAAACGTTAGCTTTTTTACATGGCACATATTGCATTTTTACTTTCTTCTCCAACACTGTTTATGCATTATTTTAACCAAATTGAACATGTTTCATTATTTGAGGCTAAATTGATTTTTATTGATGTATTATATTAAGTTAAAATAAGTGTTCATTCAGTATTGTTGTAATTGTCATTATTTTTTTAAATATTGTTTTTATATATTTTTTTAATCGGTATCGGCTTTTTTTGGTCCTCCAATAATCGGGATCGGCGTTGAAAAATCATAATCAGTCGACCTCTACTATAGGCCCAATACATTATCGCCACATTGGCTTTGCTTGAATTGTCCTGCCAGTGAGTGCAATGTTGTTCGGCACATTTTCTTAATTTACAGAATTGTAAAATGTATTAAATCGTTTTTTTCCCTCCTCAATCTACAAACACTACCCCATAGGGACAAAGCAAATGTATTAAAAATAAAAACATATCACATTTACATAAGTTTTCAGACCCTTTACTCAGTACTTTGTTGAAGCACCTTTGGCAGCATTTACAGCCTTGAGTCTCTCTTTGGGTATGACGCTACCAACTTGGCACACCTGTATTTGGGGAGTTTCTCCCATTATTCTCTGTCAGGTTGGATGGGCAGCATCGCTGCCCAGTTATTTTCAGGTCTCCTGCGTTGTCTTGGCTGTGTGCTTAGGTTCATTGTTCTGTCAGAAGGTGAACCTTCTCCCCAGTCTGAGTTCCTGAGCACACTGGAGCAGGTTTTCATCAAGGATCTCTCTGTACTTTGCTCCATCATTGTTAAATGGAAGAAGTTTGGAACCATCAAAGCTCTTCCTAAAGCTGGCTGCCTGGCCAAACTGAGCAATTGAGAAGGGCCTTGGTCAGGGAGATGACCCAGAACCCGATGGTCTCTGACAGAGCTCCAGTGTTCCTCTGTGGAGATGGTTGTCCTTCTGGAAGGTTCTCCAATCTCTGCAGCACTCCACCAATCAGGGCTTTCTGGTAGTGGCCAGATGGAGTTTGCCAAAAGGCACCAAAAGACTCTCAGACCATAAGAAACCAGATTCTCTGGTCTGATGAAACCAAGATTGAACTCTTTGGCTTGAATGCCAAGTGTCATGTCTAGCACCAAACCCTACAAAACCTGGCACCAAACCCTACGGTGAAGCATGGTGGTGGAAACAAAATGCTGTGGGGATGTTTTTCAGCAGCAAGAACAGCGAGACTACCGTAATTTCCGGACTATAAGCCGCTACTTTTTTCCCACGCTTTGAACCTCGCGGTTTATACAATGACGCGGCTAATTTATGGATTTTTCCCACTTTCACAAGATTCATGCCGCCAAAAAACTGAGCACCGCCACATAATGTGACGTAAATCGAGCGCGCTCAAACTTCCCATCATTCTGATTTACGGTAGTAATTTTGTCACCCTCATCATGGCAAAGACACAGAGAAATGCATATGATGCAGCTTTCAAGTTGAAGGCGATCGATCTGGCTGTTGGAAAAGGAAATAGAGCTGCTGACAGCGTGGAGCATTGTCAAAAAATCCACTATCATCAACGGGTTTCGAAAGGCTGGACTGCTCCGTGTTGAAGAGGGCAGCGATCCAACATCTGATGAAGCAATTCTGAGGCTATTCAACTCCGACACCGAAGGAGATGACTTCAGTGGTTTCAGTGCACAGGAGGAGGAAGATAGTGACCAATGACTTTCTTGGTAGGCAACTGTTTACTGCTATTTTTAAATTTTTTGTTACAAGCCGTGTTTTGTTTAAAGGCTGTGTAAAGTTCATTTGTTTCAATGTACCGGTAGGCACCTGCAGCTTATACACAAGTGCGGCTTATTTATGTACAAAATACTTTTTTTATTTTTTATTCAGTGGGTGCGGTTTATATTCAGGTGCGCTTAATAGTCCAGAAATTACGGTAGTCAGGATCGAGGCGAAGATGATTGGAGAAATGTACAAAACCTACTCCAGAGTACTCAGGACCCCAGACTGGAGAACAATGATCCTAAGCACATAGCCAAGACAATGCAGGAGTTGCTTCGGGACAAGTCTCTGAATGTCTGTGAGTCCTGCCAGAGCCCGGACTTGAACCCGATCGAGCATCTTTGGAGAGACATGAAAATAGCTGTGCAGCGACGCTCCCCATACATCCTGACAGCTTGAGAGGATCTGCAGAGAAGAATGGGAGAAACTCTCCAAATAAAGGTGTGCCAAGCTTGTATTGTCATACCCAAGAAGACATGAGTACTGAGTAAAGAATCTGAATACTTATGTAAATGTAATAATTCCGTTTTTTTTTTATCATACATTTGCAAAAATGCCTTCGCTTGACTTTGCTTTGTCATTATGGGGTGTTGTGTGTAGATTGATGAAGGGGGAAAAACACATTTTAAATCAATTTTTGAATAAGGCTGTAACCTAACAAAATGTGGACAATTCAATGGGTCTGAATATTTGCGATATTTGCTGTGTGTGTATGTTTACAAACTCAGTAAAAAGAAGATGATAAACGCCCCTTTTTCAGGACCCTGTCTTTCAAAGATAATTAGTAAAAATCCAAATAATTCACAGATCTTCATTGTGAAGGGTTTAAACACTGTTTCCCATGTTTGTTCAATGAATCATAAATAATTCATGAACATGCATCTGTGGAATGGTCATTTAAGACACTAACATCTTAAAGGTGGTAGTCAATTAAAGTTGGTTATGAAAACTTAGGAAACTAGAGGCCTTTCTACTGACTATGAAAAACACCAAAAGAAAGATGCCCAGGGTCCCTGTTCATCTGCGTGAACGTGCCTTAGGCATGCTGCAAGAAGGCATGAGGATTGGAGATCTGGCCAGGGCAATAAATTGCAATGTCCGTACAACACCTGCACAGGATCAGTACATTTGAACATCACACCTGCGACGTTGGGTTTGTACCCATAGGCAATGTTGTTGCCAGTAATGGCAAAAACAACTGCCCGAGTTACACCAGGAATGCATAATCCCTCCATCAGTGCTCAGACTGTCCGCAATAGGCTGAGAGAGGCTGGACTGAGGGCTTGTAGGCCTGTTGTAAGGCAGGTCCTCACCAGACATCACCGGCAACAACGTCGCCTATGGGCACAAACCCACCGTTGCTGGACCAGACAGCATAAAAAATTGACTGTTCGTAGATGGTAGATGGGGTTCTCTCTGGGAGAGCTGCACAGGGCTCCCTGCCACTCACCCCTTTAGCGTGAGGACTGGCAAAGTTCTCTTCACTGACAAGTCACGGTTTTGTCTCACCAGGGGTGATGGTTGGATTCCCGTTTATCGTCGAAGGAATGTGCGTTACACTGAGGCCTGTACTCTGGATTGGGATTGAGGTGGAGGGTCCGTCATGGTCTGGGGCGGTGTATCACAGCATCACCGGACTGAGCTTGTTGTCATTGCAGGCAATCTCAACACTTCCTGCAGGCTCATCCTGACCTGACCCTCCAGCATGACAATGCCATTAGCCATTATTGCTCATTCTGTGAGTGATTTCCTGCAAGACAGGAATGTCAGTGTTCTGCCATGGCCAGCAAAGAGCCCGGATATCAATCCAATTGAGCACGTCTGGGACCTGTTGGATCGGAGGGTGAGGGCTAGGGCCATTCCCCCCAGAAATGTCTGGGAACTTGCAGGTGCCTTGGTGGAAGAGAACTGGCAAATCTGGTGCAGTCCATGAGGAGGAGATGCACTGCAGCTGGTGGCCACACCAGATACTGACTGTTGATTTTGACCCTCCCTTGTTCAGGGACACATTATTCAATGTCTGTTAGTCACATGTCTGTGGAACCTTTTCAGTATGTCTCAGTTGTTGAATCTTATGTTCATACAAATATTTACAGATTTTAAGTTTGCTGAAAATAAACGCAGTTGACAGTGAGGATGTTTCTTTTTTTTGTTGAGTGATATACACTGCTCAAAAAAATTAAGGGAACACTTAAACAACACAATGTAACTCCAAGTCCATCACACTTCTGTGAAATCAAACTGTCCACTTAGGAAGCAACACTGGTTGACAATACATTTCACATGCCTATGCTTCCTGGCTGATGTTTTGGTCACTTTTGAATGCTGGCAGTGCATTCACTCTAGTGGTAGCATGAGACTGAGTCTACAACCCACACAAGTGGCTCAGGTAGTGCTGCTCATCCAGGATGGCACATCAAGGCGAGCTGTGGCAAGAAGGTTTGCTGTGTCTGTCAGCGTAGTGTCCAGAGCATGGAGGCGCTACCAGGAGACAGGCCAGTACATCAGGAGACGTGGAGGAGGCCGTAGGAGGGCAACAACCCAGTAGCAGGACCGCTACCTCCACCTTTGTGCAAGGAGGAGCAGGAGGAGCTCTGCAAAATTACCTCCTGCAGGCCACAAATAGGTCTGCTCAAACGGTCAGAAACAGACTCCATGAGGGTGGTATGAGGGCCCAACGTCCACAGGTGGGGGTTGTGCTTACAGCCCAACACCGTGCAGGACATTTTGGCATTTGCCAGAGAACACAAAGATTGGCAAATTCGCCACTGGCGCCCTGTGCTCTTCACAGATGAAAGCAGGTTCACACTGAGCACATGTGACCGACGTGACAGTCTGGAGACGCCGTGGAGAGCGTTCTGCTGCCTGCATACTCCAGCATGACTGGTTTGGCGGTGAGTCAGTCATGGTGTGGGGTGGCATTTCTTTGGGGGGGCTGCACAGCCCTCCATGTGCTCGCCAGAGGTAGCCTGACTGCCATTAGGTACCGAGATGAGATCCTCAGACCCCTTGTGAGACCATATGCTGGTGCGGTTGGCCCTGGGTTCCTCCTAATGCAAGACAATGCTAGACCTCATGTGGCTGGAGTGTGTCAGCAGTTCCTGCAAGAGGAAGGCATTGATGCTATGGACTGGCCCGCCCGTTCCCCAGACCTGAATCCAATCAAGCACATCTGGGACATCATGTCTCGCTCCATCCACAGACTGTCCAGGAGTTGGCGGATGCTTTAGTCCAGGTCTGGGAGGAGATCCCTCAGGAGGTCATACAGGCACGTGGAGGCCACATACACTACTGAGCCTCATTTTCACTTGTTTTAAGGACATTACATCAAAGTTGGATCTGCCTGTAGTGTGGTTTTCCACTTTAATTTTGAGTGTGACTCCAAATCCAGACCTCCATGGGTTGATAAATTTGATTTCCATTGATAATTTTTGTGTGATTTTTGTTGTCAGCACATTCAACTATGTAAAGAAAAAAGTATTTAATAAGAATATTTCTTTCATTCAGATCTAGGATGTGTTTTAGTGTTCCCTTTATTTTTTTGAGCAGTGTATATCACACACACACACACACTGATTTGTATTTTTTAGGTGGACGGACATTTTACAGTGTAAACTTAAAACAAATATATATATATAATGTGTGTGTGTTCATTTATTACTCTCCCTGAAAAAAACACTAAGGTGGCCCGCCCAAGACTTTTCTATGCAGAAGAAACCCTGCAAGAGTAGTGGACAGTGTCTGTGTACTGATTTGGTGTCTCTCTGAAATCCCAGACCTTGAGCAACAGCACTTAAACATTGTTCACGTGGGAGGCAACCTGTCTGCCTAGGGAGACAAGTCTAAGTTGGATATGACCAGTGGTTCTGCTCCAGCAGAGGGGGATGGGCTCTGCTACAGGTGCCATGGCAACAGTGCCAAGTAGTGCCACATAATCAGCTCATTGGCCTCCTTGAGGATCACTAAAACATTCCACATTCAAAGTCAAACTGATGCTGTTGCCTCGGCCGTGTAATTCAAACAATGACGCAGCGTTAAAGTCTTCCAAGTGACACTTCGGGCATGTCGCCTACTTAATTATTTTTTTAAATAAAGTAAAAAGACAGCTCAGCATAGCCATCGATGAGCACAATCCTTCACATCAAAGAGACCTGATGTCTTGGACCCCTCTCTCCCTTTAGTGTCCTCCACTGGTCTCCTGTAAAGCAGGTTGCCTCCCGTCCCTGTAGATATTGAATGATTTCCCCTGATTGCTCTGGAATGTGAGAGAGGAGGATGAAAAAGGTTAGATGGAGGTCATAGATATTACTTGACTGTCTAAGGGGTCATATGGGGTAGGCTACTATATATGACACAGAGTGGCTGCCTAATCTGATCTTGGACACAGGCCTGTTCCTATAGCCTTGATACAGGCCTGTTCTTATAACAGTTAGAGCCAGGTTCACACACATGGTCTCCCTCTAACACTGTGAAGGTGTTCCACAGCCATGGTAAAATTGGCAGCCTTCATCTAAATAACAATCCATTTCTCTCCTCTGCCTAATCCTCTTTTGCTACACATTCCAGCGCAAATGTTTTCCAGTCAAACCCAATACTTCACATGCTTTTGCTCTGAGCACAACAGGAATGCTGAGTAAAGGAAGCTCATTCTTTTGAGCGTTTCCACGTTGCTGAAATCACATGACTCATTGTACTTTAATAATGTCTCACAACGGTGTGTCTTTCTTTGGTTTATTCTGTGTGCTTTTCCTCACTGTTGAAGTTACCTTACTCGTTGAATATCTCACGATTGTGGCCTATGTGCGTGCCTACATGTATCTACACTACATGGTCAAAGGTATGTGGACACCCCTTCACATTAGTGGACTCTGCGATTTCACACCCGTTGCTGACAGGTGTATAAAATCGAGCACAGAGCCATGCAATCTCCATAGACGAACACTGGCAGTATAATGGCCTTACTGAAGAGCTCAGTGACTTTCAATGTGGCATCGTCCATAGGATGCCACCTTTCCAAATTTCTGCCTTGCTAGAGCTTCCCCAGTCAACTGTAACTGCTGTTGTTGTGAAGTGGACACAGAACGGGACCACAAAGTGCTGAAGCCTGTAAAAATCGTCTTTCCTCGATTGCAACACTCACTACAGAGTTCCTAACTGCTTCTGGAAGCAACCTCAGCACAAGAACTGTTTGTCAGGAGCTTCATTTCATGGGTTTCCATGGCTGAGCAGCCACATACAAGCCTAAGATCACCATGTGCAATGCCAAGTGTTGGCTGGAGGGGTGTAAAGCTCGCCGCCATTGGACTCTGGAGCAGTGGAAAAGCGTTGTCTGGAACGATGAATCACGCTTCACCATCTGGCTGTCTGACGGACAAATCTGGATTTGGCGGATGCCAGGAGAACGCTACCTGCCCTAATGCATAGTGCCACCTGTAAAGTTTGGTGGAGGAGGAATAATGGTGTGAGGCTGTTTTTCATGGTTTAGGCTAGGCATCTTTAGTTCCAGTGAAGGGAAATCTTAATCGTACAGCATACATTCTAGATTATTCTATGCTTCCCACTTTGGCAACAGTTTCTTGTTTCAGCATGAAAATGCCCCCATGGACAAAGCAAGGTCCATACAGAAATGGTTTGTTCAGATTGGTGTGGAAGAACTTGACTGGCCTGCACAGAGCCCTGGCCTCAACCCCATCGAACACCATTGTGAAAAATTGGAACGCCAACTGCCAGCCAGGCCTAATTGCCCAACATCAGTGCCCGAGCTCACTAATACTCTTGTGGCTGAATGGAAGCAAGTCCCAGCAGCAGTGTTCCAACATCTAGTGGAAAGCTTTCCCAGATTGGAGGCTGTTATAGCAGCAAAGGGCAGCAAACTCCATATTAATGCCCCATGACATTTGGAATGAGATGTTGGACGAGCAGGCATCCACATACTTTTGACCATGTAGCGTATGTGTTTTTCCTCATTACTGAAGACATCACTTTCTCATTTGTACTTCAAGTAGGGCTACGTTCATTGTACTTAGGACACGGGTTAGTGTCTGCGAGTAGGGTGGATGGTGTATACCACAGGTGTCAAATTCATTCCACAGATGGTCGAGTGTTTGCACTCCTCCCTGGTACTTGATTGATGAATTAAGGCGCTCTCCTCACCTGGTTGTCTCGGTCAGTGGCGGCCAAACTGGGGCGCATTTTCAAAATTGGGTAGTGCGTCAGTTTTCCACCAGTCATGTCAGTCATTACATACCTTTTTAGAGAGCTTATTATAACTTGTTAGAAACGTTCAGATCAGATTTTTTTTTTTTGGCCATATATTTTGTTGTAATGTTTTGTTTGAAGCTATCAAATATCACACGAATACACATGAGACATGGCACAATGTATAGAATTGCAAGAAGATTAGCTTTAAAACAGTGAATGTTCTCTGCACCCCTTGACAAAATGTGTAGACTTGCAGGAAATGAGCTTTAAACCTGCAAAATGTTCTCTCTGCCAACAAAGAAGTGTGTGAACAGTGCTTGTGCCCATAGAAATGGACGTGCGTGCTTGGGGGGGGGGGGGGGGGAGCGGGATGTTCCCCAATGCTTGAAGTGGGGCCGGAGTGTAAACATTTGGGATTCCCTAGTCTAGGTCAAATTGAAAGAAAAAAACAGCAGACACTAGGGCATCCATGGAATGACTAACACCCCCACTAAGCATTCTACAGTACCACCAGGAATCTTATGACCCCTGCTGGAGAGACAATCCCAAACTGTCATCTGTTAGGGACTCTTCTTTACTCCACCTCAGCATGAGCTATTTGTAGAGTTCTAGACAGGCTCTGCTTTGCCGTTTTTCGCTGTAAAAAAATACCATAAATAAAACAAATGGCCAGTGATTGAAAACCGACACTACGGTGTGCCCTAAATGAATATGACCTAGGCCACAGAGGGGACAACACCCTTCCCAACCCTGTTTTTACAATCGGTAACACACTATCTTTCTGTATCCCTCCAGGGCCGGTGGTGTATGTGCTAGACCTGGCGGACCGGCTAATCTCCAAGGCCTGTCCCTTTACCGCCGCTGGCATCATGGTGGGCTCCATTTACTGGACCGCTGTCACCTACGGGGCCGTCACTGTCATGCAGGTGAGACCATAAAAATAAAACGCACACACACACGGCTGTGTTTATTAACAGACTACGGCAGACTACGGCTTGACCATGGTGTCCCCTCTGTCCCTGTGCCCAGGTGGTGGGCCATAAGGAGGGCCTGGACGTGATGGAGCGGGCAGACCCCCTGTTCCTGCTCATCGGCCTGCCCACCATCCCCGTCATGCTGATCCTGGGGAAGATGATCCGCTGGGAGGACTACGTGCTGCGCTTCTGGAGGAAGTACTCCAACAAGCTGCAGATCCTCAACAGCATCTTCCCAGGTCAGAAAGGACACATTGGTAGGGATGCCCACCGTTCCGCAACACCAGTGTTATTCTAAAATGGGTGGAGTTCAGCTTATTCATTGTGTGTGTCTGTATGATGAAGAGTGGGTGATAAAGATCTTGATAGATGATGCTACCTGTGTTAAAGACTGTAAACACATTTTGTGCACAACATTGAGCTTTTTGTGCGCATGATAAATGTCTGATCATTTATTTTGTGTGAACACTGTGGCTTTCCTAGGGTGTGCGCAGTGTTTGTTGGGGATAAAAGAGTACTACGAGGTGGTCTGTCTGTTGGTGGTGGGTAGGTCCAGTAGAGGGGGGGGGGGGGGGGTTCCCACTGATCTCATCAAGGTAGTGATTGGTGCGGGGAAAAACCCGACAACCTTTTCTCTCTCCAGGCTCAGCTTGCTGGGCAAAAGCACTCCTCTACCCCCAGTCGGCTGCCCGAACTAGAGATACTGGTACAGACTGATGCATATACTCATCACTTGATGTGTATTGTGTGTATTTGTGTGTATTGTGCGGCATATCTAGCTTTGTGAAGATGTATTGGCAAAACATCAACACCCACAATGCACCAAACCCCATCCTTACCCTGTCCCCTCCTCTCGGTCTCTCTCAGGGATTGGGTGTCCAGTGCCTCGTATCCCGGCAGAGGCCAGCCCCCTGGCAGACCACGTGTCAGCCACTAGAATCCTATGTGGCGCTCTGGTCTTTCCCACCATCGCCACCATCGTAGGCAAACTCATGTTCAGCAGCGTCAACTCCAACCTGCAGAGGACCATCCTGGTGGGTAACAAAAACAAACATGTGTCATGTCAGTCATACACAAAGAGACTGTGGGCCTGGGTTTTGGTCATTGTAGTTATCTCCTTTTTAGTGATTGCAGGGTTTTTGCAATGGCTATACAGTGCATTCAGAAAGTATTCAGACCTCTTGCTTTTTTCCCACATTTTGTTACGTTACAGGCTTTTTCAAAAATGGATTAAATAAAACATTGTCCTCATCAATCTAGACACAATACCCCATAATGATCAAGCGAAAATAGGTTATTTTTTCCTTCTCACATTTATAAAAAAAAACAAGTATTCAGACACTTTGCTATTGAGCTCCGGTGCATTCTGTTTCCATTGATAATCCTTCAGATGTTTCTACAACTTGATTGGAGTTCAATAGATTGGACATGATTTGGAAAAGCACACACCTGTCTATATAAGGTCCCACAGTTGACAGTGCATGTCAGGGAAAGAAAACAAGCCATGAGGTCAAAGGAATTGTCCGTAGAGCTCAGAGACAGGATTGTGTTGAGGCACAGATCTGGGGAAGGTTACCAAAACATTTCTACAGCATTGAAGGTCCCCAAGAACACAGTGGCCCCCATCATTCTTAAATGGAAGAAGTTTGGAACCCCCAAGACTTTTCCTAGAGCTGGCCGCCTGGCCAAACTGAGCAATCGGGGGAGAAGGGCCTTGGTCAGGGAGGTGACCAAGCGAACCCTATGGTCACTCTGACAGAGCTCCAGAGTTCCTCTGTGGAGATGGGAGAACCTTCCAGAAGGACAACTATCTCTTCAGCACTCCACCAATCAGGGCATTATGGTAGAGTGGCCATACCATGAGAAACAAAATTCTCTCGTCTGATGAAACTAAGATTGAACACTTTGGCTTGAATGCCAAGTGTCATGTCTGAAGGAAACCTGGCACCATCCCTACGTTGAAGCATGATGGTGGCAGCATCATGCTGTGGAGGATGTTTTTCAGTGGCAGGGACTGGGAGACTAGTCAGGATTGAGGGAAAGATTAATGGAGCAAAGTACAGATAGACCCTTGATGAAAACCTGCTCCAGAGCACTCAGGACCTCAGACTGGGGCCCTAAGCACACAGCCAAGACAACGCAGGAGTGGCTTCGGGACAAGTCTCAATGTCCTTGAGTGGCCCAGCCAGAGCCCGGACTTGAACCCGATCGAACATCTCTGGGGTTTCTCCTAGTCTTTCCAAAAACAGGTATTCCTAGCTTGTAGCGTCATACCCAAGAAGACTCGAGGCTGTAATCGCTGCCAAAGGAGCTTCAACAAAGTACTGAGTAATGGGTCTGAACACTTATGTAAATGTGATATTTTGACAAACCTGTTTTTGCTTTGTCATTATGGGGTATTGTGTGTAGATTGATGAGGGGGGAAAAAACATTTGAATCCATTTTTTTATGAGGCTGTAACATAACAAAATGTGGAAAAAGTCCAGGGGTCTGAATACTTTCCGAATGCACTGTACCTATACTATCTCCTCCCTCCTTCTGGCCCATTCTGAGGTAACTATTCCTCAGCCAAGGGGAACTCCCCTACTTTTAGTCTAGAACTCATGATGTTAGACCAGGGGTCTTCAACCTTTTCTTGCTGAGGGACCCCCTCCAATGCAAACCGGCGCGACAGGGACCCCCATCATACGTTAGCAAAAAAATGTTATGTCTTATCGCGTGAATGGTAATGGCAAGGAGAAGTAATCAACATTTTAAAATTAATAGATTTGGCAGATGTCTCCACATAATTGGAAGAGGAAGTGTGAACTCTAACACAGCCTATTAACTAGAAAGGTAACTCAAAACTAGAGGTTGACCGATTTAGATTTTTTTAACGCCGATACCGATTTATTGGAGGACCAAAAAAAGCCGATGCCGATTAATCCGCCTATTTTTTTTATTTGTAATAATGACAATTACAACAATACTGAATATAATACATCAAAATCAATTTAGCCTCAAATAAATAAGGAAACATGTTCAATTTGGTTTAAATAATGCAAAAACAAAGTGTTGGAGAAGAAAGTAAAAGTGCAATATGTACCATGTAAGAAAGCTAATGTTTAAATTCCTTGCTCAGAACATGAGAACATATGAAAGCTGGTGGTTCCTTTTAACACGAGTCTTCAATATTCCCAGGTAAGAAGTTTTAGGTTGTAGTTATTGTAGGAATTATAGGACGATTTCCCTAAATACCATTTGTATTTCATTAACCTTTTGACTATTGGATGTTCTTCTTATAGGCACATTAGTGTTGCCATTTTATAGCTTCCGTCCCTCTCCTCGCTCCTACCTGGGATCGAACCAGATACACATCGACAACAGCCACCCTCGAAGCAGCGTTACCCATGCAGAGCAAGAGGAATAACTACTCCAAGTCTCAGAGCGAGTGACGTTTGAAACGCTATTAGCGGTGCGCACACCGCTAACTAGCTAGCCATTTCACATTGGTTACACCAGCCTAATCTCGGGAGTTGATAGGCTTGAAGTCACAAACAGCGCAATGATTGACGCACAACGAAGAGCTGCTGGCAAAATGCAGGAAAGTGCTGTTTGAATGAATGCTTACGAGCCTGCGGCTGCCTACCACTGCTCAGTCAGATACTCGTATGCTCAGTCAGATTATATGCAACGCAGGACACGCTAGATAAACTAGTAATATCATCAACCATGTGTAGTTAACTAGTGATTTATGATTGATTGTTTTTTATAAAAATAAGTTTAATGCTAGCTAGCAACTTACCTTGGCTTACTGCATTCGCGTAACAGGCAGTCTCCTTGTGGAGTGCAACAGGCAGGTGGTTATAGCATTGGACTAGTTACTGTAAGGTTGCAACAATCTTGCAACCTTACAGTTAACGAGACCGATCCCCCGACAAGGTGAAAATCTGTCGTTCTGACCCTGAACGAGGCAGTTAACCCACCGTTCCTAGGCCGTCATTGAAAATAAGAATGTGTTCTTAACTGATTTGCCTAGTTAAATAAAGGTGTAAAAAAAAATGGCCAAATCGGTGTCCAAAAATACCGATTTCCGATTGAAAACTTGAAATCATCCCTATTTAATTGGCCATTCCGATTAATCGATCGACCTCTACTCCAAACACATTTTTGCTAAGAGCAGCTGTTTAGTTTGTTAAACAAAGGTTAGCCATGTGTTGGCAAAAATGTATGTCCAAGTCAAGAAAGCTTACCAGCAGCCAGCGGGAATTGCCACACTGATAGCCTGTGCTTTTTCAAAGATGAATTGCCTCAAATGAGTGTAATTTGCGAGAAATTAAATGAAGTTGACATCATTAGAAATTATATTCTCCTCTTCTACTGTAGGTATGTAATTCAAAATGTGTTTATTCTGTTGCCAGTAATATTCATACCAAAATAACGTTTTATATACACTAAATAGAAATATGAATGGGTCCAACATGTAAAGTGTTGGTCCCATGTTTCATGAGTTGACATTTTTTAAATCCCAGAAATGTTGTGCATAAATGTGTTTACATCCCTGTTAGTGAGAATGTATCCTTTTCCATCCACCTGACAGGTGTGACATATCAAGAAGCACAATCATTACATAGGTGCACCTTGTGCTAGAGACAGTAAAAGGCCACTCTAAAATGTTCCGTTTTGTCACAACACAATGCCACAGATGTCTCACGTTTTGAGGGAGTGTGCAATTGACCGCAGGAATGACCACCAGAGCTGTTGCCAGATAATTGAATGTTAATTTCTCTAATTTTGCAGTACGTCCAACCGGCCTCACAACCGCAGACCACGTGTAACCACACCAGCCCAGGACTTCCACATCCGGCTTTTTCCCCTTGTGGGATCGTCTGGGGGTGCTGAGGAGTATTTCTGTCTGTAATAAAGCCCTTTTGTGGGGGAAAACTCAATCTGATTGGCTGGCCCTGGCTCCCCAAATCCCTCTAAGGCCCACCCATGGCTGTGAAATCCATGGATTAGGGCCTAATTCATTCATTTCAATTGACTGATTTCCTTATATGAAATGTAACTCAGTAAAATATTTGAATGTTGTGTTTTATATTTTTGCGGACCCTCTGCACCACCCCCAGTTGAATACCCTTGTTTTAGACACACACACCTGAGAGTGCGCTTTCTGCACCCCCGCAGAAATCTAATTATCATAAATTCAACAAAAAAATGCCAGTTTAAGCTAGAGATGTATCTCAATCCGCCTATGTCGCACTACCACATCTGTGGTGAGAGCTAGAGCGGTGTTTGTCAGACCAAGACTTCATCCCTCACCCTGACCTTTTGTTCTTTGTGTCCTGTCTGCAGGGTGGGATTGCGTTTGTGGCCGTCAAGGGAGCGTTTAAGGTGTACTTCAAACAGCAGCAGTACCAGAGGCAAGCCCACCGCAAGATCCTCAACTTCCCAGAGGCAGAGGAAGCCTGGACAGACAGACAGACACACTGACACAAAAGGGGAGTGGGTGGAGCGGTACAGTGAACTCTGAGCAGGAACACTGTCGGACAGACACAGGGATCATTGCTGCCCCCTACCTCTTGTACCCCTCCGAGCAGCCTCGCCTCACATTCTGTTTCTGCTCTCTGCGGAGTCATTGTCCTCTGCTGCTGACATTTGTGCTGTATGACTATCGCCATGATCTATTGCGTTTTTAAAACACGTAGACTAATACAGACATGCGCGGATGCAGACACACACACTCATGCATATTGCACACAGGAATGTGACTTGTTTTTGTGACTGCCGCAATGCAGTAGTTTTTCTTTTTTTTTACATAACCAGTGCTTGCTTATTTTAAGATAAATCTGGGACAGGTGTAATTATTAGGCAGGAAAGTTTTAGAAATAATTTTGGAAATTGTTTGCCAATGTGAAGGGTTTCATGAGGAATATTGTTTTCCTGTGTTTTCAGAGAAATAAGAATAAAGTATCTTTATCACTAAGAGATTATTTGAAGGAATATCTTGCCTGCTGCTCTCTTCAAACATTGCCACTCATGTTTCCATTGGTGAAAATGCATAGTCATCATTCATCTATTTTAGAAGCATAGTACAAACCTCATGAAAGTGTGATTGTCTGTACATATTTAATCTATTCTGCAATTGCTGTATCGGATTAAACCTTTGAAGGTGTTTTTTACTCATATGCCTCAAGTGTTCCCATTAATTCTATTTTTAGTTATTTGTAAGGGATTTTTTTCCCCCAAGCATCTAACCCTACAGGTCACTTCTATTTTTTTTTCTTATGAAATACCCAGTCAGTGCACAGATGTCTTCTACTCATGGGATGAGAGCGAATTCAATGTGCAAGCGGCTCATATAGACCTGACGCATGCTGTCTACTGAATGAAGACGTGATTGACTCATATCTTTTAACCCAAATCACAAAACGCCACAATTCCTTGCTAAAACCAGATTTGTTTCTTTGTGTGCATTTGCCTCAAGGCAGTCACAGAATGGGTTAAAATTACAACTATAGTTGTAGAACCAGTATAAAGGTGGTCTAAGCTGCTGCCTCCAGAACACATACACCATGGGTTTGAATCTGGTCCACTGCTATTTGTAGCAACTCTCCATCTTTATTTTTTATTTAACCAGGTAGGCTAGTTGAGAACAAGTTCTCATATGCAACTGCGACCTGGCCAAAATAAAGCATAGCAGTGTGAACAGACAGAGTTACACATGGAGTAAACAATTAACAAGTCAATAACACAGAAAGAAAAAGTCTATATACATTGTGTGCAAAAAGCATGAGGTAGGTGAAATTACAATTTTGCAGATTAACACTGGAGTGATAAATGATCAGATGGTCATGTACAGGTAGAGATTGGTGTGCAAAAGAGCAGAAAAGTAAATACATATAAACAGTATGGGGATGAGGTAGGTAAAATTGGGTGGGCTAGATGATCGGTGAGATGCTACGTGTGGGTGTTGCCATCGTGACCAGTGAACTGAGATAAGGCGGAGCTTTACCTAGCATGGACTTGTAGATGACCTGGAGCCAGTGGGTCTGGCACCGAATATGTAGCAAGGGCCAGCCGACTAGAGCATACAGGTCGCAGTGGTGGGTGGTATAAGGTGCCACAAAATGGATGGCACTGTGATAAACTGCATCCAGTTTGCCGAGTGGAGTATTGGAAGCTATTTTGTAGATGACATCGCCGAAGTCGAGGATCGGGAAGGATAGTCAGTTTTACTAGCGTAAGTTTGGCAGCGTGAGTGAAGGAGGCTTTGTTGCGGAATAGAAAGCCGACTCTAGATTTGATTTTAGATTGGAGATGTTTGATATGAGTCTGGAAGGAGAGTTTACAGTCTAGCCAGACACCTAGGTACTTATAGATGTCCACATATTCTAGGTCGGAACCATCCAGGGTGGTGATGCTAGTCGGGTGTGCGGGTGCAGGCAGCGGAAGGAGTGTTGTAAGGCATTGAAGCTCGTTTGGAGGTATCTTGTCCAATAAACAAAAAATGTGAGTGGAACTGCCCCACTCCTTAAATCTAATGGTGTGAAAAAGGCATGCTATAAACCAACCACTAGAATATTAATTTAGCATGGTAGATGGATGTAATCTCTGGTCAGCTCAGCTTTTACATTCACTGTAAAGAAAATGTATTATGTATTGTTGAATTTATAGTTTCATGGTAGATTATAAATGTATTTTTTCTAACCTTGAAGTGGATGTGTTGAGTCTATTCTAAAGGTCCAGATGCACACTGTAGGACAGATTCAATCCAAATTCCTTAGACATGAACAAGGGGCTACTATGGCTGTAAAACAGTTTGAATGAACCACATTTCATAGCATATTGCTGAAAAATTACACTTTCGGTTGATGTATAGTGTGCTCTTCGGAGGCAGCTATATCTGGGATACAAATCCTGCGTTGACATATTTCAATAACAGACAACTATTTGTTCCAGTATACAGTGATTTATTAGATAAACACAGGAGAAAAATTAAGACTTAAGCACTCCTGCATTACTGAGCCCTGAACATGTCTGCAGTAACTCAACCAGCCAATTTACAGCAGTGTCCACTGACCGTCTCACTGAACCACCTTCCATTTGATCAGGCTGGTATTCAGTAGGGCACAGCGTAGCAAAACATTTTGCAACAAAATCAAAACAAGCATTTATCAGACAAGTTCAGGTAGTCCCTCTGTTTGGTGCCTAATGAATGCAACCCAGTATAGCAAAATGAACCTGCACAGTTATTCCCATTTTCGAGTGTATACGGATTACTTGTGGAAAAACTGCTTGGTTTCCCCCTAAATACATTAGCAAGCAATGACTACTGGTTGCAAGAGACTGTTATTCCTACCAAAGGAACACAGCCTGCAGGTCAGTTATTGGTCCCTACCATTGTAAGGTAATCACTGAACAAACCAGTGGAATTCAAGGGAATGTTCGTTATGTCAGTATACAGCTGTACTTCCTTTAGAAAAAAGTTTGAACATAAATCCATAAGAAATGTCAGTTTCTAACTTGTGGTGAAACACATTACGTTAACCTTAGTTGATATATAGGCCTGAGAACATATGGGAGACATTTGCTGTATCAAAGAGTGGTTGACGCCAGCAGTGGTTTGACTTGGCAAGGCTTGTTAACACCTGAGAGACTAGGCCATGGTATAGAGACAGACATGGCACTGACATGAGTACTATCCATGCATCACATGCCAGTTCCACCTTTCAGTGTGTCCATTAGGCTGGATGAGAGCAAGGACTCAAGAATGCAGTATCCCCCACTTCTACATAACAGTACAGAGGCCATTAGTGTTTAAAGCCACACTACTCTCAGGTTCCCCAGTTTATTGCTTAGTGAGAAGTGCATATTGAGAAACACAGGCCCGACTACACCTTCACCCTCCATACATAGGCCTCTATTGAAACCCATCAGACAAAATATGAATATTTTAAAGGGTGTCCTGAGAAAAGACTAAATCTGTTTACCCCACCAGACATTCTATAGCAGTCCTTTGTTTTTCTTAAGGATAGCATCTTTAAGATTGCAATGACCCCAATCCTGTTCCAAGTCTGACCAACCGAGGCAAAGTGCAGTTGGCTGACTGTCAAAGTCCAGACACTGCTGTGATATGTGTATTCAGCTGACTGCTCCAGCCACAGTTGTGCATCTATTGGTCCAGATTGGTAGTAGACCATCCCCCACCCCCTTTTAAAAAGGTACAACCTTTGTCTCAAATGGAGAAAGATGGGGGGAACACCTATGCAATAAATCACTAGTCGAACACAATTCAGATTAAAATATTAACAAGCATAAAAGCTATAAAAAGAAAAATGTATAACTCCAAACAAGTAATTAACATAAATGACAGACATTTAAATATGTTTATTTTTCTTCAATCTCAAATAAAAGCAAACGATTAGAGGGACCCTGAGATGATGCTTGGAAATACAACCCTATAGAGCACTAGTTCAAAAGAAAAGCTTCATGGGACACCTCTCCACCAAATGGGCCCTGCCATTTTACCAGTTTAAAAAATAAATAGAGTCAGATCTCAAAACCTGTACATCATGGATTAAAACAGAATCGTTTCCATAAGGCTGATCAACTGAAATGGTGTCCAAAATAGTGTGTTTCACATTCATCTTATTTAAACACAGTCTTTGTGATATCAATTCAGGGAGTCGTCACTGTGCCTTGATGCGTCGCACGAGTACATAAGAAAGTACGTGTCCGGCGTGTCTAAAATGATATTATGTACACCCTTTGCAGAGCTATCCTCCTACACCTCAAAAGCTTCACATAATCATCATTAACCAACAGTTTACTCTCACCACAGCAGCATGTCCTTGTGGCTAAATCAACTAAAAACACTTCCATTATAAAGTGTCAAGGGGTACTTGTACTGGTTTACAGGGTTCCCGGCCTTGTGGTTGTTTAAGTTATTACTATTCCTCTATAATAGGAGCCCTGCTTCAACATTCTATACATTATTGGGAATGTGTGTTGGTGGGGTTTTCCATGAGACTAAAATTGTGTGACCTCTACTCTTACACGGAGCTATGATGAGATCCACAGCCAAGTTGTGGGAATCAAACACATTTCCAAGTGCCTCTAGTAGCCTCCAGCCTACCACACACAGATACACAAACATACACACATGCAGGCTTAGTCAGATGAGTGTGTTCCTGACTCCTGTTGCCTCGGGGGGACGGGGGGGACAGAGCAGGGCACCCCCCCACCACAGTGCTCCCATGCTGCTCTGGGGGCAGGGCTGCCCGGTCCTCACAGTTTGGCAGCCATGAAGTTGATGTGGGGCTTGGCCAGGGGAAAGAGGGGAAGGCTCCTCTTGAACTCGGTCATGTCCAGGACCAAAGTAGGCTGTACACAGATGGACAGGTCAGTGTATTACAGACGTTAACACGTCACCTAAAAAGTTACATAATTCTTCCAATTCTCTATCACAGACACACACTCCTCCTGTATTATAAAAGGATGACTACATTACCTGTGGCAAGGAGGGGGCAGGGACCAGGTTGACGTCATTCTGGGCAGGGAACTCGCCCACGACTGGGCCTAAACAAAAGGACAGAGACATTTAAACAACTGTTAAAAACAGTCAAAGCAACACATTCACACTGACAAACTTAACTTCTATCCCCCCAAAAAACTCTCCATCACTTGTACAGTACTCACAGGAGTCCATCTCCCTAGACAGGACATGCACAGACACCTTGTGCCTCTTGGGTGCATCCACAGCCAACAGATCCTACAGAGAGAGAGACAAGAGTTAGATAGAGACACAGAGAAGAGACAGAATTTAATTGAAGTCACTGTCTGCGAAAAATGTATTATAATGGGGTGAAGAAAGTTTCCAGGCTCCTGCATCGGAACAAAGTGGATTCAACAGTCATAAATCTGTGGAGGAGGGGGATATGGTGAAATTTATTACACAATGAAAATATTCTGCATGGGGCCTGTGTTGCTTCTGCTGAGGTAGAAATATGGGAAGTCTTTCATTGCTTCGCTATCCTTGGTCCCCTTATACTCTTGAAACACCACCCTGACAGTGACGCACCCCCTTGTTATGGTTGTGGATCAGTGGCAGTCAGTGCAGTTTAAGATTAGGGAGGACAATTCTTTTTCATGAGCATGGCCTTATTTCTATTACAGCATATTGGATGACTGTCATTCATATTTCATTCACCCAGGTCAATGTAAAAGTGATAGGTTTAGGCTACTACATGATACTCAATTTCCCTATACCCATCAGGTTGCTACAACATTTCAAGAGGTCGAGAGAAAAAAAACAAAAAAAAAACAAGAGGTAACAGATAGTGACACATTCAATACCATCTTGCACACTCTTGCCTGCATCTATTTATCTATTTATGCTGCAGTAGTTTATGTGTCGGGGGGCTGGGGTCAGTTTGTTATATCTGGAGTACTTCTCCTGTCCTATTCGGTGTCCTGTGTGAATCTAAGTGTGCGTTCTCTAATTCTCTCCTTCTCTCTTTCTTTCTCTCTCTCGGAGGACCTGAGCCCTAGGACCATGCCCCAGGACTACCTGACATGATGACTCCTTGCTGTCCCCAGTCCACCTGGCCATGCTGCTGCTCCAGTTTCAACTTCCACCTGACTGTGCTGCTGCTCCAGTTTCAACTGTTCTGCCTTATTATTATTCGACCATGCTGGTCATTTATGAACATTTGAACATCTTGGCCATGTTCTGTTATAATCTCCACCCGGCACAGCCAGAAGAGGACTGGCCACCCCACATAGCCTGGTTCCTCTAGGTTTCTTCCTAGGTATTGGCCTTTCTAGGGAGTTTTTCCTAGCCACCGTGCTTCTACACCTGCATTGCTTGCTGTTTGGGGTTTTAGGCTGGGTTTCTGTACAGCACTTTGAGATATCAGCTGATGTACGAAGGGCTATATAAATAAATTTGATTTGATTTGATCTAGCTGATCTAGGGTGTAATCATTAGTTCAACAGTTGCAAACGAGAGTTTCTATTGGACAAATTCATGCATATTTATCCCCGTTCCGTTCCATTTGCTTCCATTTAAGATACTTTTCCCCACAGAATCGGCAGAATGAATACACCCCTGATCACACGTAAACACAGTTCACTTTCATAGCAGCCACGGTTGCATTCCTTCTCAAATCTATGCGCGCTCCTCTCACCTGTTCCTTTTACTTGTGGACTTTAATGCAACAGCTGTATGTGACCAGACGGAAAAAAAACTTTCCAAGCCAAACCATATCATAACCGCTACCCACAGCTTTGGGCTCCCCGAGGAGCGCAGCAGTCTACGGCATCGCAGTGCAAAAGGCATCACTACAGACCCTGGTTCGATTCCAGGCTGTATCACATCTGGCCGTGATTGGGAGTCCCGTGGGACGGCGTATAATTGGCACAGCGTCGTCCGGGTTTGGTTGGGGTAGGCCGTAAGTGTAAATAAGAATTTGTCCTTGTTGTACTTGTTATGGCTGCAATCCCACTAACGGGACAAGTGACATCAACAACCGCTGAATAGCATAGCGCTACATTCAATAAATATTACTATAAATATTTATATTCATGAATTCACAAGTGCAATATAGGAAAACACAGCTTAGCCTTTTGTTAATCCACCTGTCGTGTTAGATTTTGAAATGATGCTTTACAGCGAACGCAATCCAGGCATTTGTGTAAATTTATCGATCCCACGACAAAACATTAAGTACACTTAGCATCACTACAGCTTGGTCACAAAAATCAGAAAAGCATTCAAATTAATCGTTTACCTTTGATGATCTTCGGATGTTGTTTTCACTCACGAGACTCCCAGTTACACAACAAATGTTCCTTTTGTTCCAAAAATATTATTTTTATATCCAAAATACCTGTTTGTTTGCCGCGTTATGTTAAGAAATTCCACAGGCAAGAGCGGTCAAGACAACGCAGACGAAAATTCCAAATAGTTTCCATAATGTCCACAGAAACATGTCAAACGTTTTTTATAATCAATCCTCAGGTTGTTTTTAAAATATACAATCAATAATATCAACCGCAAATGTCTTTCACAGTAGGAGAGAGAAAAAGCAATACCTATCCAAACTCTGTTGCGCGAGCAAAACTCATGTGACCACTTGACGCAATGTTATCTTTCTGGCTCATTTTTCAAAATAAAAGCCAGAAACTGTCTGAAGACTTGACACCTTGAGGAAGCGATAGGAAAAGGAATCTGGTTCATATCCAGCAAAGGGAGGCTATGGAACATGGAGTTTTCAAAATAGAAGTCACTTCCTGTTTTGATTTTCCTCAGGGTTTCTCCTGCAATATCAGTTATGTTATACTCACAGACAATATTTTGACAGTTTGAAACTTTAGAGTGTTTTCTATCCAATACTAATAATAATAATATGCATATATTAGCAACTGAGACTGAGGAGCTGGCCATTTACTATGGGCACCTTTTCATCCAAGCTACTCAATACTGCCCCTGCAGCCATAAAAAGTTAACTGACTTGCCTAGTTAAATAAAGAAATTACATTGTTGTCACCATATTAGCTAAAGTAATGTCATAGTCAACATAGCTAATAGAACTAACGCATTAGTAAACCCGTTACGATCATGCAGCAACGTTAGGGAAAAGGGGAATACCTAGTCAGTTGTACAACTTACCTTGACTTGGAAGAGTTCCAGTGTTGTGTTGGATAGTCATAGCCAGCTAGCTAACACAGTATCCCTCTGTTTGAGCAGGGTGTTTTAGTAGGCTAACGGCATTTGCTAGTTAAGTGAAAGAGAAATAGCTCTTGCTTCTCGTTCATTTTGGAAGAAATTAGTTCAAAACATTTCTACTATTGTCTCTCTCTGAGTCAACTAACGCACTGCAGTGTTAGCTAGCTGTAGCTTATGCTTTCAGTACTAGATTCATTATCTGGTTCTTCGATTGGGTGGACAACATGTCAGTTCATGCTGCAAGAGCTCTGATAACTTCTGGAGGATGTCCTCCGACCTGTCGTAATTACTGTGTAAGTCTATAGAAGGGGGTGAGAACCATGCGCCTCTTAGGTTTTGTAATGAAGTCAATGTACCCAGAGGACGACAGAAGCTAGCTGTCCTCTGGCTACACCATGGCATGATGCTGTCCTACAGAGTGCTGTTGAGGCTACTGTAGACCTTCATTGCAAAACAGTGTGTCTTAATCAATTATTTGGTGGAGTGAATATATTTAGTATAGTTTGATCTAAAAAGGATAACTTTTCAAATATTTTTTGTTGTTGTATGAAATTCACTGAGGATGGTCCTCCCCTTCCTCCTCTAAGGAGCCTCCACTGTTGTGGATATTCTGTGAGCACAGCATACCGTGTCAGTGTAACCTCCACAGCTATGAATAGAACCAGGACGTGGATAAAAGTGGTGGAGGGTTCTAAATGAAACAAGGTGCCATCTTTCAGGGAGGACAGATTGAACAACACACCGGAATGCAGAAGATGGATGAGCAGCTACTATACTCACCCGGTAGAACTGCATGATGTTTTCTTTCGTCAACGTCTTCAGATAGGCCACTTCAATGTTATCTAGAAAACAACAGGAAACACTTTGGACTAAAGGTTGATGATTTGAGATATCCCGCAATATTTTTTGCGCTAGTTGGCTGTACCTGCACCAAAATTCCAGTATTTTTCCTTCATAGCTTGTTCTCCATCTTCATAAGTGGGCAGCTAATTTGTTTTCAGGACTTTTATTTTCTCATGGCTCTCTTGTCACTCTGCAGCAGACATATAGTGAGCAATATGTTTGGAACGTCGAAATCGCACTAAAATCACAGTATTGAATTGCAATACATATCGTATCGTCACCTAAGTATTGTGATAATGAGGTCCGTAGTAATTTCACTTTCGTAGTCAAAAAGCCAGATCTACCGCTCATTTGTTTTCAACTACTTAAATTTAACCAAATTAAAACAGTTCTGCAGGAATGAGGTTTGTGCAGTAGGCCTAATGCATATTGGCTATATGACTGGCAATATTGTTCTTCTCAAACAATTTTATAATGAACAAACTCTACACGAAAGAGATGTCACGCTGCATGATGCAAATGGTGGTCACACCAGATACTGACTGGTATGACTTACAGATCCATATCTGTATTCCCAGTCAAGAGGAAACAATTGATTAGGGCCTAATGAATTTATTTCAGTTGACTGATTTCCTGATATAAACTAACTCAGTAAAATCTTTGAAATTGTTGCATTTATATTTTTGTTCAGTGTATACTTAAAAACTCAAGCATTGATGACAAACTAGATCAGTTAGTGTAGCACTTGTGAGGCGCAGCAGAGCATAAATTGAAATAATTTGCAAATAATTAGCTTTTTTATTTTACTGGACTGATGTTTCCTGCATCTGATGGTCATGGTGCTTTCAAGACAACTGGGAACTCGGAAACAAACAAGGTAAAATCATGATCTTCAAGTCGGAGCTCTCGAAAGATGAGTTTGAGACTTGGAATGACGTGAGTTGGATGACCGTAAAAAAAAAGATTCCCCAGTCAGATCTCATTTTTTCCCCCGCAGAGTTCCCAGTTGTCTTGAACGCACTGAAGTCAGATGTCTAAAGTTAGCAGCTGTTTTCAACACAGCATTAGTCTCAGCGAGGGAGGGAAAGAGCAGCAGAGGGTCAGCCTCTCATGGTCCCTGCTCTCTCCTTCCTTTCTTCCAGTGAGACTGACCAGAGAGAGGGGACACAG
Organism: Oncorhynchus kisutch; assembly: GCF_002021735.2. Lineage (NCBI taxonomy): Eukaryota > Metazoa > Chordata > Actinopteri > Salmoniformes > Salmonidae > Oncorhynchus > Oncorhynchus kisutch. The sequence continues at coordinate 61,336,588 of NC_034177.2, read as the reverse complement.
TCTTCCACCTTCTACATGTAGGCTAGTATCAAAACTTGCTGGACGCTATAGGCACAGTGATTTGAGCAGTAGAAGCACTCGATTTAGCCACAGATCTTCCGATTCACCGGGTAGGCGGAGTTTGTCTTTTCAGACAAATAAAAAGGTAAAAAAATACCTACTGGTGCGCAGGGCTTCTGAATCAAGTGCACCTACCGCCAACTGCGCAACACAATTTTGTTATTTTTTATAAAAGGAGCGCAAGCATTTATCGTTGGCTTTTCTACAGAAATGTTGTGACTAGAAATGCCTTGAAGATTGACCAGTTGACAGTGATCGACCGGTTGGTGACCAAGGCCCTACAGGGTCACCAGCCACCCCTACTGTACAATGTCCCACTATTGGCAAGGCTCCACTTTCTATCATGACATTAGTGGTGACAGTTGCTGCCCTGTCTTCTCCCATCCTCCTTCCCTCTAACAATGAGAACATGGTTTTTATCACTTCTCCCTACTAAGAGTTCTGGATCGAGGTTTACGGCAGATTACCAGCAAAACAGCCCATTACAATCCATAATAGCACTCAGGAGATGCAGGAGATGCTGCTTGGGCGAGGTGTGCTCCAGGAGTTTATTCTGGGGCCTAATCGTTGCCAATTTCTGCTGCGAAAACAACCTTCCTTTCCCTCGGGGATCCTCCAGAATGTCAAGATAAAAATGTCAATATAAATAAATGCATATTTCATTCAAAACACCTATCCATATAAAAAGGCCTCCTAGCAGTTATAATATGAGGATCAGGAGGAATACCCATTTAGTCGACACTAACTACGCAAACTCCCCACAGATATCACCTGGAAAAAGCTCTTAAGCCTCCAGACCAGGTAAAGGAAGGGGTGTGTATGTGCGTGTTGCTCATTGTGTCTACACATGCTCACCCCTGTCGAAGTTGTACTGCTGAGAGATGATCTCCCCCCAGTACTTGGCGCACTCAGCGGCCAGCTTCTTGGGCTTGTCCAGGCGGCGGATGGCCAGGGCCTGGATGTGTTTCTGGAAGGCCTCGTCGTTCATTTCCTCCACAGACATCTCCATGGCTTTTAGGAACGCCTCCACCCGGCTCTCCAGGTAGTGGGGGGCCTTCTCCGACTGGATGATGAAGCGCAGGCCCTGGACCCCGTTGGCGCGCCGCGGACCGCTAAACACTATGTACCCTGAGGAGAGAGGAGAGTGAAAGTCAAACAATTCACTGTAAATTCTGGAAAGTGTTTATGTTTAACTGCACACAGTCTACTGTCCCCTTTTCACTGCAGGGTGTTGAGTGCAACTGTATTTGAGTACTTTACAAGATACCAGTCTCCACTTGAGTGTGTGTGCGTGGTCTTACCCAACTGTTCCTTGGTGCGCAGTGTGTTGAAGCAAGGCTCAGAGATGATCTGGCAGAAGAGCTCCAGCAGCATGTTGTCATGGGTTGTCTGCATGTCTGTCTGGTAGTAGATCTCTATGCCACAGTTGTTGTGCACCTCGTTCCTCTGCTGGTACACATACCAGCCACCTGGAAGGCACAGACAGCAGGGTCATAGTCATTAGGGCACATAATGGAAAAGGTTTCAAAATGTTTTGCAAGGGGGGGAAAAAAACAAGAGTTTCTTATTGGACAAGTCCAGGTAGTACATCCCTGTTTCAGTCCATTTTGTGCCTAACAAATACTCAGTGGACAGTTTATTAGGTACACCACCACGTTCACAAAAATAGTTATCCATGGTCACGTGACCATGGCTTGCTATATAAAGCATGCAGACAGGCATCCAGTTACTGTATGATTGAATGTTAGAATGGGAAAAATATGTGATCTAAGAGACTTTGAGTGTGGTATGGTTGACGGTGCCAGGCGCGCCGGGTCCAGTATCTCAGAAACGACCGGCCTCCTTCCTGGGCTTTTCACGCATGACAGTCTAGGGTTTACCAAGAATGGTGCGTCAAACAAAAAACATTCAGTCAGCGACCACAAACAGGCAAATTAAGACGCAGTACAACAGTGGTGTGCAGAACGGCATCTCGGAATGCATAACTAATCCGTCCTTGTCACGGATGGGCTATTGCAGCAGACGACCACACCGGGTTCCACTCCTATCAGCTAAAAACAAGAGGAAGTGGGTCCAGCAGGCATGCAATCACCAACACAATTAATTGAGTGTCGCCTAGGCCAACAAATCCCAGTTCCTCGAGTTATGCTGATGGTAGTCAGGATTTGGCATAAACAGCATGAGTCCATGGCCCATCCTGCCTGGTGTCAACTGTACAGGCTGGTGGCGTAATGGCGTAGGGAATGTTTTCCTGGCACACGTCAGGCCAATTCAGCAATATGGCCGTGCCCCGAAGAATTCAGACTGTTATGGAGGCAGGGGGGGGGGGGGGGGGGGGGTCAGACCAGGTACAGATTGGTGTACATAATAAACTGGCCACAGTGTATATGACCCAGGGTTTATACACATACTGTAGCATCACAATCTTCCACACACACACACAAGTACTAACCATGCAATACAGCTTATCCAAATACTGTATAATGCTGCAGGTGCAACTCAGCAAACATTGAGACTTGAAAAATGAATTTAGGAATAAGTAACAAGCCCTAAACAACCTAGCCAGTTGATGCACCCCCAGCTTAACTGTAAATATACAATTACTAAAGAACGTGTTTGGATAGATTTAAAAAGCATAATACAGGAACGTTATATATAGAGTTCAGCTAGAGGACAGTGGTGACACTCTCCAGTCTCCAGACAGGAGAGACTAAGCCAACATCACACTTTTTGCTGAGTGGCTGTGAATAGGCGTGTTAAAAGCTTTTCATTGGAACTTTCATTTTTTGGGGGGAGATGCGCAAAAACCCCCCGGGATGTGCTGAGTTCATTTGGATATCGACTCATCTATATTTGAGTCCTAAATGATCAAGTAGACTTTGAATGAGGAAAGATGCAGCAGGTTACTTATGCATATCCTTTTCAATGATGAATGATGTGTCAACATTTCTCCTCAGAATGCAAAAAGTGTGCGATTGAAGATGAATGGAAGTAAGCAGTTTAAGTATGTGTCTATAAAAGCGTATGTTAAGCTTTTTTGTTGGGAAGCTATAAATCAAATCAAATTGATTTGTCACATGCGCCGAATACAACAGGTGTATTAGACCTTACAGTGAATTGCAAAAGGGACGGGGGGGCAATGCAAAGGTTTGGGTAGCCATTTGACTAGCTGTTCAGGAGTCTTATGGCTTGGGGGTAGAAGCTGTTTTGAAGCCTCTTGGACCTAGACTTGACGCTCCGGTACCGCTTGCCGTGCAGTAGCAGAGAGGACCGTCTATGACTAGGGTGGCTGGAGTCTTTTTAGGGCCTTCCTCTGACACCGCCTGGTATAGAGGTCCTGGATGGCAGGAAGCTTGGCCCCGGTGATGTACTGGGCCATATGCACTACCCTCTGTAGTGTCTTGCGGTCGGAGCCCGAGCAGTTGCCATACCAGGCAGTGATGCAACCCGTCAGGACGCTGTCGACGGTGCAGCTGTAGAACCTTTTGAGGATCTCAGGACCCATGCCAAATATTTTCAGTCTCCTGAGGGGGAATAGGTTTTGTCGTGCCCGCCTCACGACTGTCTTGGTGTGCTTGGACCATGTTAGTTGTTGATGTGGACGCCAAGGAACTTGGAAGCTCTCAACGTGCTCCAATACAGCCCCGTCGATGAGAATGGGGGCGTGCTTGGTCCTCCTTTCCTGTAGTCCACATGCATCTCCTTTGTCTTGATCACATTGAGGGAGAGGTTGTTGTCCTTGAACCACACGGTCAGGTCTCCGACCTCCTCCCTATAGGCTGTCTCATCGTTGTCGGTGATCAGGCCTATCACTGTTGTGTCATCGGCCAACATAATGGTGGTGTTGGAGTCATGCCTGGTCGAGCAGTCCTGAGTGAACAGGGAGTACAGGAGGGGACTGAGCACGCACCCCTGGGGGGGCCCCCGGATTGAGGATTAGCGTGGCGGATGTGTTGTCACCTACCCTTACCACCTGGGGGCGGCCCATCAAGACATCCAAGATCCAGTTGTAGAGAGAGGTGCTTAATCCCAGTGTCCTTAGCTTAGTGATGAGCTTTGAGGGAACAATGGTGTTAAACGCTGAGCTGTTGTCAATAAATAGCGTTCTCACATAGGTGTTCCTTTTGTCCAGGTGGGAAAGGGCAGTGTAGAGTGCAATAGAGATTGCTGTGGATCGTCTGTGGATCTGTTGGGGTGGTATGCAAATTGGAGTAGGTCTAGCATTTCTGGGATAATGGTGTTGATGTTTGTTCAGTTTGTTATATCTGGAGTACTTCTCCTGTCCTATCCGGTGTCCTGTGTGAATTTAAGTATGCTCTCTAATTCTCTCTTTCTCTCCCTCTCTCTCGGAGGATCTGAGCCCTAGGACCATGCCTCAGGACTACCTGACAGGACTCCTCCTTGCTGTCCCCAGTCCACCTAGCCGTGCTGCTGTTCCAGTTTCAACTGTTCTGCCTGTGATTATTATTATTTGACCATGCTGGTCATTTATGAACATTTGAACATCTTGGCCATGTTCTGTTACAATCTCCACCCGGCACAGCCAGAAGAGGACTGGCCACCCCACATAGCCTGGTTCCTCTACAGCACTTTGAGATATCAGCTGATGTACGAAGGGCTATATAAATACATTTGATTTGATGTGAGCCATGAGCAGCCTTTCAAATCACTTCATGGCTACAAATGTGAGTGCTATGGGTCGGTAGTCATTTAGGCAGGATACCCTAGTGTTCTTGGGCACAGGGACTATGGTGTTCTGCTTGAAATATGTTGGTATTACAGATTCAGGCAGGAAGAGGTTGAAAATGTCAGTAAAGACACTTGCCAGTTGATCAGTGCATGCTCGGAGTACACGTCCTCACATCGGCTGTGGAGAGAGTGATCACACAGTCGTCCGGAACAGCTGATGCTCTCATGCATGTTTCAGTGTTACTTGTCCCAAAGCCAGCATATAATTTATTTAGCTTGTCTGGTAGGCTTGTGTCACTGGGCAGCTCTCAGCTGTGCTTCCTGTAGTCTGTAATAGTTTGCAAGCCCTGCCACTTCCGACGAGCATCGGAGCCGGTGTAGTACAATTCTGTCTTGTATTGACGCTTTGCCTGTTTGATGCTTCGTCGGAGGGCATAGCGGGATTTCTTATAAGCTTCCGGGTTAGAGTTCCAACCCTTGAAAGTGGCAGCTCTACCCTTTAGCTCAGTGCGTATGTTGCCTGTAATCCATGGCTTCTGGTTGGGGTATGTACATACAGTCCCTGTAGGGACGACGTCCTCGATGCCCTTATTGATGAAGCCAGTGACTGATGTGGTGTACTCCTCAATGCCATCGGAAGAATCCCGGAACATATTCCAGTCTGTCCTAGCAAAACAGTCCTGTAGCTTAGCATCTGCTTTAACTGACCACTTTCTTATAGACCGAGTCACTGGTGCTTCCTGCATTAATTTTTGCTTATAAGTAGGAATCAGATTTGCCAAATGGAGGGCGAGGGAGAACTTTGTACGCATCTCTGTGTGTGGCGTAAAGGTGCTCTAGAAATGTTTTCCCTTTGTTTGCACATTTAACATGCTGATAGAAATGTGGTAAAAAACAATTTAAGGCGAGCTAAACCTTGACTTCCTTAGATATCGTGCACCAGCTGTTGTTTACATAAATGCATAGGCCCGTGTCTTACCAGAGGCTGCTGTTCTTTCCTGCCGATAGTGTGTAAACCCGCCAGCTGTATGTTCTTAGTGTCATCGTTCTGCCACGACTCGTGAAACATTAGATATTACAGTTTTTAATGTTCTGTTGGTAGGATATAAGTGCTTTCAGTTCGACCCATTTATTTTCCAGTGATTGAACGTTAGCTAGCAGAATGGAAGGCAAGGGCAGATTGGCCACTCGTCGCCTGATCCTCGCAAGGCATCCTGATCTCTTTCCGCGAAACCTACGTTTCCTTTTCCAGCGAATCACGGGGATCTGGACCTGGTCAGGTGTAGATAGTATATCCCTCGCATCCGACTCATTGAAGACGAACTCCTCGTCCAGTTTGAGGTGAGTAATCTCAGTTCTGATGTCCAGAATCTCTTTTCAATCATAAGAGACAGTAGCAGCAACATTATGTACAAAACAAGTTACGAACAACATGATTTTTTTTTTTTTACCAAATCGTTGGTTAAGAGCCGATAAGACGGCAGCCCTACCCTCCGACACCGCCATCTCCAAATCCTGCTCCGTTCAAAGGTTAGTTCAGTTTGTGTTTGTTCAGTTAGTTCAGTTTGAGGCTGGCTGGCCAACTGGATCCAGGATATTTCCAGGAGGCCCAGACAGCCATAATTTTCCTCTCCTCTGTGCTCAAGTTACTTAATGTCATTAAGAAAAGAGTGCACAGGCACTGTGTGTGTTGTTGTGCTGTGTGAGTTTGTGTAAGTGGTTAAGGAAAAGTGTGTGTATTGTATTGCCTAGTGATGTCTGTTTCCCCTTTGTAGGTGAGACTTTCTCCCTTGGACATTGGAGGGGCATTAACACTGAGCTGTTACACAAGCACAGGCCAGAAACCTTCAGAAACCTTTGGGTAAGAAACCTTCAGCATGGTCACATGCTGAAGGTTTGGAGTTACATGGAGGTGAAGGGAATGATAGGCAGTGCACTTGGCCTACCATCTGGCACCTGCACCTCCCTGTAGCGAATCAACTGGCTTGGTAGGAGGGGCTTGGTGTGGGCTTGATTCATAAGCGTGTCCTCGACCATCTGCATCATGTCTAGAGCAGACTGGAGAAAGAGAGATTGAGAGAGCAAAGTGAGAGGTGCAAATGACAAATCAGTGTTGTAATCCACCTTTTAAATGTGTCAAGATACCTCCTTTCCATAGCAGATACATATCTATAGGTTTGTTCGACTGAATCGGAACACTGCTATAATAATTCTGTCCACGCAGTAAAAGCTCCATCTAAGGTAATAGGAGTCCTGCAGTGCACAGTGAGTCTCTATGGTGATGAAATGGACCATTGCCCCCGCTGGTGCATCCAATTCTTTCTCCACTAGACTGTGACATCCCTCTACTGGGCGTCATTACCAGACATAAGGGAGACTGTTCATCGATGGCTGGGATCTTTTATAAAGTGTCATTTGATCGGAGGATCTTATCAGAGAAAAGCATTCCACTTAAAACCTATATGGGAGAGAAGCGGCTAACCGTATAAGCAGTTATAGAACATATCCACATTCCATACATCAAACGTCTTGCTGTGTGTGTGTGTGTCTGCCATTTACAAATGAAGTCAGTCCACTGGAAGGTAACTTCAAACTCACCTCCTTGGTGATGTTGCCATGGAGAAGGGTCTCGATGTGTAACCGTGACAATAGTTGAGGTATGAAGGCCTTGAGGCGGGGGAGAGTGACATCTGGAAGACAGATTCAGACTGGAGGAATCAATCACAGAGCTATCATTCTAAATCTATACAAATCGGGACAGAATCAAAAGCATCAGTCATGCAGGCTGTTGCTGCCACCGCATATCATTCCTGTCGCCAGCGAGGGCAGAAATGTACGTACACAAACACACTCACCCAAACGTGGAGACATGCAGACACAAACACAACACATTTCCTCTTCGCGTAGGTTGGTCAATCTGAATTCACAGTGTCTCACCCAGATTCATTCAGATAGTGGTGAGAGGTGGTGGATGAGCAGCCAGGGATGAGTGACTGGGGAAGGATGGGAAAATAGTAGGGAAGGGGGCACACACAGCAGTAGCTGGTCTGTAAAAACCAGGTACAGGGATCTGTGAAAGACTGGAGACCCAGAGAAGGGCAACAAGGGCACTAACTAAACACATAGGCACTAGGTAGAGCTGGGAAGATAACAGTATCGCGATACTTGTTAGTATCGTGGTTGGGAAACAAAACACTACGCAGATTTAACTTCTTTAGGAAAACAGCCCTAATGTTAGAAACAAACTTCAGATTTGTTCATACACATGTTCAGCAGATATTGTGGGTGTAGCGAAATGCTTGTGTTCCTAGCTCCGACAGTGCCATAATACCTAATACACACAAATTTAAAAAGTAAAAATAAAAATACGAAAAATAGAAATAATAGCCAAGTCCAGAATATAAATACATATACAGTGACCAAAATTACACTGCTCAAAAAAATAAAGGGAACACTAAAATAACACATCCTAGATCTGAATGAATTAAATATTCTTATTAAATACTTTTTTCTTTACATGGTTGAATGTGCTGACAACAACATTGTCTTGCATTAGGAGGAACCCAGGGCCAACCGCACATGGTTTCACAAGGGGTCTGAGGATCTCATCTCGGTACCTAATGGCAGTCAGGCTACCTCTGGCGAGCACATGGAGGGCTGTGCGGCCCCCCCAAAGAATTGCCACCCCACACCATGACTGACCCACCGCCAAACCGGTCATGCTGGAGGATGTTGCAGGCAGCAGAACGTTCTCCACGCCGTCTCCAGACTGTCACATGTGCTCAGTGTGAACCTGCTTTCATCTGTGAAGAACACAGGGTTGGGCTGTAAAGCCCAACCCCCACCTGTGGACGTCGGGCCCTCATAACATCCTCATGGAGTCGGTTTCTGACCGTTTGAGCAGACACATGCACATTTGTGGCCTGCTGGAGGTCATTTTGCAGGGCTCTGGCAGTGCTCATCCTGCTCCTCCTTGCACAAAGGCAGAGGTAGCGGTCCTGCTGCTGGGTTGTTGCCCTCCTACGGCCTCCTCCACGTCTCCTGATGTACTGGCCTGTCTCCTGGTAGCGCCTCCATGCTCTGGACACTACGCTGACAGACACAGCAAACCTTGCCACAGCTCGCATTGATGTGTCATCCTGGATGAGCTGCACTACCTGAGCCACTTGTGTGGGTTGTAGACTCATGCTACCACTAGAGTGAAAGCACCGCCAGCATTCAAAAGTGACCAAAACATCAGCCAGGAAGCATAGGAACTGAGAAGTGGTCTGTGGTTATCACCTGCATAACCACTCCTTTATTGGGGGTGTCTTGCTAATTGCCTATAATTTCCACTTGTTGTCTATTCCATTTGCACAACAGCATGTGAAATTGATTGTCAATCAGTGTTGCTTCCTAAGTGGACAGTTTGATTTCACAGAAGTGTGATTGACTTGGAGTTACATTGTGTTATTTAAGTGTTCCCTTTATTTTTTTGAGCAGTGTATAAACGCAACATGCAATAATTTACAGTGTTATTGTTCATATAAGGAAATCTGTCAATTGAAATAAATGCTTTAGGCCCTAATCTATGGATTTCACATGACTGGGCAGGGGTACAGCCATGGGTGGGCATAGGCCCACTCACTGGGGAGCCAGGCCCAGCCAATCAGAACAGCTGAGAGTTTTCCCCCACAAAAGGGCTTTATTACAGACAGAAATAATCCTCAGTTTCATCAGCTGTCCGGGTGGCTGGTTTCAGACAATCCCGAAGCCAGATATGGAGGTCCTGGTCTGGTGTGGTTACATGTGGTCTGCGGTTGTGAGGCCGGTTGGACGTACTGCCAAATTCTATGGTAGAGAAATGAACATTAAATTCTCTGGCAACAGCTCTGGTGGGCATTCCTGCAGTCAGAATGCCAATTGCGCGCTCCCTCAAAACTTGATGATCTTGGCAAAAGAGAAATAATCTGGTTTGCGCTTAGTGGAACTGTCATTTGTTTTTCAACAGGACAATCACCCATCACACCTCCAGGCTGCGTAAGGGCTATTTGACCAAGAAGGAGTGATGAGTGCTGCATCAGATGACCTGGCCTCCACAGTCACCCAACCTCAACCCAATTGGGATGGTTTGGGATGAGTTGGACCGCAGAGTTTAGGAAAAACAGCCAACAAGTGCTCAGCATATGTGGGAACTATGTGGAAAATAATTCCTCATGAAGATGGTTGAGAGAATACCAGGAGTGTGCAAAGCTGTCATCAACGGTGGCTACTTTCAAGAATATAAAATATATTTTGATTTGTTTAACAATCTTTTGGTCACTACATAATTCCATATGTGTTATTTCATAGTTGCGATGTCTTCACTATTATTCTACAATGTAGAAAATAGTAAAAATAAAGAAAAACCCTTGAAGAGTAGGTCTTTCCAAACTTTTGACGGGTATTATATGTGATGTATAGACACCATGGACAGTATGTGGATTGAATATATAGTATATCTGAAGAATACATGGATAGAATAGTACATGTACAGCAATAGTTGAGTAGAATGGACGTGGCTACAATACAGTATATACATATGAAATGGGTAAAACAGCATGTAAACATTATTAAAGTGACCAGTGTTCCATTATTAAAGTGACCAGTTAATTTGTCACCCAGAGTCACATTTTCCAAGCCATCCAGCACACAAAATATTTTACCTAGGGCAGTTTTTTTTTAAAGAAGCAAAGAGTTTGGTCTGCTTCGTGGATTTATTTTTGGAAATTATATAGCGATACTGATATTGTCACAGCCCTAGCACTAGGCAGGTGAAATAGGGACAAGTTTGAGGTAATAATGAAAAGACAGAAATGCAGTCTTTTCCCCAAGGTGAACTCGGCCTCAAGTGTTACACAGGACATTGCGAACGCATAATGTACTGAACGTACAGACAATACATCTGCTCCTCTTCCTACGGTGAGATTTTCACTGCAGAGAAATGACTGCAGCTCATGGAGGAGCTCAAACTGGCTCAGCATTCAAATGAGAGCAGGGGAGAGATAGGGAGAGAAGAGTATGTGCATACGTGCCCGTGTGTGTGTGTGGGTGGGTGTGTGGAGATAGAGTGAGAACGGCTCACCGTCTAGAGCCTCCTTGAGCTCGTCTTTGGTCCAGGCCACCTCTGTCATCAGCAGACGCAGGTAGTACATGGCATGCTGATGGGGTTGCTCCGCCCTGAAGTTGTTCAGTGACCTCATATACTGGAAGAGCGGTCAAAGGGCAATAGTGGTCAACGTTCAGCACCATCATATCAGGGGTTAAACACAATACAAGGGTAGTTTGTGTGCGCCATGGGGTCAAACACAATAGCAGAATCAAACAGTCAAAAACCAACATCAGCTTCGATCCGTTATGATTTCATAGCCCGAGTAGTTTTAAACTGGGCGGCGGGGCTCAGCTTACCGCTTCCTTGATGATGTCAAAGCGTTTCTCATCAATCTCAAACGCGGCCATCTTCTCAATGATCTTCTTCAGCAGGATGTGCTGCTTGTCATTGTAGCCCTTCACTGAGAGCTGTGGGAAGGAGATGGAAGGAAGAGGAAAAGAGAAAAAAGGTAAGCATAACTTGATGTGGCATAGAGCCTGTAGGAAAGAACAGTAAAATGTGTGTGCAGATGAATTACCAGCCCTATCGGTTATGGAAACTAAAGGTAGTAGTGTTTTAGACCAACCTCCCAAACCTCTCCTCCTTCCCTGGCCCTTCCTCTAGGACAATGACTCCACTCAGCATAATGCCAACCACTATCTGTCAGAGGACACGGAGTGCTGGCTGAGTCCTGAGTACAGTCTGTGAAATGGCCCCTCAGACACACACAGCAGAGGGAGGCAGGCTGGGCCATGAAGGTGCCTCTGCTGTGACTTTCACTGACCGCGCTAGCATCCACGCTAATGACTGTGGCATCACACACTAGCCCGTTAGCACAGGGTTCCAACCCTGCATTGCTGCCACTGCAATGACCATATTATGGGTCTGTAGCCAACTACTCAACTCTACAAAGCAAGCATTGCTCATTACCATCAACTGCAAATTACCCTTATTCATCGAGTTCTGTGACCAACTAACAATAAGTGATGCAGTGAGTGGTGTGTGTGTATGCGTGTAAATTTACCAAACCAATAACACCATGCATAGGCAGAGCCCAGTCAAGGTTATATGAAGCTCTGCTTTGCAATATCATCCAAACATTCGGGCCCCTTCATGAATCAGAAATACCCTCAGGCTACAGCGTTTCGCTCTCGCAATCACCCTCTACCTCCCCTTTCTCGTTCTCACTGACACACACATACTGACACCAGTTAACTGTAAATCTCTTCCAACATCATTACCCTTGATGAGTCCCCAGTTAGTTTGTGCCGACGCAACTCTATTACTGGTGAAGCTCGGAAAACCTTAATACAAAGATAAACACCCCATCATAAAGTTAGCTAGGTATGTGTGATTGGCCGGACTAGAGAATTCAAAGCATCATTTCCACAGTATGTGGCATCAACCCATGAGGGATTAGCCTTTAAAATGTATAATCCAAGTCTTAGGTAGTCTCTTATTTATGACCTTGGTATCACATAAGTGGTAAATAACAAGCAGGCAAAATATCCTCATGACTAGTTCTATGCTTCCTTCTGCACACAACAAGCTACTGTTTCACAGAGGTAGGCCTAGTTTGGATGTTAACCAAATGTGAGAGGAGGTCCATTTAAAGAGTGAAACCAAACCACCACAAACCAAAGTTAGAAAGGAGCAGAGAGTGTGAGAGAGAAGACAAGCATCATTGGGCAAATGGGCATCTCGATTCTCCATTAAGCAAAAACATAGCAAAACCTAATTCCAATACTAAGCGATATATGAAGAGAATTGGTCCTTGAAAAACTCAAAGGAGCTTGCAAACACTATTAGCTATGTGTACAATGCCAGCTCCAGTCTGGAACATGCTATTGGAATCATGAGTCTGCAGAACTTACAGTACCTATACATTTTTCAGAGGATAAGCAGTGTTTTCAGCTTTATTCCTTTAGAACTTGTGAAGGAGACACTTACTGTTCTACTATCTGGCTGACATTGACCGCACAGAGAATTTCGAAATGGATGCCAAAGATAAATTAAAACAACAAAATTTGAGAGAATGTATGAAGTTCTTTCTAGGTCTATTAGATGGGTGTGTTTTCGGAGTGATTCAGTGAAATCAACGGGGCCAAACGTGTCCTTCAAGACAGGCAGTCTGCTGATATTATAGTTCATATTTTAACCCAGACCTGATCAGTTGAACTTACTCTGTTGTCAGATAAGTATTGGATAAATTCATAGTTGATGTTCAACTTCGTATCACTTAAACGGCATTCCTTGAAGACTACATTTGGCCATCCTTGCAGTGAAACCACAAGTCCCTACATAAACGGAGAGAACATAGGAAAGGGGACCTTCTAGGACCTCCCCATCTTCCTACAGACAGACTAACACACAGAAACAAATGGCGTAGATAGATGGAAGACACAGTCTTCCACACTCAGAACCTTAAGATGGATAAATAATAATTTGTTCTTAATAACTGGCTATTAGGGGGACTGTCAGACGGACACTGTACTTACAAGTATGGAATTCTTCCCTGAGGCTGCCATAGACCAGCCCGGCAAGGCTGGCTGCATATGTATACTCTTAAATCATCCTTCAATAACCTGAGAAACAGATCAGTCATGTTGCAGTGCAGGGGGTCTGAGTATAGGCAGTGACCCAAAAAAATTTAATAAACATGATTGTTGGTAGGGGAGGTGGGATAACATGGTCAAATAGACAGAGCAGGGTGAGAAGATTGATTAAGAAGAGTATGTATATGCAGCCTCGCAACCGGCTTTTCTGTCCACCAAGGAGGGATGGAGTACTTTGCCACTAAATGGTAGGTTAATGCTACGGCTACAACCACTACTACTTAGTGTCTATCTCCCATTCCTTTGTATCAGATTAAAAAAAAATAATAACTGTCTCTGACAGAGGACTGTACCAAATGACTTTTTAAAGTGCCAAACAGTGCCACTACGAATGGGAAACGAACAACTGTCAAGTCTAGCATTTCTGACGAGGCGGTTTCAAAGAAGAAGAAAGGATGAAGAGGAGGATGCAGCCAGGGCTGATACGAAGGCCCAGGTTGAGAATGCATGAGGGAGGAACAGTTGGGTTTGGGATCGCGGTGGCGTGAGGGCGATGGGGAATTTGAATACTTACATACATCCCATAGATGGTATTTTGGAGGTCATAGTTCAAGCCGGCGAGCTCGGCTGCATATGCATACTCGTTGAGGGAGTCCTTGAGGAGCTCCAGGTACAAATAGGCCATGTTACAATGTATTGGGTCCACATACGCAAACGGGCTGTAGAAAAAAATGGCAGTGATGAATCAACTGTTAGCTACAACACAGCTAGACATCTCTCATCTCACTGTCACTGAAAAACAAAAAGTAGCCATGTTGCTCATACATTCATTGATTAATTCAAGGGAAGGGATCAGCAGGACACATGGTATCCCATGTGGTCCTTCCTAATATGTTTATTATTTGAGCACTATTTGAGTCCTATATCTACAATTGTTTGTATGAGGAAAATAATACAAAAGATGTATCACATCGTCATCTCAGAAACTTGGAACATGGGCTGTGGTTTGTCTACCAACCTGAAGAACTCAAAGTTCAGGCATGCCTTTGGTAGGAAAAACTTGTCATCCTGCTTGAACCACACCTTGCTCATAGCGGTGTCCTAGGAAAAAGAGAAAAAAAAGCATGATTACATTAGCAACAGATTCCAATGAGGGGAAAGGGCATGTAAAAAGTATATGAAGATATCAGGCTGTAGAACTTGTTTTTAAGGAGGTAGATCAAATCTCTACAACTGCTTTTGAACTTTGTTGGGTTGTGAACCGCAGTCAACAATGTACTGTAATACTGAAGCTAACAGCTCAAAAGAGATTCCAACCTGTCAGCAGTAGTTACCACGTACATCCTCTGATCAGAACACCTTGACAACAGTACTAAATACTTCTCAAACCTGACACCGTTTCCTCATTATCATATGAAAGTTTATGAACAAATTCAGACACCTGAAACATGCAGCTACGCTTTCAGTTCGGTCTAGCTGCTTGGTGAATGAAGTAAAAATTGTTTGATAAATGCAACACCCTGACATTTCACATTTTAGTCAATTAGCAGATGCTCTTATCCAGAGCGAGGCTTACCTTGATTAGAGTGGGAGCGGAGGGAGAGTCCTTCTCCAGAGGGTAGATCTCAAAGCTGGTGGGAATGAACTCGTTCTTCATGGGCAGCTTGAACTTGCCATTGAGGTCAGCATTTCCCCATTTCTGAAACACAGACAATTTAGCTAGTCCTCCTTGCTAAGTTAAGGGTTGGGAATTTATTGATACATGACTAAAGGCTTCTACACATCTATCCAACTATGGCCAATAAACTATAGATGATGCAACTCAGACGAACTGTCCCAGGCAGATTCTACATGACGCAGGATCAACTATGTCCAGTGGCAACCAACTACACACTAGGGTTAGGCAGTATACCAGATTTTGAAATACCCATAGCATGATTTTCAATACTGTCAAAACCATTTCTGAAACTTTTTTTACTTAGCTACTTTTAAGTGAATAGCTACAGGTTACAAGAAAGCAGATTGCATTCTTCATTTAAACAGTCACATTATTTTTCATTGTAGGGTAAATCCGTTTGAATTTAATCTGTTTTTGACAGCATCCCTTTTGATTTAAATAGACATGTTCATACATGTCTGGCCATGGAAGAAGTGGTCAGAAAGTGATATTTTTTAACCTGAATACCAAAACATTCAGGTGATAAAAGTGCTCAAAGTTGACCCATTTTGGATACCCCACTATACCATGAGACATCCACGTCTTCCTCACTTGAAAATAGTTAGGTTGAGTTCGATATCATTAAAAAGATTACAGGGTTGTGTGTTATGCCCGCTATCGGTTGAGAAACAACATGCTCTTGAATACAGGGTGGGGGTGTCATTTCAAATCATAGAAATAGAACGTATAGAATGGACCTATCCCTTCAGACAACTTCAGTTTAGCTGGTATACCATTGAAATTGACATTTTAACTTCTAATTACTAACACAAAGATGGTGTACATGTGTATTTTTCATAGGTTTCCTATGGAGGATTGACACCAATTTAAAACATATTCCCATTTAAGTCAACATCCAATGATGTGTGGACCTTCAACCATCTTTGTGGTACCATTTGAAAGTTGAAATTTCAATTTGAGTACATTTAAATCAGCCAAAACATGACACCCACCCTGTATTCAAGAGCATGTGTGTGATGGTCGGGCACAACAAAAACCTCATGATGTTGAATAGGGTCTAAACTACAACATATGCAAATATGGAAAAAAACATCGACTTGACGCGATTTTTGATCATTTACGTTTAAGGTGTAAACAAAATAGTTTGACAACCCTGTTTGTAAGCTTTTAAATTATATTTCAACTGTTTAACTTTACCAGTGAAGACATGGATGTCTCATGGTATGGTGTGCAAAATACAGGTCAACTTAGAGAATCTTTTATACATTTTATATCTTGAATAGTTTGGCATTCCTGGTCCAAGAAGTCACTTTCTGAGAACCTCTACAATGGGAAAAAAATAATGTATTGAAGATTTCGTTCAAATCAAAAGGGGTGCATTCAAAAAGTGATTGAATTCAAAATTGATTTATAAAGCTTGCTGAAACATTGGATTGACCCAGTCACGTGTTTTGTTTACAAAGAGCACAAATGGAGCAACTTTCATGATTCACTGTTGTACAGCATACATGAGGTGATCAAGTTATACAATTCACTACTAAATGTGAAGCAAAAAATGTGTATACATTTTTGGACAATAGATAAAATCATCCCGAGGCTGAATCTAGTTGATTATCCCTGGTCTAAAATGTGCTACATACTCTACAGCTGTGCATTTGGTTGGCTAGATAGCAAGAGCAATAGATTTGAACAGCAGAGAATATTATCTGTCCTGAATCAGAATTTGTTTTGTGCATGTCTAATATTTAATATGTAATGTTTGTTTTGTATGTGCAGCAAACTGAGTAGCCTTCTGAGATACTTGTATAACTAACTTAAAATGAGCTGGATTGTCTGTCTTTATAATTAGCTTGTTCGCTTGCGGTCTTCAGCATTTAGCTAGAATCTGCTTTAGGAATTCTCTAGTACTTTGTTAGCATTTTGGTAAGACGCACATTGGGCTTTTAGGGGTATAAAAAAAAATGATAGCGCCCCTCTGTGTGCTGTGCAAGTAATGCAGTCTACCGCGATATGGTACAAGGGCGGTATAAAAGCAGGGATTTTTCTGCCATTGAAATTCTTTCCGGGTCACCCATGTCCAAAGTGTAAAAAAATATATACATAAATAAAATGTTTATATATATATATATATTCAAGGATGGAAAAACAATCAGTGTAAACTTTATGGCTAAAACCAGATATAAGTATGTAGAAGAGACAATGGGCCTTTATATTTGTTTTATAATATAATCTTTGAGAAATAACAATCACCAAAATAAAAGATAGACAGTCATGGAGAATTGAAAATTCATTGTTTTGGAATTTATCAGTATTGATTTTGTTATTATGTTTGAGCAAAAGAGCACTGCATTAGCCATGGGAAAAATTCAGGAAATTAGCTTTAAAACGGAAAAATCTCAGCTCAATGGCAAACTGTAGAATTAAAGGAAATTAGCTGAAAAACGCAAAAATGTGTCCACAATGTCAAGATGGGGGCCTTTAAAATTCAGCCGCGCTTAAGGGACGACCACATCCATTGCCACAACCCCTGCCATAACCACCACATAAGCCCCTTTTTCATCCTGAAAAGGCATGAAAATCTCAATAACAAGGCTGATTCTTAAAAAAAAGAAATCCAGATTATTATTTTTGTTATTTTTTATTAAAACATAGACTGTTGTTGGCTGTAGATACAGTGCCCTCAGAAAGTATTCAGACCTTTTTACTTTTTTCACATTGTTAAGTTACAGCCTTATTCTAATATTGACTTAAAGAAACTGATCCTCAGCAATCTACACACAATACCCCATAATGACAAAGCAGAAACAGGTTTAGACATTTTTGCAAATACCTCAACATAAGTATTCAGACTCATCGCTATGAGACTTGAAATTGAGCTCAGGCGCATTCCGTTTCCATTGAACAGACCTCAGCGTGGGAGCTTCTTGTTTTAGCTTCGGTCTGTAGGCAGGGAGCAACAAAATGGAGTCGTGGTCAGCTTTTCCGAAAGGAGAGCGGGGGAGGGCCTTATTATGCATCGCGGAAGTTAGAATAGCAATGATCCAAGATTTTGCCAGCCCTGGTTGCCCAATCGATATGCTGATACAATTTAGGGAGTCTTGTTTTCAGATTAGCCTTGTTAAAATCCCCAGCTACAATGAATGCAGCCTCAGGATATGTGGATTCCAGTTTGCAAAGAGTCAAATAAAGTTCGTTCAGAGCCATCGATGTGTCTGCTTTGGGGGGAATATATACGGCTGTGATAATAATCGAAGAGAATTCCCTTGGTAGATAATGCGGTCGACATTTGATTGTGAGGAATTCTAAAATCAGGTGAACAGAAGGACTTGAGTTCCTGTATGTTGTGACCACACCACGTCTCGTTAACCATAAAGCATACGCCCCCCTGCCCCTCTTCTTACCAGAAAGATGTTTGTTTCTGTCGGCGCGATGCGTGGAGAAACCAGCTGGCTGCACCGACTCCGATAGTGTCTCTCGAGTGAGCCATGTTTCCGTGAAGCAAAGAACGTTACAGTCTCTGATGTCCCTCTGGAATGCTACCCTTGCTCGGATTTCATCAACCTTGTTGTCAAGAGAGTGGACATTGGCGAGAAGTATGCTAGGGAGTGGTGCGCAATGTGCCTGTCTCCGGAGTCTGACCAGAAGACCGCTTCGTTTCCCTCTTTTACGAAGTTGTTTTTTGGGGTTGCCGACTGGGATCCATTCCGTTGTCCTGGGTGAAAGGCAGAACACAGGATCCGCTTCGCGAAAGTCATATTCTTGGTCGTACTGATGGCGAGTTGACGCTGCTCTTATATTCAGTAGTTCTTCTCGAATGTATATAATGAAACCTAAGATGACCTTGGGTACCAATGTAAGAAATAACACGTAATTTCTTTTAAATAATGCATAGTTTCCTAGGAACGCGAAGCGGCCATCTCTGTCGGCGCCGGAAAGATGAATAGAACAAAGTACAGAGAGATCATAATGAAAACCCGCTCCAGAGTGCCCAGGACCTATTAAAGCCTTCCACAAAAGCTTTGGTAACATCATAAGCTCTGTCGAGTTACTGGCCCAAGGCTTTATTTCAGAAAGGTGAATTGAGAACATTCACAGTGCTAGTGTCAGTCTTACTGCAAAATTACTATCAAAACTTCACTATTGCTAAACCGTCACACATTTGAACCCCGATACTACACTGAATAGAAAAAAAGTCTGCCTATTATTGAACAATCTGTGGTGTTCACCACTGGGGTGTTGACAGCGGATCATCAGTGCCTAACTAATAAAATAAATGGCTTGTGGGTAATGGTATGATAAACCTTAGATCATTTAGGGAATGTGTGACATCAATTGGATAGACTGACAATTCCTGGAGAATCTGCCGTTCAAACAAAAAAGCAGACAACGCCAATTGTTTTGGTATGTGGCTGGAAAAATGTAACCACTCAAATTCATACAGAGCTATGGATGCAAGGACTGACAATCCATAATATCAACATAGCCTCAAAACATGGTTGAAACTACAGTGTTTATTTAAAATTACATTGTTTACAAACAATGGAGTAAAACAGGCTTATTTGTTGGTTTCTGAAGGGGAACACAAGTTGAATTACGCTCACAAGGCATTTATAAGATGTTCATCAAGAATCAGTGGGTATACAGTACCAGTCAAAAGTTTGGACACACTCTTGGCATTCTCTCAACCAGCTTTATGAGGTAGTCACCTGAAATTCATCTCAATTAACAATTTATTTCCTTAATGCGTTTGAGCCAATCAGTTGTGTTGTGACAAGGTTGGGGTGGTATTCTGAAGATATCAAATAGGGCTAAAAGCCCAAGTCCATATTATTGCAAGAACAGCTCAAAAAAGCAAAAAGAAACCACAGTCCATCATTACTTTAAGACATGAAAGTCAGTCAATCTGGAAAATAACAATAACTTTGAAAGTTGCTTCAAGTGCAGTTGCAAAAACCAAGCTGTATGATGAAACTGGCTCTCATGAGGACCGCCACTGGAAAGGAAGAGCAAGAGTAACCTCTACTGCAGAGGATAAGTTAATTAGAGTTACCAGCCTCCGATTGCAGCCCAAATAAATGCTTCACAGCATCAAGTAACAGACAAATTTCAACATCAACTGTTCAGAGGAGACTGCGTGAAATCAGGCCTTCATGGTTGAATTGCTGCAGATGAACCACTACTAAAACCCACCAATAAGAGACTTGTTTGGGCCAAGAAACAAGAGCAATGGACATTAGACTGGTGGAAATCTGTCCATGTGTCTGATGAGTCCAAAAGTGTAATTTTTGGTTCCAACCGCCGTGTCTTTGAGACGCAGAGTAAGTGAACGGGTGATCTCCGCATGTGTGGTTCCCATCGTGAAGCACGGAGGTGGTGGTGTGATGGTGCTTTGCTGGTGACACTGATTTATTTAGAATTCAAGGCACACTTAGCCAGCATGGCTACCACAGCATTCTGCAGCGACACACCATCCCATGTGGTTTGCGCTTAGTGGGACTATCATTTGTTTTTTCAACAGTTCAATGACCCAACACACCTCCAGGCTGTGTAAGGGCAGGAGGAGTGATGAGTGCTGCATCAGATGACCTGGCCTTCACAATCAGCCTTACTCAACCCAATTGAGATGTTTTGGGATGAGTTGGACCACAGAGTGAAGGAAAAGCAGCCAACAAGTGCTCAGCATATGTGGGAACTCCTTCAAGACTGTTGGAAAATAATTCCTCATGAAGCTAGTTGAGAATGCCAAGAGTGTACAAAGCTGTCATCAAGGCTATTTTGAAGAACCTAAAATATATTTTGATTTGTTTATCACTTTTTTGGTTACTACATGATTCCATATGTTAATCCTTAAATGAGTAGATATGTCCAATCTTTTGACTGGTACTGTATATTATTAATAAAAAAAATTGGTGTAGTAATTGCAGAGTGCCAATTTAAGCATTGCCAATTGACGATTTAAAAAGATGCCCAGTCAGATCAAGGTGAATCTCAAATCGGTCCTCTATTCCTTGTGTCCTTGTTTCCGCTCATCTTACTGAAAACGCATTGAATGAAAATGTCCGAGAAGAATAAAATCCAATCTTCTACAATATGTTTTGAGGAGAGGACGTGAGGAATCAAATATTTCTGTGATTCACCCATAGGGTGATGAGAATATGGAAAATCTGTCGAGTTTGAACACATTTCAGTCTCACCTTGATGACTTCCTCAGAGATGGGCTCCTGTTTGTAGTGGGTCCCATACCATTCCTCAGTCTTGTCTGTCTGCCCTTCAAACGACTTTGAGACAACTGCGACTCTGCAGTGAGAGGACGGACAGAAATAGGTCTCATTATTAGCATTTATAAACCCCCTTGTCAGATCATTTTAGAGTCAGACACACTCCATTTTCCCTGTATCGCCCTTATGACATCAGCTCGAGTGCCTTCCATAGCAGTGTTCTATTTGTAGGATGCCAATAGTAGTGACGGAAGTAGAGTAGTAGTGACTGTAGTGGTAGTAATACTGCAGAATGTGTTATTGAGCTCCCTATTGATTCAGGTTCAACAGTTTCTTAAAGTTCTCTTAATTCAACAGTGCGAGTTTTAGGTGAATGTTAGAAGTCCAATTCAGCGATTTCATTCTCAATATTAAATCATTACAGGGTAACAATTAAGTACCTTACTGTGATTTTGATTTAACAATGGCCAAAAATAAAAATGTTTCTTAGCAAAGAGCAATTTCTCAAGCAAGAATTTAGCTTAGACTGTCTGGGAGTGGGCTGAGTAGGGATATTTTTGTAATACATTTTTCCTTTGTCATTATGGGGTATTGTGTGTAGATTGAGACACTTTTTTTTAAAGAAGGCTATACCGTAACAAAATGTGGGAAAAGTCAAGTGGTCTGAATAAATACTTTCCGAATGCAATGTTGTAACATTTCTGTGGGGACTTGCTTCCATTCAGCCACATGAGCACTAGTGAGGTTGGGCACTGATTTTGGGCAATTAGGCCTGACTCGTAGTAGGCGTTCCAATTCATCCCAAAGGTGTTCGATGGGGTCGAGGTCGGGGCTCTGTACAGGCCAGTCAAGTTCTTCCATACTGATCTCGACAAACCATTTCTGTATGGACCTCGCTATGCGCACGAGGGCATTGTAATGCTGAAACAGGAAAGTGCCTTCCCAAAACTGTTGCCACAAAGTTGGAAGCAAAGAATCGTCTAGAATCTCATTGTATGCTGTACGATTAAGATCTCTCTTAACAGGAACTAAGTGGCCTAGACCGAACCATGAAAAACAGCCCTAGACCATTATACCTCCTCTACCAAACTTCCCTGTTGGCACTGTGCATTCGGCATGTAAATGTAACCAAACCCAGATTAGCCTATGGAGATTGAATGGCTGTGTGCTCAATTTTATATACTTGTCAGCAACGGGTGTGGCTGAAATTGCCTAATCCAATCATTTGAAGGGTTGTCCACATACTTTTTTATATATATAGTGGAGATAGGGTCTCCCGAGTGGCACAGCAGTCTAAGGCACTGCATCTCATTGCTATAGGTGTCACTATAGACACCATGGTTCGATTCCAGGCTGTATCACAACCGGCCCATAGGGCTACGCATAATTGGCCCAGCGTATTCCGGGTTTGGCCGGTGTAGGCCATCATTGTAAAAAATAATTTCTTCTAAACTGACCTGCCAGGTTAAATAATTAAAAGGTTAAAAAAATTATATAGGACATTACAAATATGTTTATCAAAATGCACTTCAAAACAGAAGTGTCATAGGCGTGTACTCTTAGTTGAGTAGAGCGCAGGTACCCTTGCAACACTACTGAGCAAAACTGACCGAGCTGAGCCAAACTAACTGAGCTGAGCCAATCTGGACTGCGCTGGTTTGATCATGCATTCGCCACAGTCGCTGAAACCATGCTGGAAAGACGAATGTGAAAACAGAATAAAACAAGCCGAACTAACCTGACGTATTCTGGCCTCAGCTTGTCCAGCACCATCTCTATCAGGTCTGGCCTGAAGTCCTCCAGTAGGTACTCTGCTGCTAGGATCTCCTCCAGAGGGTAGTACTGCAAAACAAAGGACAAAAGAAAAACAGGTTTAGGTGCTAACAATGGGGGATGCATTTTACTGTATCACATGCAGGGGAACACGGTTCACTGGAACACAGTAATAAAGAACGGGTGCTCTGCTTAGTTCACAAAAAATTTAAAAGAAACGCACACACAGGTAAAGAAAATCAACAGACCAAAATACACTGGACATCCTACCCTCTATGACTGCCTTGCTAACAGTAATATTTTGACTCTAGCAGGAATGTCAGTTTAATTTAGACTGGGGCTGAGTCTGCTGAGTCTTTACCCACAAAATAAGACGCTGGTAGACAAGGCTGTCTGATGACATCATCATCAAACAGAGCCACGGAGCTGCAGTGCATCACCGTGGAGATGACCTTAAGAAATGGAGAGAGCACCACCTACGTGCAGTAATCCAGACACTTTGGAGGTGTAGCCACGGGGCCGCTCCTTGTCCTTGAACCTGAAGGCCACTGTGTTTAGGTCCTGCGGTGGAGAGACAAGTCACATGTCAATCACATGCAAATAAAGCATATTACATACAACAGAGAATTGAGCAACACAATGAGACAATTCAGATGTAATCCATGTGTACTGTTAAATACAGGTTTAACTATGAGGCCACCACAAAGACGATTTTAGTCTGTTTCTCAGTCTTGGTCCCGACTTCATTTTGGTTTTGTGAAAAGGACTATGCATAAATAGTTGACTGATTGTTTTCTGACAGCACAACCCTCAATCCTAAAACAGTGAGAAGATTTTAGTCATTTTAGCAGATGCTCTTATCCAGAGTGACTTACAGGAGCAATTAAGGTTATGTCCCTTGCGCAAAGGCACAGAGAGATTTTTCAACTAGTCGGCGCAGAGATTTGAACCAGCGACGTTTCGGTTACTGGCACAAAGCTCTTAACCCCTACGCTACCTGCCACTCTGAAACTAGCCAGAGCTCAGAAACTCGAAGTGAGTGATACTACAGTGCTGTACTTACCTTGCACTCCTGGAAGACCCACTCCTGAGGCCCCTTCATGCGCAGCTTCTGGATGTACTGGAACATGTGGAAGATGATGTCATCCACGTGCACTACAGAAACAAATTACACTTCAGCGCACAAGGTTGGGCATACAGTGCATTCGGAAAGTATTCAGACCCCTTGACTTTTCCCATATTGTTACATACATTTTTCTAAAATATACTAAAAAATTCCCTCATCAATCTACACACAATACCCCATAATGACAAAGCAAAAACAGGTTTAGAAATTTTTGCAAATGTATAAAAAATAAATAAATGATCACATAAGTATTCAGACCCTTTACTCAGTACTTTGTTGAAGCGCCTTTGGCACTGATTACAGCCGAGTCTTCGTGGGTATGACGCAACATACTTGTATTTCTCCCATTCTTCTCTGCAGATACTCTCAAGCTCTGTCAGGTTGGACGGGGAGTGTTGTTGCACAGCTATTTTCAGGTCTCTTCAGAAATGTTCTATCGGGTTCAAGTCCAGGCACCGGCTGAGCCACTCGAGGACATTGAGACTTGTTCTGAAGCCACTCCCGCGCTGTCTTGGCTCTGTGCATAGGTTCATTGTCCTGTTGGAAGTTGAAACTTTGCCCCAGTCTGAGGTCCTGAGTGATCAGGGGCAGGTTTTCTTTGAGGATCTCCGTACTTTCCTCCGTTCAGCTTTCCCTCGATCCTGACTAGTCTCCCAGTACCTGCCGCTGAAAAACATTCCCAAAACATGATGCTGCCACCACCATGCTTCACCGTAGAGATGATGACCAAGACCCTTCTCCCCCCGACTGCTCAGTTTGGCCAAGCAGACAGCTCTAGGAAGCGTCTTGGTGGTTCCAAACTGTGTTCTTGGGGACACAGTTGTGCCTCGACAATCCTGTCGTCTCAGATCTCTACCGACAATTCCTTCAATCTCATCTCTTCTGCTCTGATATGCACTGTCAACTGTAGGACCTTATATAGACAGGCCGTGTGCCTTACCAAATCATGTCCAATGAATCGAATTTACCACAGGTGGACTCCAATCAAGTTGTAGAAACATCAAGGATGATCAATAGAAAAGGATGCACCTGAGCTCAATTTAGAGTCTCATAGCAAAGGGTCTGAATACATATGTAAATAAGGTTTGCATAAATGTCTAAAAACCTGTTTTCGCTTTGTCATTATGGGGTATTGTGTGTAGATTTAATTATTTAATCAATTTCAGAATAAGGCTGTAATGTAGCAAAATGTGGAAAAGGTCAAGAGATCTGAATACTTTCCGAATGCACTATATGCCACACACAGACAGATTTATGACATGAGGGTGTGGGCACAAACACATGAACAAAACACAATCCCCGGATCCTAATGCTTACAGAGTCCCTCCTCTGTCAGGTCCACATTGATGATGAAGAACATGAAGCCTTTAGCTCCCTCTTTCTGGCCTCCGACCAGCGTGTTTACCCAGCCTGCACAAGAATAAAGGGCAAAGCTCTCATGATCAATTCAAATACAAACACTTCTACAGCATGTACGGCCAGTATAAACCCTTGAATTATTAAGACTTACATATTTCTACATTTTATTCATTTAGCAGAGAGTCTTATCCATAGCAACTTATAGTTACTGCATTCATCTTAAGATCTCTAAGTGCAAACAACCACATATCTGGCATAGTAAGTACACCCACCCCCCAAAAAAAACAAATAGTACCTATCAGCCAAGTCAGTACAAGTACACATGTTCTAATAAAAATCAAGTAGGAGTAGTTCACAAAAAGGGGGGGGGGGGGTTGCTGTGGGATTATTTAAGAAAAAGTAGGGTTTCAGCCATTTTCAGAAGATAGGAAGGGACTCTTCTGTCCTTGCTTCAGAAGGAAGCTGGTTCCAACATTGGGTTCCAGGACCGAGAAGAGCTTTGACTGGGCTGAGAGACCAGAGATGGCAGAACTGAGTACTCAGTTTGCAGAAGAGTTTCTACCATTCTATCAAGCCCTAAATATTAAAACGGAGATTCTCTTAATCATAGCCCTCTGGCCTACCTTTTGATTTGAGCTCAGACAGCAGGCTCCCTGGGCCCTCGTGGCCTATCAGGTGGCCCAGATAGTGGCCTGGGTTGGACTTGTAGTACTTCTGCAGGTCTGGGATAGGGAACGTCACATACAGGTTCCTAATGTCCTTGATAGGCACCACTTTGTAGAATTGCTATGAAGGAAAATTAGGGATGAGATATTTGAATTGAGAAAACAAAAAGTACCTCAGAAGCACAACTTTTCCATGGGATGATGTATTTGATTGTGTATCCATATAATTATTTGTGTCTTGGAGGGAGAAACTAAGGAGCTCACCTTGAGATGCTCCTCCTGGAAGGGGTGGTTGGGGAACTCAGGGATAGGCACATTCTTGTTCTCCACTTCGCCAAACAGCTTGACCACCATGGTGGTGAGCTCATCTAATGACTCTGTGAATGAGAAAAAGGGCGAGATTAGTTTCATTTATTAAGATACTCAATCTTCCTGGATTCATACTCAAACAATTCAAATGACAAAACACTTAAAATACAATTGAAGTCGGAAGTTTACATACACCTTAGCCAAACACATTTAAACTCAGTTTTTCACAATTCCCTGTCTTCGGTCAGTTAGGATTAGAGGTTGACCGATTAATCGGAATGGACGATTAATTAGGGCCGAGTGCAAGTTTTCATAACAATCGGAAATCTGTATTTTTGGACACTGATTTGGCAGATCTTTTTTTTTTTACACCTTTATTTAATCTTTATTTAACTAGGCAAGTCAGTTAAGAACACATTCTTATTTTCAATGACGGCCTAGGAACGGTAGGTTAACTGCCTTGTTCAGGGGCAGAACAGATTTTTACCTTGTCAGCTCGGGGGATTCAATCTTGCAACCCTACAGTTAACTAGTCCAACGCTCTAACCACCTGCCTCTCATTGCACTCCACGAGGAGACTGCCTGTTACGCGAATGCAGTAAGCCAAGGTAAGTTGCTAGCTAGCATTAAACTTATCTTATAAAAAACAATCAATCATAATCACTAGTTAACTACACATGGTTGATTATATTACTAGTTTATCTAGCGTGTCCTGCGTTGCATATAATCGATGCGGTATATATTTTTAAACCTGCATATTTAGCTAAAAGAAATCCAGGTTAGCAGGCAATATTAACCAGGTGAAATTGTATAACTTCTCTTGCGTTCATTGCACGCAGAGTCTGTGTATATGCAACCGTTTGGCCCACCTAATTTGACAGAATTTTACGTAATTGAAGGCTGTGCAATGTAACAGACTTATGGATGCCACTCGTTAGACAAAATACGGAACGGTTCCGTATTTCACTGAAGTAATAAACGTCTTGTTTTCAAGATGATAGTTTCCGGATTCGACCATATTAATGACCTAAGGCTCGTATTTCTGTGTGTTATCATGTTATAACTAAGTCTATGATTTGATAGAGCAGTGGTGGTGGGCAGAAGAGAAATAGTCCTATAATTCCTATAATAACTAACTACAACCTAAAACTTCTTACCTGGGAATAATTGAAGACTCATGTTAAAAGGAACCACCAGCTTTCATATGTTCTCATGTTCTGAGCAAGGAACTTTAAATGTTAGCTTTTTTACATGGCATATATTGCACTTTTACTTTCTTCTCCAACACTTTGTTTTTGCATTATTTAAACCAAATTGAACATGTTTCATTATTTACTTGAGGCTAAATTGATTTTATTAATGTATAATACTAAGTTAAAATAAGTGTTCATTCAGTATTGTTGTAATTGTCATTATTACAAATAAATAAATGTACATTTAAAAAAATTAAACTTTTTTTTAAATTGGCCGATTAGTCGGCATTTACTTTTTTAGGTCCTCCAATAATC
Organism: Oncorhynchus kisutch; assembly: GCF_002021735.2. Classification (NCBI taxonomy): domain Eukaryota; kingdom Metazoa; phylum Chordata; class Actinopteri; order Salmoniformes; family Salmonidae; genus Oncorhynchus; species Oncorhynchus kisutch. Next base: position 61,308,539 of record NC_034177.2, on the reverse strand, counting down.
GGTATCGGCGTTGAAAAATCATAATCGGTCGACCTCTACATAGGATTACCACTTTATTTTAAGAATGTGAAATGTCAGAATAAGAGAAGGATTTATTTCAGCTTTTCATTATTTCGTCACATTCCCAATGGGTCAGAAGATTACGTACACTAAATTAGTATTTGGTAGCATTGCCTTTAAAATTGTTTAGCTTGGGTCAAACGTTACAGGTAGCCTTCCACAAGCTTCCCACAATAAGTTGGGTGAATTTTGGCCCATTCCTCCTGACAGAGCTGGTGTAACTGAGTCAGGTTTGTAGTCCTCCTTGCTCGCACACTCATTTTCAGTTCTGCCCACAAATGTTCTATAGGAGTGAGGTCAGGGCTTTGTGACGGCCATTGACTGCCATTGACCTTGACTTTGTTGTCCTTAAGCCGTTTTGCCACAACTTTGGAAGTATGCTTGGGGTCATTGTCCATTTGGAAGACCCATTTGCGACCAAGCTTTAACTTCCTGACTGATGTCTTGAGATGTTGCTTCAATATATCCACATCATTTTCCTCCCTCATGATTCCATCTATTTTGTGAAGTGTACTAGTCCCTCCTGCAACAAAGCACCCCCACAACATAATGCTGCCACCCCCGTGCTTCACGGTTGGGATGGTGTTCTTCGGCTAGCAAGCCTCCCCCTTTTTCCTCCAAACATAACGATGGTCAATTATGGCCAAACAGTTCTATTTTTGTTTCATCAGACCAGGGGACATTTCTCCAAAAAGTATGATCTTTATCCCCATGTGCTGTTGCAAACCATAGTGTGGCTTTTTTGAATGGCGGTTTTGGAGCAGTGGCTTCATCCTTGCTGAGCGGCCTTTCAGATTATGTCGATATAGGACTCGTTTTACTGTGTATATAGATACTTTTGTACCCGTTTCCTGCAGCATCTTCCCCAGGTCCTTTGCTGTTGTCAAGGGATTGATTTGCACTTTTCGCACCAAAGTACGTTCATCTCTAGGAGACAGAACGTGTCTCCTTCCTGAGCGGTATGACGGCTGCGCGATCCCACTGTCACGTTCGTCGTAAGGAGGAGACCAAGGGATACGAATACACACTCTTTAATTAAACGAAGAAACACTAAACAAACGTACAAAATAACAAAACGAACGTGACGCTATATAAACCGAGTGTAGACACAGGCAACTACACAGACAATATCCCACAAAATACCCAATGAATATGGCTCCCGAAATATGGTGCCCAATCAGAGACGACGATAAACAGCTGCCTCTGATTGAGAACCAATCTTGGCAACCATAAACATAAACCCCTAGACTAGAAAAAACATAAACATACAAAAACCCTAGACAGAACAAAAACACATACCCACCCGTCACACCCTGACGAAAATAATACTGAAAACATAGATGACTAAGGTCAGGGCGTGACACCCATGGTGTTTATACTTGCGTACTATTGTTTGTACAGATGAAGGTGGTACCTTCAGGCGTTAGGAAATTGCTCCCAAGGATGAACCAGACTTGTGGAGGCCTAGAGTTGTTTTTCTGAGGTCTTGGGTTGTGTTTCTGGGGGACGAATGGCTCTCGACCTTCGTCTCTCCCGAGCCCGTACAGGAGTTGTAGCGATGAGACAAGACAATAACGACTAACAATTTGGATACCACGTAATTGGGGAGAAAAAGGGGGTAAAAAAAATAAAAAATATCCACAGGTACACCTCCAATTGACTCAAATTATGTCAGAAGCCTATAATTTTCTGGAATTTTCCAAGCTGTTTAAATGCACAGTCAACTTAGTGTATGTAAACTTCTGACCCACTGGAATTGTGATACAGTGAATAAGTGAAATAATCTGTCTGTAAACAATTGTTGGGAAAAATTCCTTGTGTCATGCACAAAATAGATGTCTTAACCAACTTGCCAAAACTATAGTTTGTTAACAAGACATTTTTGGAGTAGTTGAAAAACAAGTTAATAACTCCAACCTAAGTGCATGTAAACTTCCGACTTCAACAGTATACTGTAACTGTTATGTAGCATTTAATTGCATGTAGATGAAGCACTGTTTCCATCCTGTAAGTTAGGTTCGGAATCTTGTACAGTAACAAGAGCGGTCAATAATGCTAGCAAAATGTGCCCAGACACTATCAACCGTGTAGCTGTGAAAGCCATTAATGAAGTCATGCCATTGTAAACCCAGCTGCCAAGTGCAAGCCCATTTAATTTCACTATAGAGGACATGGTGTCACTAAATGGACCATTTCAACTGGTAATGGACACACCAGTGACACAGCCTACTGTATCCCCAGTGACTCGTTGGATCATGGCTCATCTGTGGCTCACAGAATTGGAAAGGTGAACAAGGGTTATTCGGGATTTTTTTACTGGGGCTGGTGGGGACACAGTATTAAAGGGGAAATAACTGCAACTGTGAAAGTAGACGTCTTATTTCAATTATTCTCTTTGGTCCTGATCCCTGCTTAGACTGAAATGTACTGTATTACATTCGAAGGCAGGGTTTCCCAAACTCATTTTGTTTTTTGGCCTAGCACTACACAGCTGATTCAAATCACCAAGCTTTGATTATTTGAATCAGATGTGTAGTACTAGGGTGAAAAAACTAAAAGTGCACCCAGGGGGAGCCAAATATTTTTGTTTGGAAGAAGTAGGCAGTGGTCTGATGCCGAACAATAAAGGAAATTCACATGAGCTCCACAACGCCTACTCCACCCATGCTCTACCAAGGTTTTCCAGCACACAGCTTTGACCTACTACAGTAGCTATGTTGGTATTGTACTTGAAACAATGTGTAGGCAGGTTGCTTAGGATTTAAACCTTCTCAAACAACCTAATTCATATTCTTAGAGGTGCTTCCACAATAATGTGATTTGTACAGCATACAAGTTAAAGTATTGGATTCCTCACACAAATGCCACACTAGTCCCATTCTACTACCTTTTTCAAGCTGTTTTTAAATTATATGAAAGCAAGCTTTGCTTTTATACTTTATAAGATCATCATGATTGATTGAGGCGTTTTGTCTTGTTGTAATGTGGTGCCTGCCTGTACTTCCTTAAATCTTTTTAGCAATACATGTCATTGAGAAAAAACTATTTCATAACATATTTTTTGGGTCAGTAGGTGCCCAACATAATAACAGGTGGTGGTGTGTTGGACAGTCACACATATATAGAGGTATATAGAGCCTGTCTCCCTCCATTCCTCATTTCTGTAATCGTTAGCTTACCTGTATAATATTGACATAAGCTCAGAAACACGTTTTTCAAACATGATCCTGTTTTATCAATTGCTGTGCTGATCAATGGGCAGTTCATTACTTCACTCAAATGAATATGTAGCTTAAGTTGTGTGTATTTATAATTCTTTTTGCAATAAAGGTGACGCAAGAATACACATTTACAATTGGCCTATATCTAAAAACACATACACTGCTCAAAAAAATAAAGGGAACACTTAAACACCACAATGTTACTCCAAGTCAATCACACTTCTGTGAAATCAAACTGTCCACTTCGGAAGCAACACTGATTGACAATACATTTCACATGCTGTTGTGCAAATGGAATAGATAACAGGTGGAAATTATAGGCAATTAACAAGACACCCCCAATAAAGGAGTGGTTCTGCAGGTGGTAACAGACCACTTCTCAGTTCCTATGCTTCCTGGCTGATGTTTTGGTCACTTTTGAATGCTGGCGGTGCTTTCACTCAAGTGGTAGCATGAGACGGAGTCTACAACCCACACAAGTGGCTCAGGAAGTGCAGCTCATCCAGGATGGCACATCAATGCGAGCTGTGGCAAGAAGGTTTGCTGTGTCTGTCAGCGTAGTGTCCAGAGCATGGAGGCGCTACCAGGAGACAGGCCAGTACATCAGGAGACGTGGAGGAGGCCGTAGAAGGGCAACAACCCAGCAGCAGGACCGCTACCTCCGCCTTTGTGCAAGGAGGAGCAGGAGGAGCACTGCCAGAGCCCTGCAAATGACCTCCAGCAGGCAACAAATGTGCATGTGTCTGCTCAAACGGTCAGAAACAGACTCCATGAGGGTGGTATGAGGGCCCGACGTCCACATGTGGGGGTTGAGCTTACAGCCCAACACCGTGCAGGACGTTTGGCATTTGCCAGAGAACACCAAGATTGGCAAATTCGCCACTGGCGCCCTGTGCTCTTCACAGATGAAAACAGGTTCACACTGAGCACGTGACAGACGTGAGAGTCTGGAGACGCCGTGGAGAACGTTCTGCTGCCTGCAACATCCTCCAGCATGACCGGTTTGGCGGTGGGTCAGTCATGGTGTGGGCTGGCATTTCTTTGGGGGGCTGCACAGCCCTCCATGTGCTCGCCAGAGGTAGCCTGACTGCCATTGGGTACAGAGATAAGATCCTCAGACCCCTTGTGAGACCATATGCTGGTGCGGTTGGCCCTGGGTTCCTCCTAATGCAAGACAATGCTAGACCTCATGTGGATGGAGTGTGTCAGCAGTTCCTGCAAGAGGAAGGCATTGATGCTATGGACTGGCCCGCCCGTTCCCTAGACCTGAATCCAATTGAGCACATCTCGGACATCATGTCTCGCTCCATCCACCAACGCCACGTTGCACCAGACTGTCCAGGAGTTGGCGGATGCTTTAGTCCAGGTCTGAGAGGAGATCCCTCAGGAGACCATCCGCCACCTCATCAGGAGCATGCCCAGGCGTTGTAGGGAGGTCATACAGGCACGTGGAGGCCACACACTACTGAGCCTCATTTTGACTTGTTTTAAGGACATTACATCAAAGTTGGATCAGCCTGTAGTGTGGATTTCCAGTTTAATTTTGAGTGTGACTGACAAATTTGATTTCCATTGATAATTTGTGTGTGATTTTGTGGTCAGCACATTCAACTATGTAAATAATAAGAATATTTCATTCATTCAGATCTAGGATGTGTTATTTTTGCGTTCCATTTATTTTTTTGAGCAGTGTATATATATATATATATATATATATACACACACATACAAACACATTATTTTAATAGCAGGACACTGTAAAGACCATTATTCCTCTAAAGAATATAAATTAGGCTGTTTGAGAAGGTTTGAATGCTTTCCGGTTTCAGACCAATGCCTACCTCTCACCAGAAGGTGATTATACAACATTTCCACATGCAAAGTGTCCTCAAATTTAAATTTTCACTTAAAAAAATATATATATATATTTTTTTTTTAAATGGATGTATTTTGTCACAATTTATTGTCCAGGGCCTGGTTTCCCAAAATCATCTTAAGGCTAAGTTCATCGTTAGAACCTTCATAGGCGCTTCGTTAAATCTCAGAGCCGTTTCCACAAAACCATTGTTACTAAAGTTGCACTTGAAAAAAAAAAAAAAATGATTTACCGACTGCCTCAGACCACTCGTAGAACAGCTAACTCCGGTCCAGCCTATAAGTGGTTCAGATTTGGTCTGGTCCGGAATGAGAAGTGAAACATTCTTCCTGAGTTGTTAATTTTCTTCAAATGTAAAGACACAACATAGAGTTGAGCCAATGACTTAAGTAGATTGACATGTTATTTCTACATCCTTCTGAAAGAGACGTTTTCATTTGACAAAAACAGCTTCATATCGAAGGAGTGCTTTTGATTTGACGGCGGCACATGCACAGTTCGCTGCGAGAAGACCGTAAGATCCGATGAGGTGTTTCTGCGCATTAACTTAGCTAGCCAACGTCACCATGACATTGCCTACAAGCATGATCTGGGATTTCCATTGGAGGAGCAGTTTCTGCCCATCAATCACTCCAGTGTTTAATTGGTATATTGTAATTACTTCGCCACCATGGCCTATTTTTTGCCTTACCTCCCTTATATTACCTCATTTGCACACACTGTATATAGATTTTTTCTACTGTATTATTGACTGTTTATTCCATGTGTAACTCTGTGTTGTATGTGTCGAACTGCTTTGCTTTATGTAACCGATGTGAAATGGCTAGCTAGTTAGCGGTGTGCGCGCTAATAGCATTTCAATCGGTGACATCACTCGCACAGACCTTGAAGTAGTTGTTCCCCTTGCTCTGCAAGGACCGCGGCTTTTGTGGAGCGATGGGCAACGATGCTTCGAGGGTTGCCGTTGTCGATGTGTGCAGAGGGTCCCTGGTTCGAGCCCAGGTAGGGGCGAGGAGAGGGACGGAAGCTGTACTGTTACATTTATTCTTGGCCAGGTCGCAGTTGTAAATGAGAACAACTAGCCTACCTGGTTAATTAAAGGTGAAATAAAATAAATAATATTCGTACAATACTGCCTTTGCTATAGTCTCGTTTTAATCTGACATCTAGAATTTGAGCTAGGTAGGCGCTATAGCCCCCACAATAATAAGTGATATAAGACCCATACTTTTAGTTGGAAGTTTTAGTTCAAACAGCTGAGCAAACAGATGACTGCAGGACTTGGCAGAGTGTTTTGGGGGCTCAGTCCCAGACAGTTACAGGAGAGGAGTGTTTAGAAAAGCACTTCCTAGCCTTTAGTGTGACCTAAGAGAGGATGTGAGAGCTTTTAGCTCTGTATAGCTGACAGGTTATTTCCTCCATATAAACCACCTTAAGATCTCTGATCCAAGCAGCAACTCTCTGATTGGATACTTCTTCCACCACTGACAATTGTAATACTTGAGTAAAAGTAAAGATAATAATAGAAAAGGACTCAAGTAAAAGTGAAAGTCATCCAGTAAAATCCTACTTGAGTAAGTCTCAAAGTATTTGGTTTTAAATATACTTAAGTATCAAGAAGTAAATATAATTTCAAAAATAAACTTAAGTATCGAAAGTAAAAGTGTAAATCATTTCAAATTCCTTATATTAAGCAAACCAGACGGCACCATTTTCTATTTACGGATAGCTAGGTGTACGCTCCAACACGCAAACATAATTTACAACTGAAGCATGTGTTTAGTGAGTCCGCCAGATCAGAGGTAGTAGGGATGACTAGGGATATTCTCTTGATAAATGTGTGAATTGAACAATTTCCCTGTCCTGCTAAGCATTCAAAATGTAACGACTACTTTTGGGTGTCAGGGGAAAAGTATGGAGTAAAAAGTACATCATTTTCTTTAGGAATGTAGTGAAGTAAAAGTAAAAGTTGTCAAAAATATAAATAGTAAAGTAAAGTACAGATACCCCCCCCCAAAAAAACTTAAGTAGTACTTTCAAGTATTTTTATCAAAGTACTTTGTTACATATGCGGATGTTGGCGCGTACACGAACACACCGGCTAACACCATACACACAACACACCCTTACCTCTTCCGAGCACACACAGTCCCATGAGATTGGAGGAGTAGTAGGTGGAATGGAACTTCAGGAGCTCCTGGCGGATGTTGATCCCATCCTTGGATGGCCTGGTCTCCAGAGTCAACTTGTTACCTGAAAAATCAACCAGATATAATTCTTAAACAGCTAGTCAATGCATCCATTAATGTTTTTGTAATATATGTACAATGCAGTGAGTGCTTGATCTAACTGAACAAAAGACTAGGGTCTTTATCATCATATGATGTGTTGAAGAAAAAAAGAAAAGAAAAGTGTCAGTAGCAAAAATGAGGACATCAAAGCATCAAATCAATTTGTAAAATGCCAGAATGTCATCATCAAAGAGGACTTTATGAAACAGTCCACAGTGGGAGGGAGAATACATCCACTTATAAGGAAAACAAGCTTGTTCTAAGAAAACCAATGGGTGAACGAAATTAATCCCAACAGTGATGAAATTTCAATTTTGAGTAAGGCCCCCCCAGTGACAGACTGACCACTTTTCTGTCCTCTATGGGCTAGCACTTTACTAATTAGCCTACACAACCACAGCCCAAATCTAGTACTTCATCTGTGGCAGGCTAGCTGGTGGCCATTTCCCTATGCTAAAACAAATAAGAGCCACACGACATCTAGAACATCTGGAGAGATTGAAACTGTGAAAGGGACCCTTCACCACTTCATGGTCAAAATATTAATAATCTCCAGCACCATAGTGTATACATGTGAAAATGTATTTGTGTGTAAGTGTCCCTTTAGGCATTTCTAAGAAATTCATGTTTTTGTGAAGGCTGTCATGGTTGTGATTGTCTCCGACATTCGCTTATTATTGAGTGTTTTGGCCCGAGCTCTTCCAGTTTCCGTTATAAGCTGAAAATAAAGTTTATATAACTCAACACTGCCACCAGCTGGCTCTTCTTGCCTGGGAGCAACTCTAAGTCTAATCATATGAGAACACAATCAGAGAGAGAAAGAGTCAGCACATTAAAGGCGGAGAGGAATTGAGTTGTTTTAAACAGGACTGCCGGGTCATGTTCATAACGGGAAAACTGTACCTAAATGTTTTGCAACGGAAGAGGAAGTCCTGGTAGTTCCTCCATTTTCAGTCCTGTTTCAGTTTGTTGTATTCCATTTTGTGCCTAACGAACATGACCGTGGGTTGATACTAGCTGGGTTGGGTTGACCCCTGTCTATAGTATGTAAGGTGGCGTGAGGTTTTTACCGGTCCCAAATTTGCTGAACGGGTGGTTGGGGTTGCCAGTGGCCTTCTCCAGCTGGAACAGCCTCCAGGCATCATTCATCAGGTTCTTCTCATGCTCGGAGTCCACAGCGTTTACCTCACGGTCCTTACAGCTCTCGTCAAACAACGGGCACAGGAAGAACTGAGCAAACCTAGATACATACAGGACAATACATTAATTTAACAAGTTAACATGTATACTAAGCAAAAACAGAATAGGCTATTTAGATTAGAACACTGGGGTCATTGGATGAATTTATTTTGAAAATGAACTTGATTGTTCTGGTGAAGCACTTCAGGTGATGACTGTGCAAAAGGTGTATTAGGTGTGTGTGTGCGCGCTATTTATGGTTCCAGACCAGAAGTTTTTGACTACAGTAAAATGTGGAAAATGCCCACTGTCTGAATTCAGATGTATACTTTTCGTCTGCAGACTCAATAGACAGCAGTGACATTTGACAGACCTGTATGCAAAGCTATTTGAATGCCACTGAGCAAGATCAACTGCCATGCAGAGCAGAACGACTGCAATTAAGTGAATTGGCCGAAGTAAATGCCATCCGCAGCTAGTTTTGCACAGCCTGCAGCTACAGTTCGTCAACATACGTAGCTGGATGAAGCAGAAATCTGAGATGTCACACAAGCAAGTTGTCCAATTATATATTCAATTGGCATTCTCCACCTGTAAAAACTATTATGGTAGCCCCATACACCCATTTTCAACAACCATCCTTCATTTGTAGCACTATTCTCTGAAGGTTCATGATATGGATTGAAAAATGGCTTCCAAAACCCAGATCACAGACTCCAGTGTTCCATTACGTTCATGAGCGTTTGAAAAGAGAAAGCCTAATAAACAATGAAATTAATTGCTGTCCAGATGGTTTTCATGCATTACCAGCAGCACTATGGCACTATTAGGATGAGAAACTATGAGGCTTGAACAGGTGCTTCCTTAGGCAATATTATTACAAAGTGGGTAAGCTTAACCCAAATCTACAGCTAGAGGATACACTAGTACTCTATCCAAAACACATAATTTAGGTAACACAGTTGTCTTTATGGACTGAGGAAAGGCGGGTGTTCTAAAAAAGGCCTCATCATTCAAGACGGGGACCCTTAGTAAACCTGAAGCTTCCCCATCCAATGGTTTGTATTCTAACAGTAACCCTTCCAACTTACCCACGTCTAGTTAAGATGTGAGAGCTAAAGAAACCAATTCCACCCTTGAGGTCTCAGGTAATGGTAGGGGTGAAATTGACACTGGAACTGGTAACTGGAGACCCGTGTCCTGGTGACTCTCTGGGATTAACGCCTGTGCTGTGTTCAGTACGTTTTTTTTACGTTCTGGAATGTTCAACTGAACGGAAACGGTGCTGCACTGAACAACCAATTGAAAAACTGGGTGGGGGTTGGGTTGTAGAACGTTGACAGCATTACCTCGGCCATTTAAATACGTTGTCACTCGTTGCTACAGCCACACCTCGCCACACCCACCAAACACGCGCAAACATACCTCAAAGTCGGATCAAGAACGTACAAGAACGTTATTGGGGAAACGTGTTGTTCGGTACAAACTGTTGCGTAACATTGCACAAGTTCAGGCAACCTGAACGCACCTCAGGTAGACCCAGGGGATGGATCCCATATTAATATTTAGAGAACACCCACTTAGTCTACACACGTCATGTGGCTCTATAGAACCTGAGTAGTTCATTATTCAACATCGAAAAACAACTGACGGCTCAGTTGAGTATGTAAAGAAAACTTATTTTATACCACTTCTCTGCCAACTAAAGGCCAGTCCAGTTTGGGAGGGATTTTACAGCAACATAAATTGGATAGTCATAAGGAAAAGCATAATATTTCACACAGACAGCCTAATCGGGTTACAGTGGCACATCCAAGCTGTCAAAATGGGAGTCATGGGAGAATTTCTATGCCATAACCTGGGTCATATTCAAAAAGCACCTAACGGAAGAAAGGAAACAAAAAGGGGAAGGGCTAGCTGAACTTGTCCAATAAGAAACGCTTGTTGTCCAATAAGTAAAGTCCATGTTGCAAAAAGTCCATGTCTACATTGTGCCCTAATGAACCCACCTGTCTAGTGCTCCCTCCAGGTGCTCATGGGATACGTCAAAGTAGTAGTTGGTGTGCTCGCCACTGGTGAAGGCATTGGAGCTGCCAGCATGCTCACTGAGAAACTGGCTGTACTCATTCTCCTTGGGGTACTTCTCTGTGCCCAAGAACAGCATGTGTTCGCAGAAGTGGGCAATGCCTGATATGTTCCCTGGGTCCGACAAAGAACCTGAGGTTGCAGACATGTGTCGAACAGATAATTAGTATGTTTATTTGCTTTCACACACTGCTGCGCATAAAGTAAAACAACGTAATATGATGTTAAGCAGCTGGCAGCCATAACACTGGAGAGATGCTGTTTTTAACCACAAAGACACTAAAGGATTCAAGCTTTCAGGCTGGCATAGTTCAAATCCTGTTAAAGAGATTGTGGTACTTTTGTATAATTTTTAACCAGTAGTTCTGAAAGTAGCACACACGAGCCAAAAGTGGTCCGTGAAAATGGTGTACTGTGTCACATATGTGCACATCATTGAGCTCTCTCTGCTGCGTCCACTTAGCCATTGGGCCCAGCCTGCAACCTCATTGGCTAATGCTGGGCAGGCCTCTTGCTAGCTGTCACTCAAATGCGAGGGGCTGAAGCTCATTGGCGAGAACTTGAATTGGTAGGGAGCTGGCCCATGTTGCAGGAAATTTAGGGCACAGCACAGCTTCAAGAAAAGTTGCTTTCAAACTAGGGATTTCGTGGCTAATTGAGGTAAAACAGTAATTCTGCACGTACGAACTACACATTGACACATCCAGCTCAAAGCAGGAGGTTTAAAAAATAGTACCAGAGCATGTTTTTAAATTAAGGGAGAAAAACAGAGGCAGAAAGAGTGCTATAAAAGGATACTCTTCAATGTGGACCTGTGAGAAATAAACTAGGAGTGAAAAAGAGAAATGGAAGCATAACATGTTACACGAATACCAGAGACAATGTTAACAGGGGTTGAAACAAATAAATAAAGACACAGAAAGAGAGGTAACATTTAAGGAGAGATTGGGTTTGCTATGGGAGGAGTGTAGAAAACTAATGAAAGAGGGAGACCAGTAAGAATATGGCTGGGAGACTGCCTGAAGGCTAGGCTAGAGGTGGTGAATACTGCACCTATGTTGACGTCCAGCCCTGCTGAGGACTTGTCTGTGGTGGGGTCACTGATGAGCACGGCCTTCAGGCCATTGGTGAACTCTAGACCCCTGTAGACCCGTTTGTCCTCTGGAGAGCGGACAATCTCACTGACCACCCTCTTCATGGCAGGGTCTGTCATTCTGAGGGGCAGAGACGACAAGCCTGTACAGCACAGGGCATAATCTTATTATTCTACCCACTATTTAGAATTTGACTAGACAAGCAATCTACAGACAGGTGGAAGTTACAATGATTTTTCTTTTTTAACATAAGGGGGGTATATTGGCGAGCATTCTGAGTGAAGCAATGTGAATGGACTTCCCAAATTGAAGTGTCATATTTAGATCCCAAATTGGCAGTGCCCTCAATCAAGAATCAAGGTGGAGGATTGACTGCCCTTCATAGGCTGAGCAGGCGCCAGCATTCAGTCAACAGCGGACCAATAGTACTGTGCACACGAGCGCGTCGGTGATTTTTACAAATACATTGAAAATTAACAATGAATTCAACAGGCAGATATGCAGAATTGAATAGGTTGACCTGGAAATAAGTTTAAATATCTGGGTGTATCAACCAGTCCACTATGAAAACAACAGCAAACACATGGATTAACGTTACTAACCACACGCCTCATAAATTAACAATTTACCGTTAAACAGCTCTGTACACAAACTAAACAACTCATATGAGTTATAATAGCTAGCTACTGGTTTAATACAAGCTAAGATACTTTGTTCAAAGCACGAGTGTATTTTTCCTAGGCTGGTTTGAGTTTGCAAATTAGCCGCACTGGGATAGCCGGGTGACGCCAGCAGAGATTAATCTCATTAACTGGCTAGCATGATTCCTAAACTAGCTAGAAGTTGTGCGTATCTGGTACACCCAGGCGAGGTAGCTAGACTGGCTGGTTATAAATATATATTTCCTTGGTTAGCTAGCTATTAAAGATAATTTGCTGCCTTGTGTTACGGAGCTAGCTATGCTATCCTGCTAATGCTTAGTCAGCCCGCGCTAGCTAGGTAGCAAAGCTAGCTACTGCTGTCATTGTGTGGCTAAGTAACGTTACGGTTAGCTGGTTCATTATTTGCTAATTTCATGAGAGATTTTAAAGTGAATAGTATCTGACATTTAACACTCACTTAAAATGTTGATTAAAGTACAAACTATTCCCCACAACCAGAAGCTGTCTCGTTAATAACTGGTCCGGTCGACTAAAACATTGCGGCATACTTCAGATAGACAAAATCAGAGATAACTTCTTCTTCGATAGGTTTTAACGGCGGTTGGCATCCAAGAAATGTTTCATTACTGCCACCTACTAGACTGGAGTACTTTGCTTGAAAAATAACACATAAATAAACAAATACACTACCATAATCTAACACAACACTCACAAAAAAATCTAAAATAACAGCACCCTTCTCCACTATTTAAATCTATTTAGTCCTACCTCTGGCCAACAACCTGAAAGGAAGGGACATTGCCACTTAAGACACCCTTCTGATGTCAAGTCTCCCACACACAAATACCTCTCTGCAGCTGCCACCACAACCTACATTTTCTGCTACTTACATTACTTCCCTGCAGTACAGTTTATAACCATTGCTATAAATGCTAAAACTCCAATCTTACTAAAACATATATCACTTGTTGGCCTATCCCTCTGTACTGGTACAGATCTGCTACTCACACCACTCCTCCCAGAATCCTTCCCCCTTGACCCATCTTCCTCTACTTTCTTCACTAACTCAACACATGAGAACTTCTGCACTACTCTAACCCTGGAAACCTCAACCTGCCTCTCTCGCACTGGACATTTCTGATCCCCAGCTACTTAGGCACCCCAACAATTAACACATACCACAACTTTCCCCAATGCTACACATTCCTTTGTCTCATGCCCTTCTGCACACTTCTCACATCTAGGAACCTCACTCATACACACTGCTGCCACATGCCTATAAGCTTGACACCTGCAACAATGTAATGTATTCGGCACAAAGCTCGTACAGGATAACTTATATATCCTAATATCACTTTGTCTGGTTTCTACGCATGAGCTTTGCTAGCCAACATCGCCATGATATTGCCTACAGGTGTAATCGGGGATTTCTATTGGAGAAGCAGTTTTAGTGTCTTTCTACCAATGATTTGTACAACTAAACCAAGATAGACCACAGCCTGTCGTTGCCAATGGGAACAAATGAGTCATAGTGGGCAGAACAAGCAAGGTGGTGGGCAGAGCCAAGCACGAGCTAGCGAGATCCTATTAGTGTGTCACAGCATGCGTCTGCATATTTCCGTTAGAGAACACCTCCTCTGTGAAGTGCGTGTGTGCAATAACTAAATTCACCTTTGCACTCCTTCTAAGCAACACAAATTTCAAAACGTTTGCAAAGGGTAAAGTCTACAAAACTTAATCCACTCGGTTCATAACAGATTTTAGTTTTGGGAAGAGAAAACGGTTTTGAGATCAAATGTTTCATCGATGAGAAAAGTTGCAGAATGTTGACCAAAATCCATCTTCTCCCACTGCCGGGCAGTGGGCTTCCTCTCACTACCATATTTGGTAGTGAGGGGAAACGCCACGTGGATGCTTCACATTTATAAATCCGGTGAAATATCTGTCTCATTGTTCTATCTGTGTTCCTACTGTACTGTCTTTGCCGTCACGGCACCATGTTGTTTTGACAAATGCCATCGACGCCAGAGATTTACGTAATCGTTAATGAATTGTGTAATTTATTTAATATCAGGGGTATTTACTAAAATGCAATACTATTAATTTAAAAGTCAACACATACAAAATGTGGACAAGTATGGTTTTCATGGATGTGTCATGTTTAGATCAGAAAGTCGATTAATCAGCCTGTTTGGATGAATCCACTTCTTTCCAAATGTGCCCATCTACCATCAGTTCATCGCACATAAATGACACTAAAACAAATAATAAATATTACATATACCGGTATACAGTGGTAGCTAGAGTAAAGACTCTCCATTCAGTGGAGCAGTTGTGCTTGTATGCAAAGAGACTAGCTAAGTCATTCCCAATGCAGTTATTGATGAATTTTCAATATCCTTAGCACACTGAACTGTCACTTTAGAATTTGGAACAGAATGTGGTCGTGCTCGGTCCTACTTTTCCTGTAGTCCACAATAATCTCCTTAGTCTTGGTTACGTTGAGGGATAGGTTGTTATTCTGGCACCACCCGGCCAGGTCTTTGACTTCCTCCCTATAGGCTGTCTCATCGTTGACGGTGATCAGGCCTACCACTGTTGTGTCGTCTGCAAACTTATTGATGGTGCCTGGCCATGCAGTCGTGGGTGAACAGAGCACAGGAGGGGACTGAGCACGCACCCCTGGAGGGCTCCAGATGTGTTGCTACCTACCCTCACCACCTGGGGGCGGCCCATCAGGAAGTCCAGGATCCAGTTGCAGATGGAGGAGTTTATATGTAAGATGGCTAAATAAAGAGCAAAATTGGTTACTGGTTATGTTATTATTTGTGCCCTGGTCCTATAAGAGCTCTTTGTCACTTCCCATGAGCCAGGTTGTGACAAAAACTCACACTCATTCTTATGTTTAATAAATGTATCGTATAGTGTGTGTGTGGCAGGCTTACAATGATGGTAAAAAACAATATTTGAGAGTACGCTTACCCTGGTGCTAGAGGGGATACGCAGCTGGAGGTTGAATGTTTGAAAGGGTACGGGACTATAAAAAGTTTGGGAACCACTGTTTGTAAAGATATGGGCCATTCAGGCCGGGTCTTTTATTTTTTATTTTATTTATTTTACCTTTATTTAACCAGGTAGGCAAGTTGAGAACAAGTTCTCATTTACAATTGCGACCTGGCCAAGATAAAGCAAAGCAGTTCGACAGATAAAACGACACAGAGTTACACATGGAGTAAAAACAAACATACAGTCAATAATGCAGTATAAACAAGTCTATATACAATGTGAGCAAATGAGGTGAGAAGGGAGGTAAAGGCAAAAAAAGGCCATGATGGCAAAGTAAATACAATATAGCAAGTAAAATACTGGAATGGTAGTTTTGCAATGGAAGAATGTGCAAAGTAGAAATAAAAAAATAATGGGGTGCAAAGGAGCAAAATAAATAAATAAATAAAAATTAAATACAGTTGGGAAAGAGGTAGTTGTTTGGGCTAAATTATAGGTGGGCTATGTACAGGTGCAGTAATCTGTGAGCTGCTCTGACAGTTGGTGCTTAAAGCTAGTGAGGGAGATAAGTGTTTCCAGTTTCAGAGATTTTTGTAGTTCGTTCCAGTCATTGGCAGCAGAGAACTGGAAGGAGAGGCGGCCAAAGAAAGAATTGGTCTTGGGGGTGACTAGAGAGATATACCTGCTGAATATACCTGTCTGATTGCCCTCTGGTTCATTGAGGGTCAAACTTTTTAGACCCGAAAAGTTGGACCCGAGAAGAATACAATTTTACAGTTCAGAAGACCTATTTTGAGATGAGCATACCAAATTTAGCATTAAGTTTCATTTAGGTACCCTGAAAATATTTAGATATGTAGCCCCACAGATTTAAAATATAATAAAATATGATTAATCATATAACGTAGACGCTGGGAGTCAAGAAGCAGGTGCAGGTGGTTTGTTTAATATAACAAATAACATGGAACGACACTGTCATGGAAATTCTTACACGGTGACACTCAAAGACAATCTTAAATAAATCATTATTCATTGTCAGCGGGCTCGAGAGGTTCCAACCAACTCAATGCACCTTAGTACACATGTCAATCAGGAGCTCTGCTTGAGCAGACCCAGTAGTTGCCTTATATATGGCTATACACAGGCAAGTTATATTTGCATGATTTAGCATAATTCTTTAATCCTTACTGTTTTGTTTTATTCATGTCACCGAACAATACGGTTTCATAGCATGTGACAGATCAACACCTCTCAAGGCTTCTTCCTCTTTGAGCTGAGACCTTGAAACTGAGATATCTTTTGTTCGTTTTCAAAACAAGGTCTGGGCGTACTGCCAAAATGCAGCTACTGATAGTGAGGATTTGTACGGTCAGCCACTTGCACGAACACAGAAATTGGTTCATAGAACAGCAAATGAATAGAACAAAGAAATTAGTCATAAAAAACCACAAACATTAAAATTAAATTTCAATACAACATAGGAGTAGCGTCTAGACATGACAAACAGAAACAATACTGCCTGGGGAAAGAACCTAAGGGAGTGCCAGATAAAGAGGAGGTAATGAGTGAGGTAATGGAGTCCAGGTGTGCTTAATGATGAAGCGCAGGTGCGTGTAATGATGAATGCCAGGTGCACGTAATGATGGTCCCCAGCATTACACACTCCTGCCACCATCATTATGCAGACCTGCCTTCCCCCGTCACGCATATCAGCGATTATTGGACTCTCCTGGACTCAATCGCCTGTCATTACCTCCCCTATATCTGTCTGTTCCCCCTACTCTGTTCCCCGCGTCAGCATTGATTGTCTTATGTCTTTGTATACCCGCTGACGCTGTTCCAATTAAATGTTTGACTCCCGTACCTGCTTCTCTTCTCCAGCGTCGGTCCTGACAAATAGTGGGAAAGGGTAGTGTGGAATAATAGGGATTGCGTCATCTGTGGATCTATTGGGGCGGCATGCAAATTGGAGTGGGTCAACTGTGTCTGGGATGATGATGTTGATGTGAGCCATGACCAGCCTTTCAAAGCATTTTATGGCTACAGATGTGAGTGCTACGGGACGCTACTCATTTACACAGGTTACCTTGGCTTTCTTGGGCACAGGGACTATGGTGGTCTGCTTGAAGCATGTAGGTATTACAGGTCGGGGATTTCGAAAATGTCAGTGAAGACACTTGCCAGCTCTAAGTACGTGTCCTGGTAGTCCATCTGGCGCTGTGGCCTTGTGAATGTTAACCTGCTTAAAGGCATTACTCACATCAGCTATGGAGAGCATGATCACAGCCATCTGGAAAAGCTGGTGCTCTTACGCATGGTTCAGTGTTGCTTGCCTCGAAGCGAGCATAGCAGGCATTTAGCTCGTCTGGTAGGCTTGCGTCACTGGGAAGCTCATGACTGGGTTTCCCTTTGTAATCCTTGATAGTTTGAAAGCCCTGCCACATCCGACAAACATCAGAGCAGATGTAGTAGGATTCAATCTTAGTCCTGTACTGACGTTTTGCCTGTTTTGAGTTTTGCCTGAGCGCATAGCGGGATTTATTATAAGCGTCTGGGTTAGTGTACCGCTCTTTGAAAGCGGCAGCTAGATTTGGTCCCTGGGGGCATTGGTAGCCACCTTACTAAATGGCCGCAGACTGTACCACATTAGTAAATAGATAGCTTATCAAAATACTTGAAATAGTCTATTTCAAGTAAGCAATTTTAAGTAAATACAAAAGCTATTTAAAGGATTTTGGGCTATGTGATCTAACCCGGAGTGAGGTTTAAAAAAATAGGCTATAGTAGAATTTAACAGTAGAGCAGCCAGGTAATCTTTTCCAGTGAAGTCAGTAGGCTAGGCTACTACTGTAAGTCTGAATCATAGAAATATAATCTCATTCTAGTTTAGTGGTCTGAAAAACCTACTGTGGAATAAAGCTAAATTAAGTCGTTCTGTAGGGCCAGAGTGGTGTCACTTTTTCCCCATTCCTTGCACAGCCGATTAAACTACAGTAATTGCATTGTAAATGGAAGATCATAAATAGTTTATTATTGGAATCAGGTGTCTTAGCTGGGGCTGGGGAGAAAGTGACACCATTCAAATCAAATCAAATGATATTTCAAATCAAATCAAATTTTATGTCACATACACATGGTTAGCAGATGTTAATGCGAGTGTAGCGAAATGCTTGTGCTTCTAGTTCCGACAATGCAGTAATAACCAACGAGTAATCTAACCTAACAATTCCACAACTACTACCTTATACACACAAGTGTAAAGGGATAAAGAATATGTACATAAAGATATATGAATGAGTGATGGTACAGAACGGCATAGGCAAGATGCAGTAGATGGTATCGAGTACAGTATATACATATGAGATGAGTAATGTAGGGTATGTAAACAAAGTTGTTACGGTTTTCTTCTATCTCCTCCTCTGACGAAGAGGTGTAGCAAGGATCGGATCAAAATGCAACGTGGTAATTTTGATACATCTTTAATGAAGATGAAGCACGAACAATACAAAAACAATAAACGTAACGTGAAAACCGAAACAGCCTAAACTGGTGCAAACTAACACAGAGACAGGAACAATCACCCACGAAACACTCAAAGAATATGGCTGCCTAAATATGGTTCCCAATCAGAGACAACGATAATCACCTGCCTCTGATTGAGAACCAATTCAGACAGCCATAGACTATGCTAGAAAACCCCACTAAGCCACAATCCCAAATCTTACGAAAAACCCCAATACTAAACACACCACATAATAAACCCATGTCACACCCTGGCCTGACCGAAATAATAAAGAAAACACAAAATACTAAGACCAGGGCGTGACAGACCCCCCCCCCCCCAAGGTGCGGACTCCCGGCCGCACACCTAAACCCATAGGGGAGGGTCCGGGTGGGCGTCAGTCCACGGTGGCGGCTCCGGCTCGGGACATGGACCCCACTCCAACCAAGTCTTAGTCCCCTTATAACACGTCCTTAAATTAGCGACCCTCGCCGCCGACCTAGGCCTAATAACCCTCACCAAGGACCCTACTGGACTGAGGGGCAGCTCGGGACTGAGGTAGCTTAGGACTGAGGGGAAGCTCGGGACTGATTGGAAGCTCGGGACTGAGGGGTAGCTCGGGACTGAGGGGTAGCTCGGGACTGAGGGGTAGCTCGGGACTGAGGGGTAGCTCGGCACTGAGGGGAAGCTCGGCACTGAGGGGAAGCTCGGCACTGAGGGGAAGCTCGGCACTGAGGGGAAGCTCAGCACTGAGGGGAAGCTCAGCACTGAGAGGAAGCCCAGTACTGAGAGGTTGGCTCTGGCAGATCCTGGCTAGCTGGTGGTTCTGGCAGATCCTGGCTGACTGGCGGTTCCGGCAGATCCTGGCTGACTGGCGGATCCTGGCTGACTGGCGGATCTGGAAGATCCTGGCTGACTGGCGGATCCTGACTGACTGGCGGATCTGGAAGATCCTGGCTGACTGGCGGATCCTGGCTGACTGGCGGGTCTGGAAGATCCTGGCTGACTGGCGGATCTGGAAGATCCTGGCTGACTGGCGTTCTTCTTTGGGGCGGCGATATTCTCCAGGCTGTGCCCAGGGTCCTATAACAGGAACAAAACAGGACAAAAGTGGCATAGTTTAAAGTGGCTAGTGATACATGTATTACATAAAGAAGTACAGTATATACATACTTATTTTCCACCATAATTTGCAAATAAATTCATAAAAAAATCCTACAATGTGATTTTCTGGATGAATTTTTTTCATTTTGTCTGTCATAGTTGTAGTGTACCTATGATGAAAATTACAGGCCTCTCTCATATTTTTAAGTGGGAGAACTTGCACAATTGGTAGCTGACTAAATACTTTTTTGCCCCACTGTACATATACATATGAGATGGGTAATGTAGGGTATGTAAACATTATATTAAGTGGCATTGTTTAAAGTGGCTAATTGATACATTTTTTACATCAATTTCCATCAATTTCCATTATTAAAGTGGCTGGAGTTGAGTCAGTGTGTTGGCAGCAGCCACTCAATGTTAGTGGTGGCTGTTAAACAGTCTGATGGCCTTGAGATAGAAGCTGTTTTTCAGTCTCTCGGTCCCTGCTTTGATGCACCTGTACCGACCTCGCCTTCTGGATGATAGCGGGATGAACAGGCAGTGGCTCGGGTGGTTGTTGTCCTTGATGATCTTTATGGCCTTCCTGTGACATCGGGTGGTGTAGGTGTCCTGGAGGGCAAGTAGTTTGCCCCCGGTGATGCGTTGTGCAGACCTCACTACCCTTTGGAGAGCCTTACGGTTGTGGACGGAACAGTTGCCGTACCAGGCGGTGTTACAGCACGACTGGATGCTCTCGATTGTGCATCTGTAGAAGTTTGTGAGTGCTTTTGGTGACAAGCCAAATTTCTTTAGCCTCCTGAGGTTGGAGAGGCGCTGGACCAATTCAGTTTGTCCGTGATGTGTACGCCAAGGAACATAAAATTGTGGATAGGGGGGTGCTCCCTCTGCTGTTTCCTGAAGTCCACAATCATCTCCTTTGTTTCGTTGACGTTGAGTGTGAGGTTATTTTCCTGACACCACACTCCAAGGGCCCTCACCTCCTCCCTTTAGGCCGTCTCGTCGTTGTTGGTAATCAAGCCTACCACTGTGGTGTTGTCCGAAAACTTGATGATTGAGTTGGAGACGTGCATGGCCACACAGTCGTGGGTGATCAGGGAGTACAGGAGAGGGCTCAGAACGCACCCTTGTGGGGCTCCAGTGTTGAGGATCAGCGGGGTGGAGATGTTGTTACCTAGCCTCACCACCTGGGGGCGGCCCGTCAGGAAGTCCAGTATCCAGTTGCACAGGGTGGGGTCGAGACCCAGGGTCTTGAGCTTGATGACGAGTTTGGAGGGTACTATGGTGTTAAATGCTGAGCTGTAGTCGATGAACAGCATTCTCACACAGGTATTCCTCTTGTCCAGATGGGTTAGGGCAGTGTGCAGTGTGGTTGCGATTAGTTAGTCAATGTTGTTGTTGGAACATATCCCAATCCACGTGATCGAAGCAGTCTTGAAGCGTGGAATCAGATTGGTCGGACCAGCGTTGAATAGACCTGAGTGCGGGAGCTTCTTGATTTAGTCTCTGTCTGTAGGCTGGAAGCAAAAAAATGGAGTCGTGGTCAGTTTTTCCGAAAGGAGGGCGGGGGAGGGCCTTATATGCGTCGCGGAAGTTAGAATAGCAATGATCCAGGGTTTTACCAGCCTTATGTCTTATGGCCTTGAGATAGAAGCTGTTTAGCAGTCTCTCGGTCCCAGCTTTGATGAACCTCGCCTTCTGGATGGTAGTGGTGTGAACAGTTAGTGGCTCTGGTGTTTGTTGTCCAACATTCAGGCTCCTTAGGACTGGAGTTGCCCATCCCTGCTCTAAGGGTCCCCGAGGAGAGGTTTGAAAACCACTAGCCTATTGTAATTAATCTTTTTTTTTAAACTTATCCTGAAGTAAAAAAAATATTGTTCTTATGTTTGCTTGAAATGTGTGGGTGGGGGCTTTATGCTTACATGGCCAGTCGAGGGAACAAGAGACCCATGTTGATCGATCCCGGCGGTACAGTATGAGCAATTTAAAGTAAACCAGCATCCAATTGTTGAATGTCAGAGTAAATGTGTAATTTCCTTCAATGTCTGTATGCATCGGTATGGACCTGTTCTTTTGTTGCACAAATTTGATTAGCGATTCTGGAGCACAGTCATTTAAAAAAAAATGTAAGTGATTTTATATGACAACATAATCCCCTATCAGATCATTCACACAGCTGTTAGTCAAATGTATGTAATCTGGCAGCTCTTGTTATCTTGCTGTTTCTCTGTTTATGGGAAATTCCTCAACTCTGAACTATCTCTGTGTTTTGTTTGCATCGTGAGGAAAAGAGAAGCCACAACGAGTTCCGGGGTCGCTCCTCCCTCAAAACCCTGAGTGTCCCCAATAAAAAAAATATGTTTTAATTTCATCGACTAATGCACAAATTAATTTCAGAACACTAAAAGACAAAACGGACTCTGCAAGACTCCAGCACAACGACGTAAACTACAATGGATTATTCAACCAATGACAGCAAATCAACCAGCAAGAAAAAAGTGGTGGCTGTGGTGGGAGGTGGTTTGGTAAGAAGTAAACGTTTAAGTGGATAATGTAAATGTAAATCAAAAGGGTCTGTCAGTCTGCTGATATATGCTGTTATGAAAAGCTGAGCACAACGTAAACTATGTATCTATTTCTAAAATAAATCTATTTATTTATATTTCGTGATACTCATTCAGGACCGTTCATTTCTTGGGGTTATAGGACAACTTTTGGCTTTGTCAATTTGCTACACTGCAGATTCGCTCCTAATAGACTTTTATTGTGTATGTATTTCCAACATCACTATTTTATGACTTTTTATGACTTATTTGTGAACATTTTTGATGAAGTGTACTGTACTTTTGAGGAGAGCTTGCGAGTAAGATTTTCACTGTACCATTTACATCCTGTGCACGTGCAAATAAACTCTGATTAGAAGGTGCTTGTGTATGTTAGATATGAGTCTCATAATTCTTTAATGTTTGAAATTGCTTTCTATCTATGATCCTGACCAGATATCCGCCAAGCCAAAATAGTCAAAGGAAGAAGCATCAATCTAGTTCTGTCTCACAGGGGTCGCCAGGCTTTGAAGCACGTGGGAATGGAAGACACGGTATGTTGTCCTGGTTTGTCCGTCGTTGGCTACCACTGTGGGAAATCAAATGTTTTGCCTATGGAACCCTGACCTGTTCACCGGATGTGCTACCTTGTCCTGGACCTGCTGTTTTCGTCTCTCTCTCTCTCTCTCTCTCTCTCTCTCTCTCTCTCTCTCTCTCTTTCTCTCTCTCTCTCTCTCTCTCTCTCTCTCTTTCTCTCTCTCTCTCTCTCTCTCTCTCTCTCTTTCTCTCTCTCTCTGTCTCTCTCTCTCTCAAATGTTTTGCCTATGGAACCCTGACCTGTTCACCGGATGTGCTACCTTGTCCTGGACCTGCTGTTTTCGTCTCTCTCTTTCTCTCTCTCCTTCTCTCTCTCTCTCTCTCTCTCTCTCTCTCTCTCTCTCTCTCTCTCTCTCTCTCTCTTTCTCTCTCTCTCTCTCTCTCTCTCTCTCTCTCTCTCTTTCTCTCTCTCTCTCTCTCTCTCTCTCTCTCTCTCTCTCTCTCTCCTATTGCAAAAACAAAGTGATCCAAGTCATAACGCTGCTGGTTTGCTTAATGACCAAACACCCTCTTTCATATAAAAGTTATTCGTGTTATACGATACAGGTGCATCACACACCCACTCTGGGGGGGATAACGTTTTCTGTAATGTTACGTAGGGGTGGAGTAGACCGCAGTTCCCTGTCTCTCTCCACTCACAAATGACATCCAGGTTTGACTCAGGGTCTGTTTGCTTTCAGCTTTAAATAAATCGCCACATAGTAACCATGCCCCCCCCCTCTCTCACCCACCACCCCCAAAATCTCTCCAAAGTAGACAGAGAACACACTGTACTGGCAGCTTTTACCCTCGTTAATAAGTCTCTCTCTCGCTCTCTCGCTCTCTCGCTCTCTCTCTCTCTCTCCACTGTACCTGCTGTCTTGACCTCTGAATGCTCAGCTATGAAAAGCCAACTGACATTTACTCCTGAGGTGATGACCTGTTGCACCCTATACAAACACTGCGATTATTATTTGACCCTGCTGGTCATCTATGAACATTTGAACATCTTGAAGAATGATCTGGCTATAATGACCAGTTACTCTAATAATCTCCATCTGGCCAGAAGAGGACTGGCCACCCCTCAGCCTGGTACCTTCCTCCAGGTTACTTCCTAGACTCCTGCCTTTTCCTAGCCACCATGCTTCTACATCTGCATTGGTTGCTGTTTAGGGTTTTAGTCTGCGTTTTAGGCTGTTTCTGTGTAAGCACTTTGTGACATCTGCTGATGTTAAAAGGGCTTTATGAATGCGTTTGATTTGATTTGATTTCCTAGTCTCAAGACCGTATAAGAGATGGAAAAGGAAGCAGGCAACCGCTCTTTGATTTTATTTTGAAATATTTGAAGTGCCTGTACCCAAGCCCCATGGGTACTTACAGTTCTCTAAAGTGTTATATTCTGGCAACTGAAGTAAGCTATTATATTATTTTAGTGGGCACGCATTTAGCGCACCTAGAGTGTTATGTATGGCTCAGCAGGCACTGCGTCAGAAGGTTGTTTTACACTTCAATTACTTTTCAGCATGACAGGGTCAGGTTTGCTTCGCCAACTTTTTAAATAAAACTTCAAGGCCAGTCATGATGAGGGACAGAATGAACTTAGGTAGCCCATATTTAGAGCAAAGAATATACACTCTCCTGAACTATGGCCGAACAGATAGATGTGTTTTGAACATTTTGCCAATCGTTGTTAGAGAACTTAGCGATGTATTCCTTTTTCGCTAGGTTTGTCTTCACCACGTTATTGTTGTCGATACACCAATAATGTGCATTTTGTATTCGTGTTTTGATGCGTGTATTTTCTGTCAAATCTGTAATTCAGGACCTCAGCTGTAAAAGCGACCTTGGTCCCTGTTCACGAGGAAAATCATTTTGGGAAAAAAGGCAATGAAAGCAAATCCCACTCCAATTTGTTTTGCTCTAGGATGCCCACAAGCCTCAGAAGACTTGTCTGAATGTCCCCTGGTACCAGTTGAAAAGATTAATGGAGGCATATATGGATACAGTTTAGTGCCAAAAATAAGGGGTTAAATAGATGAAAAAAATAAATAACAAAAAATAATAATAAAGCTGTGTTCTTATCCACTCATCTTGAATGGGAAATAGGTTCATCTTGTATTGTGTACCTGTCTGCCATTTTGAAGATATATGATTAAGATGAAGAAAAGTTGATCTTATCTTATGTACTTGTAAAAAAGTATTGTCTAAAAACTCTTTGTAAAGTCTTTGTAAAGTTTTAGGTTAAATATAGACATTGTGTCTTTCCACTAACAGTGCCTTCAGAATGTATTTTTTACCCCTTGACCTTTTCCACATTTTGTTGTGGTTCAGCCGGAATTTAAAATTGATCAGGTTGAGATTTTGTGTCACTAGCCTACACACAGTACTAAAATGTTGTTGACATGCGCACACAAAAAGCTCTATACTCACTGTTTTAGTAGACTAGTTCATGTCGTATAACAGGCTTAACAGGCTTATATCGTTGATCCTTGCTCTCCCGAACAAAAGGTTAACATGTGAAAGTCACATAACAGCAGTCCACTGTGTTTACTGACAGTCATCAATATATGTACAAGCCTGTAGCAATGGTTTTGTCATGTTTTTTTATATACAGTGCCATGCGAAAGTATTCAGCCCCCTTGAACTTTGCGACCTTTTGCCACATTTCAGGCTTCAAACATAAAGATATAAAACTGTATTTTTTTGTGAAGAATCAACAACCAGTTGGAGACAATCATGAAGTGGAACGACATTTATTGGATATTTCAAACTTTTTTAACAAATTAAAAACTGAAAAATTGGGCGTGCAAAATTATTCAGCCCCCTTAAGTTAATACTTTGTAGCGCCACCTTTTGCTGCGATTACAGCTGTAAGTCGCTTGGGGTATGTCTCTATCAGTTTTGCACATCGAGAGACTGACATTTTTTCCCATTCCTCCTTGCAAAACAGCTCGAGCTAATTGAGGTTGGATGGAGAGCATTTGTGAACAGCAGTTTTCAGTTCTTTCCACAGATTCTCGATTGGATTCAGGTCTGGACTTTGACTTGGCCATTCTAACACCTGGATATGTTTATTTTTGAACCATTCCATTGTAGATTTTGCTTTATGTTTTGGATCATTGTCTTGTTGGAAGACAAATCTCCATCCCAGTCTCAGGTCTTTTGCAGACTCCATCAGGTTTTCTTCCAGAATGGTCCTGTATTTGGCTCCATCCATCTTCCCATCAATTTTAACCATCTTCCCTGTCCCTGCTGAAGAAAAGCAGGCCCAAACCATGATGCTGCCACCACCATGTTTGACAGTGGGGATGGTGTGTTCAGGGTGATGAGCTGTGTTGCTTTTACGCCAAACATAACGTTTTGCATTGTTGCCAAAAAGTTCAATTTTGGTTTCATCTGACCAGAGCACCTTCTTCCACATGTTTGGTGTGTCTCCCAGGTGGCTTGTGGCAAACTTTAAACAACACTTTTTATGGATATCTTTAAGAAATGGCTTTCTTCTTGCCACTCTTCCATAAAGGCCAGATTTGTGCAATATACGACTGATTGTTGTCCTATGGACAGAGTCTCCCACCTCAGCTGTAGATCTCTGCAGTTCATCCAGAGTGATCATGGGCCTCTTGGCTGCATCTCTGATCAGTCTTCTCCTTGTATGAGCTGAAAGTTTAGAGGGACGGCCAGGTCTTGGTAGATTTGCAGTGGTCTGATACTCCTTCCATTTCAATATTATCGCTTGCACAGTGCTCCTTGGGATGTTTAAAGCTTGGGAAATCTTTTTGTATCCAAATCCAGCTTTCCGTGATGTGTACGCCAAGGAACATAAAATTGTGGATAGGGGGGTGCTCCCTCTGCTGTTTCCTGAAGTCCACAATCATCTCCTTTGTTTCGTTGACGTTGAGTGTGAGGTTATTTTCCTGACACCACACTCCAAGGGCCCTCACCTCCTCCCTTTAGGCCGTCTCGTCGTTGTTGGTAATCAAGCCTACCACTGTGGTGTTGTCCGAAAACTTGATGATTGAGTTGGAGACGTGCATGGCCACACAGTCGTGGGTGATCAGAGAGTACAGGAGAGGGCTCAGAACGCACCCTTGTGGGGCTCCAGTGTTGAGGATCAGCGGGGTGGAGATGTTGTTACCTAGCCTCACCACCTGGGGGCGGCCCGTCAGGAAGTCCAGTACCCAGTTGCACAGGGTGGGGTCGAGACCCAGGGTCTCGAGCTTGATGACGAGTTTGGAGGGTACTATGGTGTTAAATGCTGAGCTGTAGTCGATGAACAGCATTCTCACACAGGTATTCCTCTTGTCCAGATGGGTTAGGGCAGTGTGCAGTGTGGTTGCGATTAGTTAGTCAATGTTGTTGTTGGAACATATCCCAATCCACGTGATCGAAGCAGTCTTGAAGCGTGGAATCAGATTGGTCGGACCAGCGTTGAATAGATCTAAAGGCGGGAGCTTCTTGATTTAGTCTCTGTCTGTAGGCTGGAAGCAAAAAAATTGAGTCGTGGTCAGTTTTTCCGAAAGGAGGGCGGGGGAGGGCCTTATATGCGTTGCGGAAGTTAGAATAGCAATGATCCAGGGTTTTACCAGCCTTATGTCTTATGGCCTTGAGATAGAAGCTGTTTAGCAGTCTCTCGGTCCCAGCTTTGATGAACCTCGCCTTCTGGATGGTAGTGGTGTGAACAGTTAGTGGCTCTGGTGTTTGTTGTCCAACATTCAGGCTCCTTAGGACTGGAGTTGCCCATCCCTGCTCTAAGGGTCCCCGAGGAGAGGTTTGAAAACCACTAGCCTATTGTAATTAATCTTTTTTTTTTTTACTTATCCTGAAGTAAAAAAAATATTGTTCTTATGTTTGCTTGAAATGTGTGGGTGGGGGCTTTATGCTTACATGGCCAGTCGAGGGAACAAGAGACCCATGTTGATCGATCCCGGCGGTACAGTATGAGCAATTTAAAGTAAACCAGCATCCAATTGTTGAATGTCAGAGTAAATGTGTAATTTCCTCCAATGTCCGTATGCATCGGTATGGACCTGTTCTTTTGTTGCACAACTTTGATTAGCGATTCTGGAGCACAGTCATTTAAAAAAAATGTAAGTGATTTTATATGACAACATAATCCCCTATCAGATCATTCACACAGCTGTTAGTCAAATGTATGTAATCTGGCAGCTCTTGTTATCTTGCTGTTTCTCTGTTTATGGGAAATTCCTCAACTCTGAACTATCTCTGTGTTTTGTTTGCATCGTGAGGAAAAGAGAAGCCACAACGAGTTCCGGGGTCGCTCCTCCCTCAAAACCCTGAGTGTCCCCAATAAAAAAAAAAATGTTTTAATTTCATCGACTAATGCACAAATTAATTTCAGAACACTAAAAGACAAAACGGACTCTGCAAGACTCCAGCACAACGACGTAAACTACAATGGATTATTCAACCAATGACAGCAAATCAACCAGCAAGAAAAAAGTGGTGGCTGTGGTGGGAGGTGGTTTGGTAAGAAGTAAACGTTTAAGTGGATAATGTAAATGTAAATCAAAAGGGTCTGTCAGTCTGCTGATATATGCTGTTATGAAAAGCTGAGCACAACGTAAACTATGTATCTATTTCTAAAATAAATCTATTTATTTATATTTCGTGATACTCATTCAGGACCGTTCATTTCTTGGGGTTATAGGACAACTTTTGGCTTTGTCAATTTGCTACACTGCAGATTCGCTCCTAATAGATGGTGTAAAATGCATGACTGAATAACATAGCTAACAGAATTGAGGTTGTTAACAACCAGTAGTATCACTGGTTATACTTTTCCTAGTAGGCCATTAGAGAAACATCCTGTACAGAGGAGTAAATCCTACCAGTAATTGACAATTTTGATCTTTCACTCTTGATCTCTTTCTCGGATATCGCTTTGCAGTAACCATATATCTATATTTTTTTGAACCATTTCCATTTTTTAAAATCCATTTCCATTTTTATCACAAGCGGTAACCATTTAAATAGATGCTGCCTCCACCATGAACTAATGCAAAAATATGTAAGCCTTTAACAGACTCATTCAACTCTTTCTCTCAGGTCGGCAACTTGAATGCCTGCTACTTTGCAAAAAGAGGTTTTCAAGTAGAGGTCTTTGAATCTCGAGAAGGTAAACACTTGATTATGCCACATATTAAGCGCTTTCTCTGATATTGAATAGCTACAAAGCAGTCTGCATTTATTTCGGGAAGTATGCACTGCGTGCAGTCATTAGTCACTACAATATTCCGAACAACAAAGCACAATGGCTTTGTCTTGGTAGCTATCACACAGCAATCTAAATATACATTTTAGTTTCAAAATAAGTTATTACCATTGGCATATGATATATATGACACTGGTTTCACAAGCATTCACCAGATGCAGACATATTACATTTGGATTGACAAGCAGCTCAACCAGGTCACTATTCACTTTAGCACAATTTATAGTTTATACTGTATATTTTTATTGTGTATGTATTTCCAACATCACTATTTTTATGACTTTTTATGACTTATTTGTGAACATTTTTGATGAAGTGTACTGTACTTTTGAGGAGAGCTTGCGAGTAAGATTTTCACTGTACCATTTACATCCTGTGCACGTGCAAATAAACTCTGATTAGAAGGTGCTTGTGTATGTTAGATTTGAGTCTCATAATTCTTTAATGTTTGAAATTGCTTTCTATCTATGATCCTGACCAGATATCCGCCAAGCCAAAATAGTCAAAGGAAGAAGCATCAATCTAGTTCTGTCTCACAGGGGTCGCCAGGCTTTGAAGCACGTGGGAATGGAAGACACGGTATGTTGTCCTGGTTTGTCCGTCGTTGGCTACCACTGTGGGAAATCAAATGTTTTGCCTATGGAACCCTGACCTGTTCACCGGATGTGCTACCTTGTCCTGGACCTGCTGTTTTCGTCTCTCTCTCTCTCTCTCTCTCTCTCTCTCTCTCTCTCTCTCTCTCTCTCTCTCTCTCTCTTTCTCTCTCTCTCTCTCTCTCTTTCTCTCTCTCTCTCTCTCTCTCTCTCTCTCTCTCTCCTATTGCAAAAACAAAGTGATCCAAGTCATAACGCTGCTGGTTTGCTTAATGACCAAACACCCTCTTTCATATAAAAGTTATTCGTGTTATACGATACAGGTGCATCACACACCCACTCTGGGGGGGGATAACGTTTTCTGTAATGTTACGTAGAGGTGGAGTAGAGCGCAGTTCCCTGTCTCTCTCCACTCACAAATGACATCCAGGTTTGACTCAGGGTCTGTTTGCTTTCAGCTTTAAATAAATCGCCACATAGTAACCATGCCCCCCCCTCTCTCACCCACCACCCCCAAAATCTCTCCAAAGCAGACAGAGAACACACTGTACTGGCAGCTTTTACCCTCGTTAATAAGTCTCTCTCTCGCTCTCTCTCTCTCTCTCCACTGTACCTGCTGTCTTGACCTCTGAATGCTCAGCTATGAAAAGCCAACTGACATTTACTCCTGAGGTGATGACCTGTTGCACCCTATACAAACACTGCGATTATTATTTGACCCTGCTGGTCATCTATGAACATTTGAACATCTTGAAGAATGATCTGGCTTTAATGACCAGTTACTCTAATAATCTCCATCTGGCCAGAAGAGGACTGGCCACCCCTCAGCCTGGTACCTTCCTCCAGGTTACTTCCTAGACTCCTGCCTTTTCCTAGCCACCATGCTTCTACATCTGCATTGGTTGCTGTTTAGGGTTTTAGTCTGCGTTTTAGGCTGTTTCTGTGTAAGCACTTTGTGACATCTGCTGATGTTAAAAGGGCTTTATGAATGCGTTTGATTTGATTTGATTTCCTAGTCTCAAGACCGTATAAGAGATGAAAACGGAAGCAGGCAACCGCTCTTTGATTTTATTTTGATGCGTTCATAATTATGAAATATTTGAAGTGCCTGTACCCAAGCCCCATGGGTACTTACAGTTCTCTAGTGTTATATTCTGGCAACTGAAGTAAGCTATTATATTATTTTAGTGGGCACGCATTTAGCGCACCTAGAGTGTTATGTATGGCTCAGCAGGCACTGCGTCAGAAGGTTGTTTTACACTTCAATTACTTTTCAGCATGACAGGGTCAGGTTTGCTTCGCCAACTTTTTAAATAAAACTTCAAGGCCAGTCATGATGAGGGACAGAATGAACTTAGGTAGCCCATATTTAGAGCAAAGAATATACACTCTCCTGAACTATGGCCGAACAGATAGATGTGTTTTGAACATTTTGCCAATCGTTGTTAGAGAATTTAGCGATGTATTCCTTTTTCGCTAGGTTTGTCTTCACCACGTTATTGTTGTCGATACACCAATAATGTGCATTTTGTATTCGTGTTTTGATGCGTGTATTTTCTGTCAAATCTGTAATTCAGGACCTCAGCTGTAAAAGCGACCTTGGTCCCTGTTCACGAGGAAAATCTGACCCGTTTTGATTTCTTCTCCAGATTATCTCCAAAGGAATTCCCATGCATTCCAGAATGATCCACGCTTTGAATGGGACACAGTCTCCCATTCCTTATGGCAAGAAAGGCCAGGTAATTCTGCTGCTGCACTGCCTACACACATCACACTGCAAATCCCATTAGATAGATTATTAATACATTTGACAAGCAAGACAAAGGATGGCCATTATCTTGTAAAGCAGCAGTCTGTCAGCGTTTTGTATTACTGATGTATAATTACAGTACCTTAAATGCAGACTTTGATGAGAGGCTACATTTGTCACTCCCACTCTCTCTTAGTTATCACTTTGTCGCTGTAGCATAAGGCTCATTATTGAATTGTGGCATGGCATTTTGGGAAAAAAGGCAATGAAAGCAAATCCCACTCCAATTTGTTTTGCTCTAGAATGCCCACAAGCCTCAGAAGACTTGTCTGAATGTCCCCTGGTACCAGTTGAAAAGATTAATGGAGGCATATATGGATACAGTTTAGTGCCAAAAATAAGGGGTTAAATAGATGAAAAAAATAAATAACAAATGTTTCCTGATCTTTCTTACATCTCTCAGATAGAGGACAGGACAAAAAAAACAATTTTTTGGGGGGGGACGACTATCTGTTGTTCCATGTAGTGAATGTGTTATTCAATGTGTTTGTAGGGGCTAATAGCAATAAGGACAAAAATAAGGTTTCATCAAATAATTGTTTTATATATATGTTATACTTCAAAATTAAAAATCAAACAGAAAAATATCCTTGGTATAACCTTCTTAAAACAATTCCATATACCCCATAATGTCCCCCCAATGTACACAGCACCCCCCTTGACCTCAGAAGCCCATCGTGACCAGTACAGACATGGGTTCAAATACTATGTACTCTTTAGAATACTTTGAGCATTTGCTTTAGCCTGCCCGGAGTGCCAGGTGGGATGCGTTAGCAAATTTGGGGGGAATTTCAACAAGCAAGCTTAATGAAGCACAGCTAAAGTATTACCCCAGGTCTGGTCCAGTGTTGTTGAAATGTCCCAACACTGTCACACATTTAGTTCTGTATCCATGATAGATGACATGAGCTGTAATTCCGCCCCATAGTATAAAGGTTATGTGCAGGTCAGGACAGGTACGCTGCAATGTGATGACGGAGGGAGGAAATCCCCATTGTGTACACATAGCTGTGATGTGTCTGATGTTGTCTAGGGTTTTATCCTCTGTCTTCTTCTGCCTTTTAAAGAGGAAAAACTACGATTAGTAATCCCTCTCTCATTAAGAGAAGTGGTGAAGACAGGATGTCGGGGGGCAATGCAGATGAGAGAAGTGAGAAACAAAAGAGAAAAGGCACAGTCAAACATAGAACAAAGGGATGGAAAATAATAATGGGAGGCCAACTAGGTAGAGAATGGTGGTGGGGGGAGGGGGGGGAGGAAAGAGAGGGATTTTATCCTGCCCAGTTGTTCAAGTAGTAAGGACAAGATGAAAAAGGGCACTTCCGATAGATGTTCCACTAAATCAATTATCCCATGCACGCAACACTTCAAAAGGTGATTTTAATCAAAGGCTTACTCATGCTATGATCTCAGTTCTTCTTACTAGACAATAGTCAAACTCCCAGATCCTGCTCACATTTCCGTCACTGACTGTTTTTAGACTCCCGAGCATCGCCTCCAAAATGTATTTGAAATGTCTTGTTGACTGAAGTATGCACTCTTTTTGTATTAATAGTGGTAGTGTCAGTGTAAACGTGTCACATTATTCTGTGTAGGCCTAGTTTAGAGTTACAGTAACATCCTGATCTCCTTTCAGTACATCCTGTCTATCGACAGAGCCAACCTCAACAAAGAACTGTTGTCAGGTAGGAGAATGAAATTCCTTATTCCCATGAGTCCTGGAGAGCATGTCAGAGCCTCAATATTGCATGTACTTATTGAAAAGCTGTGTTCTTATCCACTCATCTTGAATGGGAAATAGGTTCATCTTGTATTGTGTACCTGTCTGCCATTTTGAAGATATATGATTAAGATGAAGAAAAGTTGATCTTATCTTATGTACTTGTAAAAAAGTATTGTCTAAAAACTCTTTGTAAAGTCTTTGTAAAGTTTTAGGTTAAATATAGACATTGTGTCTTTCCACTAACAGTGCCTTCAGAATGTATTTTTTACCCCTTGACCTTTTCCACATTTTGTTGTGGTTCAGCCGGAATTTAAAATTGATCAGGTTGAGATTTTGTGTCACTAGCCTACACACAGTACTAAAATGTTGTTGACATGCGCACACAAAAAGCTCTATACTCACTGTTTTAGTAGACTAGTTCATGTCGTATAACAGGCTTAACAGGCTTATATCGTCGATCCTTGCTCTCCCGAACAAAAAGTTAACATGTGAAAGTCACATAACAGCAGTCGACTGTGTTTACTGACAGTCATCAATATATGTACAAGCCTGTAGCAATGGTTTTGTCATGTTTTTTATATACAGTGCCATGCGAAAGTATTCAGCCCCCTTGAACTTTGCGACCTTTTGCCACATTTCAGGCTTCAAACATAAAGATATAAAACTGTATTTTTTTGTGAAGAATCAACAACAAGTGGGAGACAATCATGAAGTGGAACGACATTTATTGGATATTTCAAACTTTTTTAACAAATCAAAAACTGAAAAATTGGGCGTGCAAAATTATTCAGACCCTTTACTTTCAGTGCAGCAAACTCTCTCCAGAAGTTCAGTGAGGATCTCTGAATGATCCAATGTTGGATCCAATGTTGGATCCAAGGTCCCGACCCCAGTGATCTGCGTGAAGAGGAGGTGGCGAAAGAGAGGCCGGAGGGCGGGCTGCCTTCTGAGGAGTAGGAGGCGATCAAGTAAACGCCCACTTCCTCAATTCTGCACGCAAACATGCAATCTTTGGACAATAAAATGGACGAGTTATTGGGAAGATTAAACTACTAACGGGACATTAAAAGCTGTAACATCTTATGCTTCATGGAGTCGTGGCTGAACGACGACAATATCAACATAGAGCTGGCTGGTTATACAATGTACAGGCAGGATAGAACAGCGGTGTCTGGTAAGACAAGGGGCGGCGATGAATGTATTTTGTAAACAACAGCTGGTGCACGATATCTAAGGAAGTCTCGAGCCATTGCTCGCCAGAGGTAGAGTTTCTCATGATAAGCTGCAGACCACATTTTCCTACCGAGAGAGTTTTAAGCTAAGGACCCTGGGACTAAACACCTCCCTCTGCAACTGGATCCTGGACTTCCTGACGGGCCGCCCCCAGGTGGTAGGGATAGGTAACAACACATCCACCACGCTGATCCTCAACACAGCAACCCCTCAGGGGTGTGTGCTCAGCCCCCTCCTGTACTTCCTGTTCACTCTTGACTGCATGGCAATGCACGACTCCAACACCATCATTAAATTAGCAGATGACACAACAGTGGTAGGCCTGATCACTGACAACAACGAGACAGCCTATAGGGAGGAGGTCAGAGACCTGGCCGTGTGGTGCCAGGACAACAACCTCTCCCTCAACATGATCAAGACAAAGGAGATGGTTGTGGACTACAGGAAAAAGAGGACCGAGCACGCCCCCATTCTCACCGACGGAGCTGTAGTGGAACAGGTTGAGAGCTTCAAGTTCCTTGGTGTCCACATCACCAACAAACTATTGTGGTCCAAGCACACCATGACAGTCATGAAGCGGGCACGACAAAACCTATTCACCCTCAGGAGACTGAACAGATTTGGCATGGGTCCTCAGATTCTTAAAAGATTCTACAGCTGCACCATCGAGAGCATCCTGACTGGTTGCATCACTGCCTGGTATGGCAGCTGCTCGGCCTCCGACCGCAAGGCACTACAGAGGGTAGTGCGAACGGCCCAGTACATCACTGGGGCCAAGCTTCCTGCCATCCAGGACCTCGATACTCGGCGATGTCAGAGGAATGCCCTGAAAATTGTCAAAGACTCCAGCCACCCTAGTCATAGACTGTTCTCTCTGCTACCACACAATACGACTCCTGATCATCTAGTCAAATGGCTACCCAGACTATTCACATTTCCCCCCCCCCTCCCCTCACCACTGCCAATCTCTGTTGTCATCTATGCATAGTCACTTTAATTAACTCTACCTACATGTACATACTACCTCAACTAACCGGTGTCCCTGCACATTGACTCTGTACCGGCACCCCCCTGTATATATTGTTGTTTTTTACTGCTCCTCTTTAATTACTTGTTACATCTCTTATTCTTATCTGTATTTTTTGAAACTGCACTGTCAGTTAGGGGCTCGTAAGTAAGCATTTCAATGTAAGGTCTATGTTATGTAGACCTTACACCGATCGGCGCATGTGACTAATGAAATTTGATTTGATTTGAAATAGAAAAACTCTATTTAAATGATTCGTTTTGAATCCAGTGTCGTTTTGTGTATCAGGTCATAAACCCCGTACCATGGAATTGGTACATCAAATCTCCTCCCAACTATTTTGCAATCTATATGGCACAGCTGTACATTTTTTGTTGTCTTTAAATGAAACTAGTATACTTTATTTATCACAATTTTCTTTAACCAATGTTGGTATTTAATGCAGGGCCAACAGTTCCATACTTTCTCCCCCTTCTAATTCTCTTCACTTTTTACGTTAATGCTACAATTAGTTAGTTGTAATTTTGAGTAGAGGAGATATTTCAATGCATTTTTGTTAGCTGTTGCCCAATGTTTGCAGTGCCATGTAAGTCAACGGCAGAGAATTGTCTTGTCATGACCGTGATATAAGATCTTTTTGTAATTCTTTGTTTTGTAACTGCAGCAGCAGAGACGTATCCCAACATAAATCTGAACTTTGCTCACAAACTACTCGACTGAAGCACTGAAACAGGGGCGATGACCTTTGTCAGGTAAATAGTTAATATTCTCTCACACACACACACACACACACACACACACACACACACACACACACACACACACACACATATTTCTTTCTCTCTTCTCTCTCTCACTCCCTCCCCTAAAGTCATTTTGGGCTGACTTGTAAAATGGAGAACTAAGTGCTGTCTAAAATTGTTCTTGCTTTATTATTTACAGTTGGTCTCTGTGTTCCTGCATTTTATTTTATGTGGCCTTGTGTGTGTGTTAAACAGCATACAATGCCTTCAGAGTATTCACACCCCTTGACTTTTTCCACATTTTGCTGTGTTACTTCCTGAATTTAATATTGATTAAATGTAGATTTGTTTGTCACTAGCCTACACACAATACCCCACAATATCAAAGGGGAATTATGTTTTTTGAAAATGTTACAAACTGAATTAAACATGGAAGCTGAAATGTCTTGAACCCCTTTTTTATGGCAAGCCTAAATAAGTTCAGGCATAAACATTTGCTTAAAAAGTCATATAATAAGTTGCATGGACCACTCTGTGTGCATTAATAGTTTTTAACATGATTTTTGAATGACAACCTAATCGCTGTACCCCACACAAACAATTATCTGTAAGGTCCCTCAGTTGAGCAGTGAATTTCAAACACAGATTCAGCCACAAATACCAGGGAGTTTTTTTTTTGCCTAGCAAAGACGGCACCTATTGGTAGATGGGTAACAAAATAAGCAGACATTGTATATCCCTTTGAGCATGGTGAAGTTATGAATTACACTTTGGATGATGTGTCAATACACCCAGTCACTACAAAGATTCAGGTCCTTCCTAACTCAGTTGCCGGAGAGGAAGGAAACCGGCAACTGAGGACAATGGTGACTTTAGAACAGTAATTGGCTGTGATAGGAGAAAACTGAGGATGTATCAACGATATTGTAGTTACTCCACAAAACTAATCTAATTGACTGAGTGAACAGAAGGAAGCAGGTACATAATGAATAGAAACAGATAAAAAGGAACAAAATGGAGCTTAGCATAGAGAAAATCCTAGAGGAAAACCTGGTTCAGTCTGCTTTCCACCAGACACTGGGAGATGAATTTACCTTTCAGCAGGACAATAACCTGAAACAGGTTATTGTCTACACTGGAGTTGCTTACCAAGAAGACAGTGAATGTTTTCCTGAGTGGCCGAGTTACAGTTTTGACTTAAATCTACCAGAAAATAATAATGGGCAAATGTTGCGCAAACCAGGTGTGTAAATCTCTTAGAGACATACCCAGAAAGACTCACAGCTGAAATCGCTGCCAAAGGTGCTTCTATAGAGTATTGACCCAGAGGTATGAATACTTATGTAAATGAGATTTCTGTATTTAATTTTCAATACATTTGCAAAAAATTCTAAAAGCAGGTTTCACTTTGTCATTATGGGTTATTATTAACTTAGGTAGAAGAAGGTTAGTGCACAAGTCCTATTTATAATTCATTACAAACTGACAACTTTATTTACACTGACATTTTTACATGATCACATTTGATGACACATTTTTGTTAACCATAAATAAGGCTCATCATGAATATCATCTATCTGTGGAATAATGTCCGTACTGTATGGTGTGTCTTAGGGCTGAAGGTGCAAAGGAAGAGATCCAGGCAGACTTGATTGTGGGATGTGATGGAGCGTTCTCTGCCATCCGGAAACAGTTCCTCCGTCAGAGCCGTTTCAACTACAGTCAGACCTACATCCCTCATGGGTACCTGGAGTTCACCATACCCCCCATCAATGGAGAGGTTGGTCCTCTGATGCTCAGAACATGGCACAGGATCAGACCTGGGGCAATATTCAAAACAGTCTCGGAGTAGCAGGGCTAGGATCAGTTTTGCCTTTTAGATAATAATGAATAAGGTTATATGGAATGAGCTCTCCCGGTGCAATGGAAGTAAAGGTATAGTCCCAAAAGTGCATAGCCCACACATTCACCACTGGCTAAATAAAATGCTCAATGTATTTGAAAGAAAGCAAATACTATTTAAACCCAGATCTACACTGGATGTTTTTATAGTTCATTGTATCACCATAGTGTTTCATAAGGCGTTGGGTGACATCTCATTTTGTATGTTGGTCACCTTTTGGTTGATGCAAAGCTGCTGTGTCTATTGTATATGATGTGCTTATGTCTTTATACTGTAATAATGCCCTAATTTAATTTACTTTGCCCCCAGTTTGCCATGAAGCCTAATAATCTGCACATATGGCCACGCAACACGTTCATGATGATTGCTCTGCCCAACTTGGTGAGTGTAAATTAGAGACTGTATGTTTACCCGTATGTCCATACTATATTTATCCTTTCAGCTTCATTATCAGCTGCTAAACTTGATAATAGAGCGTAGGCAAGTTTAAACACGTTGGAGAGATGCATTTGTGAAGTGTGTACAGTATGAGAAAATGTCTCTAAAATAGTCTGTAACTAATGGCTCTAACTAATGTAAAAGACATAATGGACTCATTAGAATAT
The DNA here is from genome assembly GCF_002021735.2 of Oncorhynchus kisutch. Lineage (NCBI taxonomy): Eukaryota > Metazoa > Chordata > Actinopteri > Salmoniformes > Salmonidae > Oncorhynchus > Oncorhynchus kisutch. The sequence goes on along the minus strand of NC_034177.2, from coordinate 61,269,471 downwards.
GTCAAAATAGTGTCGTTTAAACATTAGAGTGCATTCGGAAAGTATTTAGACCCCTTCCCTTTTTCCACATTTTGCTACAGCCTTAGTCTAAAATGGAAAAAAAAACATTTTTTCCTCATCAATCTACACACACAAAAAAAACGGGTTTTAGAAACGTACAAATACCGTATTTACATAAGTATTCAGACCCTTTGCTATGAGACTCGAAATTGAACTCAGGTGCATCCTGTTTCCATTGATCATCCTTGAGATGTTTCTACAACTTGATTGGAGTCCACTTGTGGTGAATTCAATTGACTGGACATGATTTGGAAAGTCCTGTCTGTATAAGGTCCCACAGTTGACAGTGCATGTCAGACCAAAAACCAAGCCGTGAGGTCAAAGGAATTGTCTGTAGAGCTCCGAGATAGGATTGTATCGGGTCACAGATCTGGGGAAGGGTACCAAAACATTTCTGAAGCATTGAAGGACCCCAAGAACACAGTGGCCTCCACCTCCTAGAGCTGGCCACCTGGGCAAACTAAGCAATCGGGGGAGAAGGGACTTGGTCAGGGAGGTGACCAAGAACCCGATGGTCACTCTGACAGAGCTCCAGAGTTCTTCTAGGGAGATGGGAGAACCTTCCAGAAGGACAACCATCTTTGCAGCACTCCACCAATCAGTACTTTATGGTAGAGTGGCCAGACGGAAGCCACTCCTCAATAAAAGGCACACGACAGCCCGCTTGGAGTTTGCCAAAAGGCACCTAAAGGACTCTCAGACCATGAGAAACAAGATCCTCGGGTCTGATGAAACCAAGACTGAACTCTTTGTCCTGACTGCCAAGCGTCACGTCTGGAAGAAAGCAGGCACCAATCATCACCTGGCCAAACCCTCCCTACAGTGAAGCATGGTGGTGGCAGCATCATGCTGTGGGGATGACTAGTTGGGATTGAAGGAAAGAGGAACTGCGCAAAGTATAAAGAGATCCTTGATGAAAACCTGCTGCAGACGGCTCAAGATCTCAGACTAGGGCGAAGGTTCACCTTCCAACAGGACAACAACCCAAAGCACACAGCCAAGACAACGCAGAAGTGGCTTTGGGACAAGTCTCTGAATGTCCTTGAGTGGCCCAGCCAGAGCCCGGACTTAAACCTGATTGAACATCTCTGGAGAGACCTGAAAATAGCTATGCAGCGACGCTCCCCATCCAACCTAACAGAGCTTGAGAGGATCTGCAGAGCCAAGCTTGTAGCGTCATACCCAAGAAGACTCAAGGCTGTAATCACTGCCAAAGGTGCTGAGTGCTGAGTAAAGGGTCTGAATACTTATGTAAATGTGATATTTCAGTTATCATTTTTTTTACCTGTTTTTGCTTTCTCATTATGGGGTATTGTGCGTAGATTGATTAAGAAAAAAACCCCGATTTAATCAATTTTAGAATAAGGTTTTAACGTGACAACATGTGGAAAAAGTGAAGGGGTCTGAATACTTTCCAAATGCACTGTATATCGCACCTAAGCTGTACTGTATATGTCCCAATAATGACATAGTGTATTTATACAGTATGTCATGTTGCAAAAGAGACTTCATCACCGTTAGGAAGTCACCTCAGAACATAGGTCTCTTGGTCCAGCGCCCAATGTTCACTTTACCAAAAATAAATTATTTAGTCACAAAATCTTTTTCATCATCTTCACATCTCAAATACCCTGGGTCCCACAGGTCCAGCCCTACTTTTTAACAGATGTGAATATAAAAAAAAAATTCAGCAAAGCAGATAGTCAGTAATCCCATCTCTCAGCCTCCACAACTGCTACTATTAATACCATTATGATAGTTCTGCCTGACTGATTCAGAGAAAGCTGTCCTGTTTTGTGGCCAGGTTAAAGCACTTAATTCAAGGGTACATTAGTACTGTTACTCATTACAGCCCCAGTGTGCATTGGGAGGACGGTGAAAAATGCCCTGCTGCCGGGGAAACTCCACGGTAACAACACTCTTAGGACGCATGGGATAGGCTGGCCTGATGCTGATGGATAGCCAGGGCTGACCCGGGCAGCTGCTAACACACCCACCATCATCATCTCTCTACTCCACATCCATCAGTCCAAGTGGATTATCCATTTTGGCCAGCGCAGATCACATGACCATGCTGGTGTGGACGTTGATGCAACGGACTAAGTAATGGATTTGCCAATAAGCAACATCCATCAACTAGATGCATGGCATGTTAGCCACTCAGGGAGTTAACGGAAGTCATCAGGTCTCAGACAAGGTTACTGAGAGCATGGTTAACTGAATCCTCATTAATAAGAAAGTGCTCTCATTTCACACAATCAGGTTTTTTACTGCAGAGTGTAAAAAATAAAAAAATAAAAAACACGGCCTCCCAAGTGGCGGCGTCCCTACAGACCCGGGTTCGATCCCAGCCGTGACCGAGAGACCCATGAGGTGGCGCACAATTGGCCCAGTGTCGTCAGGGTTAGGGGAGGGGTTAGCCGGCATGTCCTTGTCCCAAGGTGCTCAAGCAACTCCTGTAGCAGGCCGGGCGCATGCATGCTGACAGTCGCCAGCTGTGCAGTGTTTCCTCCGACACAGCCAGCGGCTGGCTTCTGGGTTAAGCGAGCAGTGTGTCAAGAACCAGTGAGGCTTGGCAGGGTTGTGTTTTGGAGGACGCATGGCTCTCGAGTCTGTACGGGAGTTGCAGCAATGGGACAAGACTGTAACTACCAATTTGGATATCACGAAAAAGGGGTAAAAAAAAAAAAGAATAATCTTTCTGTATTTAAATTGAAACTACTAAAACTAGATATAAAGTATGTAGAAAAGATAGTGATCGAAATATTTTTTATAATAAATATTTGACAATTACCAATCACTAAAATAAAAGCTAGACAAAAATCGATGAATTCAGGAGTATCGATTTTGTTTAAATATTTGAGCATAAGAACATAGCATTAGCCATGGCAAACGCCACTCTCACAACCTAAACCCCTTTTTTGATCCAGATGTTCAGGCTTACTACATTAATCTCCATATTGTTTGTTCTTAGGACAAGACTTTCACCTGCACACTCTTCATGCCATTTGAGGAGTTTGAGAAAGTTACCACGGGCGACAAGGTCATCGAGTTTTTCCAGAAATACTTTCCCGATGCCATCCCACTAATAGGAGCGTAAGTGACTTTCTCTTCCCCGTCCCTCCATCCTTACCTCCCTTCATCCCTCCCTCTCCCCATCAATTTCCTGCATCAGGACAGCTCAAACAGCCGCTGTCTCTCGAGCGTGTAATTACTGACCCAACGTCACGTGACCTGGGGAGCTGAGTTTTCAATTGGAACTGAACAGCAAGCTGCAGTTGATAGTGAGATAGGACATGGACGGGGTGGGGGAAACAGCGGAGGTGTGTAACTCTAGGTATTTTCAGGGTTGATTTGAAATGAGGCAGGAGAAACCGCTGAATTGCTGTTTACTTTTAGAATCCCCCACACACAGTCTAAATTCACAGTTGAATTTGCTTATTTATTTTCAATTAGAGAATGCTACGCCTACAATAAAACACCCCTAGCTCAGTGTGTTGTTTGAAGTCCTAGCTGCACTCCTCTGCCAATGCAAGCCTGAAGAATATGATTATATTCTCCTCTTATGAGATACAGTGGTTGAAAAGAGAGCATGTATTACAGTGCAGCTGTATGTGAGAAATCAGCACGTACCACACTATGCATATCAATGTCATAATGGTCATTCTGTGTCTCACAGGGAGGCTCTTAAGAGGGATTTTTTCCGTCTGCCAGCCCAGGCCATGGTGTCCGTGAAGTGCTCCCCATATCACTTTGGTGACAAGTGTGTCCTTATGGGCGATGCTGCCCACGCTATGGTGCCATTCTACGGTCAGGGCATGAACGCAGTAAGTAGAAATACATGTAGTATATACAGAGTGGGACAGTGAGAGGGGGAGGAGGATGGAAGATATGAGACCTCCGTGGTCTCTTGTGGATCAGCTAAGAGTATGGTGCTAGCAATGCCAAGGTCATAGGTTAATTGTATGCCACTCAACCACATACATACTCTATGCTATTGATGCATTCACTGTAATTCACATTTGGATCAAAACAACTGCTCAGTGGCATTTAATTGTTAATATAAGATATGTTGACTCGATGTTATTTGAAACATGTTGTTAATTCATCGTTCAGGGCTTTGAAGACTGCCTTGTTTTCAACGAAATCATGGACCAGCTCAACGAAGACTTCAGTGAGTAAACACATGTAATATTACAGACTGCAAGGCAAATACGCTTTGAAAGTGAGAGCACCAGAGCATCAGCATCCACGTTCCCCCTTGACGCCTGCTAAATTAGTTTGTTTTGTTAGTGGCGCAGAATATCCATGTTTCATTTCATGCACATGTGCATTTCATGCACATTTCATGCACATCTGAGGGTGTTTGGAAAAGGTAGACACATTTTCATTCTAACCAATTACGTATAATCTGTTTATTCTAAGCTATTTCTCATGTTTTATTTCAGGTGCTGTTCTGCCTGAGTACACCAGAGTCCGAGTCCCAGACGACCAAGCTATTGCAGACCTGGCCATGTACAACTACGTTGAAGTAACGTAGTACCCATTTAGATATTAGTACTTAAAAGAAAAATCAATCACCAGGGTCTGGAGGCTATTCATTAGGGCATGCTATGGAAAAACTGTTTAAAATGTTTTGCTTTGGAAAACAGAAATTCAAGTAGTCCAAGTAGTTCCTCTTTGTATTAGTCTGTCTTCTTTCATTTGGTGCCTAATGAATACGACCCAATTTTGCCATACACAACTACAGTGATCAAACTGTACGCCCAGATTTCAGCGACACTGGATCTATAGCACTATATGATGAAAAGTTCCATATAGGTAATGAAACACTTAGTTTAGAAAAGGGATGGTGATGACCTTCCAATTTAATGAAAGCACAAATATTTATACACCATTTAGCAGACACTTTTATCCAAAGTAACAGCCAGGAGTGCATTCATTTTCTTACATACGGGTGGTCCCAAGAATCAAATCCACTATCCTGGCATTGTAAGCACCGTGCTCTACCAACTGAACTACAGCGGGCCAATGTGAGCTGAATATCATATCTGTATAACATTATAGACTATCTACTTACCTTGGCCTCTGTCTGCCTCAATCAATAGCTTAACGGCCGTTCTCATTGATTCAACATCATTTCACAATTATGGCTTTTACAAATGGATAAATATATATAATCTCCAGCATTTAATGAAGCGCCGCTGAATGAAATAGTGGCACCAAGAAGACAAGATAACACAAACACACTAAGACGGGGTGGTAGGTAGCCTAGTGGTTAGAGCTTTGGGCCAGTAACCCGAAAGGTTGCTTGATCGAATCCCTGAGCTGACAGATTTTTACCTTGTCTGATTCAGACACTTTTCAGTTGAATGCATTCAGTTGTACAACTAACTACTGTAGGTATCCCCCATTCCCAAAGGCTCTCTGACACAATTAGCACAACTTATTACTGTCATTTCAATTCCATAGCTCTTGTCTTCCAAAATATGCAGAGAGAATATCCACAGGCAGAGCAGGGACATATGTACCTGTACTTGGGTTGGGTTGATTGAGTCCAGAGTAATTGACAGGAAGCCAGCTCTCTCTAACCATCCATCCTTTTAATTCATTTATCTGTGCACAAAGACAGTAATTGGTCTTAGTGTTACTCTCCACGTGCATACGGTCACATTGGCGCTGTAGCCATTCTTCCCAGAGATCACACAAGTGAAAACACACACCCACAACGCCTTGGCAAGAGTCCTTCAGAATCATAAGAACACCTGACTACAGAGCAAAAGGTAGCCTTTGCTCTGTGGACATACTTGTGAAAATTGGCACCTATTGGTCTTTAATGGGCTTGTTTGTTCGTGGGGGTGAAATGTTGAAGGCTAAAAAAGCAGAAGGTGTATGATAGTGCAGGTAATTCATGTTAATGTCACTGCAACGACATGCATTACAGGAGAAATAATGGGCTTTTCATTACGATGAGCACAGATGGTTCGATTTGCTAACAGATGTATTTTGCATCCTTCTAGATGCGGGAACACGTCAATTCCAAATGGTTCCTGTTCCGAAAAAACGTTGACAATTTCCTTCACATTATCATGCCAAGGACAATAATTCCCTTATACACCATGGCAAGTGTTTCCTAGTACATTTAAGTCCAGTTGGATAATACATGAAATTGAATACATTTTAATATGATTTTAAGTGTGCATTACTGCGAAGCATTCTAAAACTCTCTTTCTGTGTGTTTCTGTATACATCTCTGTCTCTCACCATACACTGTTCCCAGGTTACATTTACCAGGACAAGGTACCATAAGGTGGTAAAACACTGGCACTGGCAAGACAAAGTAAGAAAGGACATTGTACACGTTCATTCTACACTGTTTAAGGGCCTTTAAGTGCATACATTTTCTTTTAGACAGTTTATGCTGTCTTTCTCTGCCTATCTGGCCTTGCTGACATTTTGAAAGGGCAAGTATGTGTTAACCTACTGCTGCTTGAGTATTGCTTTCAACAAATGTTTTCAAAAGCAAGATAAGAAAAAGGGAATTGATTGTAACCTGAGTGACCTAGCAAAGTTATAATGTAGAACACTAGTCTTGTTGCAACCAAAAAGAAGATGGTGCATATCCAGGCTGTGTCACATCCGGCCTTGATTGGGTCCTTCATAGGGCGGCGCGCAATTGCCCCAGCGTCGTCTGGGTTTGGCCGGGCTAGGTCGTCATTGTAAATAAGAATTTGTTCTTAACTGACTTGCCTAGTTAAATAAAGGTTAAATAACATATCTGACAAACAGATATGGTCGGTGGCTATTATGATTTGTAGGGGCTGAGGTTGCTAGTCGAGCCTGTTGTCCCCGGCACTGATTCAAGTCGTCTGACCTGCCATCTTTGACGTCTGTCGTAACAAATGGATGTGGGATAATGTCAAAGTTTCTTCAAAACGTCACTCGAGTACAGACAAAACGGCACGTGTAGGCGAAGGGACAGAGGAGAAGGGGGAGAAAATCGTTGCTATAGCCAACATTCTTTGAAAATAACATCACAGTGGTAAAATTTACCTTGACAATGGATGGATGGGATTTTTGGATGAATGTTGGAATTAAGTGGAAAATGAACGTTTTTTAAATTTTATTTAACCAGGAAGGGCTCATTTAGATTTAAAATCTTTTTCAAGAGCGTCCTGGCCAAGATAGGCAGCACCAAGTCATTACAAAAATAACAGACAAACAACATGAAAAACTACAAGTAATCTAGTAAAAACCATAGAATTCACAAGAGTATGACAAAATCAAAACCAGCAAATTAAAAACATTGTCAGGGAATCAGTCTCAAGATCATTCATCAGTGATTTAAAAATACCAATCGGGACAAGTTCTTCCAGTTGAAAAGTATTTTGTAAGGCGTTCCAAGACGATGGCGCAGAGTACATAAAAGCCATTTTACCAAATTCAGTTCGGACATTTGGAACAGTTAGTAGGATAAAGTCCAGCGAACGAAGAGAGAACCCACCACATTTCTGCCCAAATAAAAAGGTAGTAAACCCAAAATGGCTTTGTAAATAAAAGTATACCAGTGCCTGAGCCTATGAGTGACTAGAGAAGGCCAGCCAACCCTGGTATTCAAAGTGCAGTGGTGCGTAAGGGTTTTGCAGTTTAAAATAAATCTCAAAGTGCCATGGTAAAGGGTGTCAATTGATCTCAAACACTGAGCGGAAGCATTCATATATAAAATATCCCCATAGTCTAGTAAAGGCATAAATGTAGCTGATACTAGCCTCCTTCTGGCTTCAAAAGAAAAACAGGCCTTATTCCTAAAATAAAATCCCAATTTCAGCTTCAATTGTTTTGTAAGTTGTTGAATATGCAATTTAAAAGAGAGGCCGTCATCAATTAAAATTCCAAGATATTTATATGAGGTTACAACCTCAATCTCCTTGCCCTGACAGGTAGTAATATGTGAAAGGTTCAGAGGTCTATTTCTTGCTTGAGAAAACACCATTAGTTTAGTTTTGTCAGTATTGAGGATAAGCTTCAATTGACACAAGGTATGTTGAACAGTATAAAAAGCAGTTTGCAAGTTCTAGAAAGCTTTTTTAAGAGACGAGGCACAACAGTAAATAACAGTATCAGCATAAAAATGTAATTGGGCATTTTGGACATTTGTCTAAATCATGTATTTAAATAGTGAATAAGAGAGGACTGAGTACAGAGCCTTGGGGCACACCATTAAAGACAGACAACTTAACAGACATAAGCCCATCAAATTGAGTGCACTGAGTTCTATCAGACAGATAGTTCGCAAACCATGCAACTGCATGCTCTGAAAGACCTACACTCGACAATCTCTGCCTTAGTATAGCATGATCAACTGTATCAAAAGCCTTAGAGAGATCAATAAAAAGTTGATTATCTTGTTCCCCTCAGGTGATCAACCAAGGCCTGTTGTTCTGTGCTGCAGTGTCTGTCGCGGGGGGCTCCTACCTGCTAGTCAGATACCTCCCTAGCATGCCAAATATCCCCATCGAGCAGCTGTGGTCCAGGCTGCAGGCCCTCAAGAGTCCCTTCTGAGGGGTTGTGGGTCATACCACTCTGAGCTACAAACAGCAGAGATCAAATCAACTGACCTCAAAACAGATGGGATAAAGACAGAGTTCTGCAACCCAATTACCAATGAGATTTTGATCATGTACTCAATAAAGATTTGATTTACTGTAATTGAAGGCCTGTGGGGAACATTGTGTTAATGTAGACTGAACAAAAATATGTAAAGTGTTGGTCCCATGCTTTATTGGCTAAAATAAAAGAGCTCAGAAATGTTCCATACGCACAAAAGGCTTATTTTTGTACATTTTTTTTGCACAAATTTGTTTAAATCCCTGTTAGTGAGCATTTCTCATTTGCCAAGATAATCAATCCACCTGACAGGTGTGGCATATCAAGAAGCTGATTAAACAGCATTATCATTACACAGGTGCACCTTGTGCTGGGGACAATAAAAGGCCACTAAAATGTTCAGTTTTGTCACACAACACAATGCCACAGTTGTCTCAAGTTGAGGGAGCGTGCAATTGGCATGCTGACTGCAGAAATGTCCACCAGAGCTGTTGCCAGAGAATTGAATGTTCATTTCTCTACCATAAGCTGCATCCAATGTCATTTTAGAGAATTTGGCAGTACATCCAACCGGCCTCACCTCAGACCACGTGTAACCAGGAAAGCCCAGGACCTCCACATCTGGCTTCTTCATTTGGGGGATAGTCTGAGACCAGCCACCCGGACAGCTGATGAAAATGTGGGTTTGCATAACCAAAGGATTTATGCACAAACTGTCAGAAACCGTCTCAGGGAAGCTCATCTGTGTGCTTATTGTCCTGACCGGGGTCGTAATCAACTTCAGTGGGCAAATGCTCACCTTCAATGGCCACTGGCACGCTGGAGAAATGTGCTCTTCACGGATGAATCCAGAATCCCAGTCGTGTGGGCGAGCGGTTCGCTGATGTCAACGTTGTGAACGCCCCATGGTGGCGGTATGGTTATCGTATAGGTAGGCATAAGCTACGGACAATGAGCACAATTGCATTATATCAATGGCAACTTGAATGCCATGGCGAGATCCCGAGGCCATTTATCTGCTGCCGTCATCTCTTGTTTAAGCATGATAATGTAAGGCCCATGTCGCAAGGATCTGTACACAATTAATGGAAGCTGAAAATGTTCCAGTTATTCAATCACCTGCATACTCACCAGACATGTCAGCCATTGAGCATGTTTGGGATGCTCTGAGTCGACATGTACAACAGCATGTTCCAGTTCCCATCAATATGCAGCAACTTCGCACAGCCATTGAAGAGGAGTGGGACAACATTCCACAAGACACAATGAACAACTCTATGTCAAGGAGATACATAGCGCTGCATGAGGCAAATGGTGGTTACACCAGATACTGACTGGTTTTCTGATCCATATCCCTACCTTTTTTTAAGGTATCTGTGACCAAAAGATGCATACAGTATCTGTATTCCTAGTCATGTGAAATCCATAAATTAGGGCCTAATGAATTCACATCAATAGACCGATTTCCTTATATGAACTGTAACTCGGTAAAATTGTTGAAATTGTTGCATGTTGCATTTATATTTTTGTTCAGTGTATATTATTGACTAACATCCAACTCATGTCAGTCATGGTACAGTAACTAATCTAGATAATCCAGATAATTTAGGGCATATTGTACCAGTTCTATGTCAGGTCAATGTGACATGCTTGCCAGAAAATAACATATGTTGGATTTGTGTGGACGTGTTATTAAATGAATCATATATAAATAAAGTTATTATCCTCATGATCAGTACGTTAAAACCACAGTAATGTTTTTTGATTGAAGTTGCAAATGCAAGGAAATGCATATAAGCAGTCGTACTATACCGGCTCCGATGTGGCAGGGCTTGCAAACTATTACAGACTAGAAAGGGAAGCACAGCCACGAGCTGCCCAGTGACACAAACCTTCCAGACAAGCTAAATTACTTCAATGCTCGCTTCGAGGCAAGTAACACTGAGGCATGCATGAAAGCACCAGCTGTACCGGACGACTGTGATCACGCTCTCCGTAGCCGACGTGAAAACAGGTCAACATTCACAAGGCCAAAGGGCCAGACGGATTACCAGGACATGTACTCCGAGCATGCGCTGACCAACTGGTAAATGTCTTCACTAACATTTTTAACCAGTCCCTGACTGAGTCTGTAATACCAACATGTTTCAAGTAGACCACCATAGCCCCTGTGCCCAAGAACACTAAGGTAACCTGCCTAACTCAAATAAAATGTTATTTGTCACATACACATGGTTAGCAGATGTTAATGCGAGTGTAGCGAAATGCTTGTGCTTCTAGTTCCGACAATGCAGTAATAACCAACGAGTAATCTAACCTAACAATTCCACTACTACCTTATACACACAAGTGTAAAGGGATAAAGAATATGTACATAAAGATATGAATGAGTGATGGAACAGAACGGCATAGGCAAGATGCAGTAGATGGTATCGAGTACAGTATATACATATGAGATGAGTAATGTAGGGTATGTAACATAAAAGTGGCACAGTTTAAAGTGGATAGTGATACATGTATTACATAAAGATGGCAAGATGCAGTAGATGATAAAGAGTACACTATATACATATGAGATGAGTAATGTAGGGTGTGTAAACATTGTATTAGGTGGCATTGTTTAAAGTGGCTAGTGATACATTTTTTACATCAATTTCCATCCATTTCCATTATTGAAGTGAGCTGGAGTTGAGTCAGTATGTTGGCAGCAGCCACTCAATGTTAGTGGTGGCTGTTTAAAACCTCTTGAAGCTAGGGGGCACTATTTTTATGTTTGGAAAAAAACCGTTCCCAAAGTAAACGGCCTATTTCTCAGGACCAGATGCTAGAATATGCATATAATTGACAGATTAGAATAGAAAACACTCTAAACTTTCCAAAACTGTCAAAATATTGTCTGTGAGTATAAAAGAACTGATATTGCAGGCGAAACCCTGAGGAAAACTTAATCAGGAAGTGCCTCTTATTTTGAAACCCTTCTGTTCCTATGCATGCCTATCCTCCATTTAAAGGGATATCAACCAGATTCCTTTTTCTTTGGCTTCCCTAAGGTGTCAACAGTCCTTAGACATAGTTTCAGGCTTTTATTTTTTTATGAAAGATCACATTGCGTAAGTGGATAGGTGGGGGATCTCAGAGTGAGTTTTTGCGCAACTGAGTAAAGCCGCCATTGTTCCTCCCGCTGTTATTGAAAAACCTACACACTCGGTTGATATATTATCAAATAAATATTTTAAAAGCTGTGCCACCATAGACTCTGGGTTCGTGCCCAGGCTCTGTCGTAACCGGCCGCGACCGGGGGGTCCGTGGGGCGACGCACAATTGGCCTAGCGTCGTCCGGGTTAGGGAGGGCTTGGCCGGTAGGGATGTCCTTGTCTCATCGAGCACCAGCGACTCCTGTGACGGGCCGGGCGCAGTGCACGCTAACCAAGGTTGCCAGGTGAACGGTGTTTCCTCCGACACATTGGTGCAGCTGGCTTCCGGGTTGGATGCGCGCTGTGTTAAGAAGCAGTGCGGCTTGGTTGGGTTGTGTATCGGAGGACGCATGATCGTACTTTTTGGAGAGATGTCCTCTGGTCTGATGAAACAAAAATATAATTGTTTGGCCATAATGACCATTGTTATGTTTGGAGGAAAAAGGGGACACTTGCAAGCCGAAGAACACCATCCCAACCGTGAAGCACAGGGATGGCAGCATCATGTTGTCGGGGTGCTTTGGTGCAGGAGGGACTAGTGCACTTCACAAAATAGATGGCATCATGAGGCAGGAAAATGATGTGGATATATTGAAGAAACATCTCAAGACATCAGTCAGGAAGTTAAAGCTTGGTCGCAAATGGGTCTTCCAAATGGACGCTGACCCCAACCACACTTCCACAGTTGTGGCAAAATTGCTTAAGGAAAACAAAGTCAAGGTATTGGAGTGGCCATCACAAAGCTCTGACCTCAATCCTATAGAAGATTTGTGGGCAGAACTAGAAAAAGCGTGTGTGAGCAAGGAGGTCTACAAACCTGACTCAGTTACACCAGCACTGTCAGGGGGAATGGGCCAAGATTCAGCCAACTTATTGTGAGAAGCTTGTGGAAAGCTACCCAAAACATTTGACCCAAGTTAAACTATGTAAAGGCAATGCTACCAAATACTAATTGAGTGTATGTAAACTTCTGACCTACTGGGAATGTGATGAATGAAATAAAAGCTGAAATAAATCATTCTCTCTACTATTATTCTGACATTTCACATTCTTAAAATAAAGTGGTGATCCTAACTGACCTAAGACAGGGAATTTTTACTAGGATTAAATGTCAGAAATTGTGAAAAACTGAGTTTAAATGTATTTGGCTAAGGCGTATGCAAAATTCCGTCTTCAACTGTACAGTATATGTACACACACACACACACACACACACACACACACACACACACACACACACACACATAATTACCGGTCAAAAGTTTTAGAATACCTACTCATTCAAGGGTTATTCTTTTTTTTTATTTGTATTATTTTCTACATTGTAGTGTCACGCCCTGATCTGTTTCACCTGTATTTGTGATTGTCTCTACCCACCTTCAGGTGTCTCCTTTTTTCCCCATTAGTCCTGGGTGTATTTATCCCTGTGTTTCCTGTCTCTCTGTGCCAGTTCGTCTTGTTTTGCCAAGTCAACCAGCGTTTCTCCTAGCTCCTATTTTTCCTGTCTCAGTGTTTTCCTAGCCCTCCTGGTTTTGACCCTTGCCTCCCCTTATGCCGAATCCGTCTGCCTGACCACTCTGACGGTTCTGACCTCGAGCTTTCCTATCCCCTCGTACTGTTTGGACTGGTTTATGAACTCCCGCCTGTCCCCGACTTTCCTTTTGCCCGACCCTTTTGGTACAATAAATATTGGAGCTCAACCATCTGCCTCATGGGTCTGCATTTGGGTCTCGCCTTGTGCCCTTATAGTACAAACTGACCATGACAGACCCAGCAGACTGGAACCAGCTCCGTCACGCTGTCTCCCTGCAGGGAGCCACCATTGGGAGACATGAAGAGCTGCTTCGGGACCTTTTGGAAGGGCTTGGTTCCCTGACGGAACGCCACAACCAGGGTTCAAGGTTATAATGGAGCAAATCAGTGAGTAGGCAGCCCGCCACCTCTGAGACCTCTGAACCACCCAGGAACCGCTCAACTACTAGTGGATTTGTTCAACCTACCCGGGCTCCTCGAGAACCCCACTTACCACCTCCGTAGCATTATGCAGACGATCCTTATACCTGCAGGGCATTCCTTTCCCAGTGCTCCCTCATTTTCGAACTCCAGCCCTCTTCGTTCCTGTCGGACCGATCGAAGATAGCGTATTTAATCACGCTAATGTCCGGAAGGGCGCTCTCCTGTGCAACGGCTGTGTGGGAGCTGCAATCCGCTGTGTGCCATAGCCTGGAGGGATTCATCCGGGAAGTGAGGAAGGTTTTCGATTCTCTGATGTCCTACTGCAGGTTCATCATAACTCCTGTAGTGTGGCAGACTACGCAGTAGATTTTCGCAGTAGATTTTTCCAGTTCCTGGATTCCGAAGGCTCTGTTTGACACCTTTCTCCACGGACTGTCAGAGGGGATAAAGGATGAGCTCGCAGCTCGGGAAATACCACGTGACATCGATTCCCTCATCGCCCTCATTCTCTCTGTCCCAATGGATGCAAGGGCAATGGACGGCCGCTCTATTGGAAGAGTCACCCATAGCACTTAGTCCATTCAGATACAGGTATCAGGAAACCACAGTGAGACCATACAGTTGTCCCTCCCCCCCATGTTCCAATGTACAGTCCCTTGCGAAAGTATTCGGCCCCCTTGAACTTTGCGACCTTTTGCCACATTTCAGGCTTCAAACATAAAGATATAAAACTGTGTTTTTTTGTGAAGAATCAATAACAAGTGGGACACAATCATGAAGTGGAACGACATTTATTGGATATTTCAAACTTTTTTAACAAATCAAAAACTTAAAAATTGGGCGTGCAAAATTATTCAGCCCCTTTACTTTCAGTGCAGCAAACTCTCTCCAGAAGTTCAGTGAGGATCTCTGAATGATCCAATGTTGACCTAAATGACTAATGATGATAAATACAATCCACCTGTGTGTAATCAAGTCTCCGTATGAATGCACCTGCACTGTGATAGTCTCAGAGGTCTGTTAAAAGCGCAGAGAGCATCATGAAGAACAAGGAACACACCAGGCAGGTCCGAGATACTGTTGTGAAGAAGTTTAAAGCCGGATTTGGATACAAAAAGATTTCCCAAGCTTTAAACATCCCAAGGAGCACTGTGCAAGCGATAATATTGAAATGGAAGGAGTATCAGACCACTGCAAATCTACCAAGACCTGGCTGTCCCTCTAAACTTTCAGCTCATACAAGGAGAAGACTGATCAGAGATGCAGCCAAGAGGCCCATGATCACTCTGGATGAACTGCAGAGATCTACAGCTGAGGTGGGAGACTCTGTCCATAGGACAACAATCAGTCGTATATTGCACAAATCTGGCCTTTATGGAAGAGTGGCAAGAAGAAAGCCATTTCTTAAAGATATCCATAAAAAGTGTTGTTTAAAGTTTGCCACAAGCCACCTGGGAGACACACCAAACATGTGGAAGAAGGTGCTCTGGTCAGATGAAACCAAAATTGAACTTTTTGGCATCAATGCAAAATGTTATGTTTGGCGTAAAAGCAACACAGCTTATCACCCTGAACACACCATCCCCACTGTCAAACATGGTGGTGGCAGCATCATGGTTTGGGCCTGCTTTTCTTCAGCAGGGACAGGGAAGATGGTTAAAATTGATGGGAAGATGGATGGAGCCAAATACAGGACCATTCTGGAAGAAAACCTGATGGAGTCTGCAAAAGACCTGAGACTGGGACGGAGATTTGTCTTCCAACAAGACAATGATCCAAAACATAAAGCAAAATCTACAATGGAATGGTTCAAAAATAAACATATCCAGGTGTTAGAATTCCAAGTCAAAGTCCAGACCTGAATCCAATCGAGAATCTGTGGAAAGAACTGAAAACTGCTGTTCACAAATGCTCTCCATCCAACCTCACTGAGCTCGAGCTGTTTTGCAAGGAGGAATGGGAAAAAATGTCAGTCTCTCGATGTGCAAAACTGATAGAGACATACCCCAAGCGATTTACAGCTTTAATCTCAGCAAAAGGTGGCGCTACAAATTATTAACTTAAGGGGGCTGAATAATTTTGCACGCCCAATTTTTGAGTTTTTGATTTGTTAAAAAAGTTTGAAATATCCAATAAATGTCGTTCCACTTCATGATTGTGTCCCACTTGTTGTTGATTCTTCACAAAAAAATGTTTGTCTGTATGTTTGAAGCCTGAAATGTGGCAAAAAGGTTGCAAAGTTCAAGGGGGCCGAATACTTTCGCAAGGCACTGTATATGTCATTTTCTTGGCTCCAGAAACACAATCCTGTTATTGACTGGACCAAGAGCTCCATCATGGGTTGGAGTTCATTTTGTTATTCTCATTTCCTAAAAGCGGCAGAGCCATCCTTGAGACGTTCACATCGGGACGTAAGCAAAGCCACGGATGCCTCTGCCATCCCCACTGAGTACCATGACCTCCTGGAGGTCTTCAGTAAGGCACGGGCTACTTCTCTTCCCCCGCACCTTCCTTATGATTGTGCCATTGATCTCCTCCCAGGCACCACACCACCTCGTGGTCGGCTATATTCTCTATCCGGCCGGGAGACCAAGACCATGGAGAAGTACATTGAGAATTCTCTGGCTCTTGGAAGCATCCGTCCATCTGCATCTCCTGCCGGCATGGGGTTTTTCTTCGTGGAGAAGAAGGACAAGAATCTGCGTCCATGCATTGACTACCGGGATCTGAATGATATAACGATCAAGAATCGTTACACCCCCTACCACTCCTCTTGGCTTTTAAACCTCTCCAGGGGGCCACCATTTTTTTCAAACTGGATCTTCAGAATGCCTACCACCTGGTTCGGATACGCAAAGGAGATGAGTGGAAGACACCCTTTAACACATTATGAGTACCAGGTCATGCCGTTTGGACTCACCAGCTCTGGTAAACGATGTGCTCCGGGTCATGCTAAACTGTTTCGTGTTCGTCTACCTTGACTTCATCCAGTTTTTTTCCCGGTCTGCCCAAGAACACGTACTTCATGTCAGACAAGTCCTTCAGCGCCTCCTGGAGAACCAATTGTTCGTGAAATCCGAGAAGTGTAAGTTCCACCGCTCTACAATCTCCTTTCTGGGATATGTCATTGCTGATCCAAATTGATCCTGAAAAGTGAAAGCAGTGGTAGAGTGGCCTCAACCTAAGTGCAGGGTGCGGTTACAACGTTTCCCGGGGTTCTCTAACTTCTATTGCCGTTTCAGTCGGGGCTACAGTACCCTGACGGCCCCTCTCTCTGCACTCACCTCTCCCAAAGTACCGTTCACATGGTCTCCAGCAGTCGACAGAGTCTTCGTGGACTTGAAGCATCGGTTCACCACAAAACCCATCCTCGTCCATCCAGATCCGTCCCGTCAATTTGTGGTAGAGGTTGATGATTCTGATGTTGGAGTGGGGGCCATCCTGTCCCAGCGATCTGCCCAGGACCAAAAGCTGTCTTCCTGTCCCATCGTCTCAATCCTGCAGAGATGACCTACAACGTAGGCAACCGAGAACTGCTGGCAGTCAAGATGGCGCTGTTTTGGCCACTAGATCATCAGTGTATGTGCAACGTTTTAGACTGATCCAATGAACCATTGTATTTATGTTCAAACTTTTGTATGAAGACTGCCCAAATGTGCCTAATTTGTTTATTAATAACTTTTCATGTTCAAAATTGTGCACTCTCCTCAAACAATAGCATGGTATTATTTCACTGTAATAGCTACTGTAAATTGGACAGTGCAGTTAGATTAACAAGAATTTAAGCTTTCTGCAAATATCAGATATGTCTCTGTCCTGGGAAACTATCTTGTTACTTACAACCTCATGCTAATCGCATTAGCCTACATTAGCTCAACCGTCCCGTGGAAGGCACACTGATCCTGAAGAATTAACTGACTTGCTTAGTTAAATAAATAAACATTTGTGGACTCAACCAGTTTTTGCCCAGTGGGTGAGGTCCTGGACACTGACTGTAGGCCTCACGTAGCCTATTATAATTCTACCTAATATTAATGTTTCCCTCAGTAGAATTATAGACCAAATGTTGATTTTGCCACTGGAACAGCATCTTGAGAAAATGCGAATGCGCGCTTAGGGACAGTGTGTAGTCTAACGTGCAATTTATTTCAGGGACATACTGTAAAGGATGAAAGTATTTCATTTTCAACCACATAAAATATGCATGCAAAAATCGGTCAAACTGTCATTTGGAAATGTTGCATGGAAAATCACCCTGGTCCCTTGCTCTATGAGAGAAGCAGAAATGATAGAGAAACTTTACAGACATCAACTATATTGTTGATGATGCATTGATCGGTTTAGGACATTATTCTGGTGAGCAAGGCTTTATTTAGTATTCTAGACGAGCGTCAAGTAATGACAGAAGACAACCCG
The DNA here is from genome assembly GCF_002021735.2 of Oncorhynchus kisutch. Taxonomy (NCBI): domain Eukaryota; kingdom Metazoa; phylum Chordata; class Actinopteri; order Salmoniformes; family Salmonidae; genus Oncorhynchus; species Oncorhynchus kisutch. The sequence goes on along the minus strand of NC_034177.2, from coordinate 61,251,238 downwards.
CATATATCTAATTACAGACAAATTCCCTAACAAATAGCCTAACAAATGTCGGAAGTTATAAACGATTTTTAACCGCACGTCAAAAGAAATGGTTCTGCCGTCCCTGGGTAACATGCACAGGTAGCCTACATTAACCTTTTAAGTAATTGTTTGACAATCAGATGAAAACATAATGACTGGTTGTGTTTATGCCACATTAAAAGGTAGGCTAATACATTTGAAAAGTTAAACAACAAAATCGGGACTATTAGGCCCATAGAGATCCTATTAAATTAATAGGGATTATATATGCAATTCTATGAATAGGCCCATAGAGATCCTATTAAATTAATAGGGATTATATATGCAATTCTATGAATAGGCCCATAAAAAAAAAGAATGAAGTGCGTGCACACATACAGGAGGTCCTCGCACCGGGAAGAAATGAAATCCACTTTCACCCCAGAATATAGGATATATTTAATGTATCTGGACGTGACAAAGGTAGAGAGAGTGTTGTGCAGAATATGCTGCTGCAATATTGCAAGGCTTTTCCCTGTAAGTTCATTAAGCACAATACTGCTGCCAACCAGGGAAATAGTAATAATCAACATCACTTTCTCCATTAACACTGCTGGCCTCCGTTATGACACAGGAGGTACTGTTTAAAAACACTCAGCTCAGCATGAGACTATGTCAAAGGCTGTTCAAGACAAGAGAAATAGGTTACAAACTCACAGCTACATCCTTCGGTTACAGGGAAGGGACGGTTCCTTCTGATGCACAGTGAAAGAGGGTTGGGAATAAGTCTCTACAGTTTATAGTGATGGATCTTGAAAAGGCTAAAAAGAAAAACAATAGTCTTGTGTCAGAAGGGTGATTTGGAACTTCTGGGTTCTGTGTTTCATGAGAGGAAGTTCTGAGGTTTACAGAGGAACATGTGATATGAAGTGATTAGTCAGTTCCCATGGTGACATGGGTGTAGCATGATGTACTACAGTACCCATAATGCTCTGTCACAGCGGCCGCACCTGGATGCCCTCTGACGACATACCGCCGCTCTTGGACATGTTGTCCAGGTGGTTCACGTCATTGCTGGCAATGATGAAGACAATGGAGGAGGAGCTGAAGGTCACCCTCTTCTTTGGTCGTTCCCCGCCTCTTCGGTGGGACATGACGATTGGGCGAATAGGCCGCTCGATGCTCCGGGCCAGGGGACGGTCCTTGATGCTGCTCTGAATCCACGAGAGCTGGGAGCACAGCAGCTGCAGCAAGCAGCGCCGGAACTGCCAGAGGGACAGGAGGAGGAGAAGAGAGAGAGAGAGGAACTCAGTCAGGGTCTCAATTTAATGTTGAGACTTAGAAAAGTAGAATATACAGGGTGTCATTTCGAAATGTGGTTGTGCACTAGCAGTTTTCCTCATTACGTCAGTCACTGACAGTCACTCAATTAGCCTATGTTAGCTAAACATTTTTAGATTGCTAGGTACGTTAGTCTTGCGGCTGTACTTATCTGCTCATAATTCCATGGCATTATTTGATATTATTTTATAGTATGAAGAATACAGCTGAATAAAGCTGAATAAAATAGTCTCAATGATTTGAGGGAGTGCGCACATGCAGCTATTCTGTGCTGAGCTGTTAACAAAGAAATAGGTACAACTATGTGCTTAATTTAGAGTTATTAATGTAACTTTAGTTGCTCTACAAATGTTGGGATCTATGTTTTAGATTTGTAATACATTGTAAGGCTGCATGATGAGATTCTAATGATGATTTGAAAAACATTACTTGAATTGCATGAGCTCTGCCTTGTTTTTTGAGCAGGCTGTACACACTCCAATAGTCTCTCATTCACAATTGGACAAGCACTTGATAATGCCTCGAATTTCACGGCAGCATCCCTTTGTGGCCGTAATGCACCCTTAAAAAAATCAATGCCTTTTGCGGCCTGGAGTGCTGCGTTGTGCCCTTCACCCTGAGTGTTCTGTGCAATCGGAAGCCCTCTCACTCACATGGCTCTCGGTCACGTGATCGGATCTCTCTCACAGGCTACAAATGAAGACCGACACATCGGGGACACAACTGTGAGCGTCCTTCTTCATAAGGTTAGGCCCATTTTTTCTCCACTTCCTGTCTGAATAACGTACCCAAAGTAAACTGCCTGTTACTCAGGCCCTGAAGCCAGGATATGCATATAATTGGTACCATTAGAAATAAAACACTTTGAAGTTTGTAGAAATGTTAATATAATGTAGGAGAGTATAACACAATAGATATAGTAGGAGAAAATCCAACCGGAATTTTTTTGGGAGAGCCTATGCCCTGACATTGGAAAGCACAGGGAAATAATTACATCCAGCTCCCAGTATGCAATTTCTATGGCTTCCACTGAGTGTCAGCACTCAATGTTCAAGATTTCAGGCTTGTTTCTTCTAAAACGAGTAAGAATAATGAGTTCTACTACTTGGACATTTGTGTATGCGCACACGATGAAGAGGACATGCACCAGCTAATATCGTTTTCCTATTGAACATACTTCTTTCCATATGAAATATTATACACTGCTCAAAAAAATAAAGGGAACACTAAAATAACACATCCTAGATCTGAATTAAATATTCTTATTAAATACTTTTTTTCTTTACATAGTTGAATGTGCTGACAACAAAATCACACAAAAAAATCAAATTTATCAACCCATGGAGGTCTGGATTTGGAGTCACACTCAAAATGAAAGTGCAAAACCATACTACAGGCTGATCCAACTTTGATGTAAAACAAGTCAAAATGAGGCTCAGTAGTGTGTGTGGCCTCCACGTGCCTGTATGACCTCCCTACAACGTCTGGGCATGCTCCTGATGAGGTAGCGGATGGTCTCCTGAGGGATCTCCTCCCAGACCTGAACTAAAGCATCCGCCAACTCCTGGACAGTCTATGGTGCAACGTGGCGTTGGTGGATGGAGCAAGACATGATGTCCCAGATGTGCTCAATTGGATTCAGGTCTGGGGAACGGGCGGGCCAGTCCATAGCATCAATGCCTTCCTCTTGCAGGAACTGCTGACACACTCCAGCCACATGAGGTCTAGCATTGTCTTGCATTAGGAGGAACCCAGGGCCAACCGCACCAGCATATGGTCTCACAAGGGGTCTGAGGATCTCATCTCGGTACCTAATGGCAGTCAGGCTACCTCTGGCGAGCACATGGAGGGCTGTGCGGCCCCCCAAAGAAATGCCACCCCACACCATGACTGACCCACCTCCAAACCGGTCATGCTGGAGGATGTTGCAGGCAGCAGAACGTTCTGTCACATGTGCTCAGTGTGAACCTGCTTTCATCTGTGAAGAGCACAGGGCGCCAGTGGCGAATTTGCCAATCTTGGTGTTCTCTGGCAAATGAAAAACATCCTGCATGGTGTTGGGCTGTAAGCACAACCCCCACCTGTGGACGTCGGGCCCTCATGGAGTCTGTTTCTGACTGTTTGAGCAGACACATGCACATTTGTGGCCTGCTGGAGGTCATTTGCAGGGCTCTGGCAGTGCTCCTCCTACTCCTCCTTGCACAAAGGCAGAGGTAGCGGTCCTGCTGCTGGGTTGTTGCCCTCCTACGGCCTCCTCCACGTCTCCTGATGTACTGGCCTGTCTCCTGGTAGCGCTTCCATGCTCTGGACACTACGCTGACAGACACAGCAAACCTTCTTGCCACAGCTCGCATTGATGTGCCATCCTGGATGAGCTGCACTACCTGAGCCACTTGTGTGGGTTGTAGACTCCGTCTCATGCTACCACTAGAGTGAAAGTACCGCCAGCATTCAAAAGTGACCTAAACATCAGCCAGGAAGCATAGGAACTGAGAAGTGGTCTGTGGTCACCACCTGCAGAACCACTCCTTTATTGGGGGTGTCTTGCTAATTGCCTATAATTTCCACCTGTTGTCTATTCCATTTGCACAACAGCATGTGAAATCTGTCAGTGTTGCTTCCTAAGTGGACAGTTTGATTTCAGAGAAGTGTGATTGACTTGGAGTTACATTGTGTTGTTTAAGTGGTCCCTTTATTTTTTTGAGCAGTGTAGTTTAATTACATATTCGGGTATCTGAGGATTCAATAGAAATGTATTTCGTCTTGTTGAAACGAAGTTCAGGGGTAGGTTTTTGGATTCCTATCTTGGCATGTTGAACGAGTGGATTACTCAAATCGATGGCACCAACTAAACAGACTTTTGGGGATATAAAGAAGGATTTTATCTAACAAAACAACACTACATGTTATAGCTGGGACCCTTTGGATGACAAATCAGAGGAAGATTTTCAAAAAGTGAACATTTAATCGCTATTTGTGAAGTTATGAAACCTGTGCCGGTGGAAAAATATTTTGATGTGTGGCGCTGTCCTCAAACTTCCGCATGGCATGCTATCGCTGTAAAGCCTACTGTAAATCGGACAGTAGAGTTAGATTAACAAGAATTTAAGCATTCCACCGATATAAGACACTTGTATGTACATAAAAGTTTAATATCCATAATTTTGCTGATTATTTATTTGAATTGCGCACCGTCCAGTTTCACCGGAAGTTTCCCACTAGCGGGACGCCTAGCCAAAAGAGGATTTATCCAATTTCAAGGTGCATATTGGAAGAACTGTCCACATTTACTTTTTGGTCAGCCAACAGGATGAGTAGGCCTAACAAACAACAAAAGCACTAGCCTATGTCAATCTACAATCCCCCATAGAGTAAAAGTCAACCTATTCCATTCTGTACAATAAATAAATATTACAAACATAGTCTGGGACAGATGTGGGATGCAATAGATCAAATGAATACAACCACTAGCATCCCAAAAACCTTTTTATGCAATGTGGCTGATGCAACAGATCCGAACGTTTATCTTAAAATGTTGATACTATTTCTTCACATTATAAGTGCAGCAATGCGCTCATGGTAGTAGGCTATTAGCGGAAAACACCATGATCAAAAGTGACCACAAATGCAATTATGCATGTAATGCTTTAATTATAAAACTGCATTTTTATGGTGAAAATTATCTTCCAAAGTTGAAACTCACGCACATTAGGCTCTACACCCTTAGTAAAGCAGATTAATGTTCTTAATTTTAAGAAGTTATTTGGCCACTTACGTTGTGATAAACATTATTAACACATATAGGCCTATAGGCTAGGTGTGCGACTATGATTCGAACAAGTCTCAAAGAAAAGGCATTGTTTCTTACGCTGGGCATCAATCACAAGTGATAATATACAGTGGGGCAAAAAAGTATTTAGTCAGCCACCAATTGTGCAAGTTCTTCCACTTAAGAAGATGAGAGAGGCCTGTAATATTTTATCATAGGTACACTTCAACTATGACAGACAAAAAAAAAAACATCCAGAAAATCACATTGTAGGATTTTTAATGAATTTATTTGCAAATTATGGTGGAAAATAAGTATTTGGTCAATAACAAAAGTGGATTTTTTCTCATTTTTCTGTCATAGATGAAAATTACAGGCCTCTCTCATCTTTTTAAGTGGGAGAACTTGCACAATTGGTGGCTGACTAAATACTTTTTTGCCCCACTGTATAAGTCACTCATCAGACTATTCTTGATTTAATCTTGTCTTTACATATACTAAATAATATATGTATGACATTTGCTTTGATTTAGAATGGACCATTATCATGCACCTGTATCGAAACATGGGCAGCGGGAAAAAATACATGGAGGACGCTTATCCCCGTGGTTTATTTTCATGCTATTCTTCTGTTGTAAATATAAGCAATGTGCTTAATATTAGGAAAGTTGAGAAATAAATATAGTAGGCCTAGCCTATAGAAAGCTAATAGAATCCTCCAATTTTTATTAGCGGCCATCACTCTTTTTATTAGCGGCCATCATGAGAGCTCATGGGCTCTCATGAAGTATTTGATTAGATTTTCGAATACATTTGCATTGATGTCAGAGTGATTAGATGGACAATAGAGTGCTGAGTACCAGGCAGTTAACAAGTTTGGTAGGCTACTAATGTCCAACAGCATCATCAGAGCTTGGAGAAGCCTAATTACCCTGACTAAACAGTCATGTGGAATTTGACTGCCTTCATGACTCGTGACCGCCGGTGTGGTGGTAATATGGTCACAGCAACAGCCTTAGTCTAGCCAACTATCTAAACCTTGAATGCCGAATTACTGACTGGCACGCAGGGTACGCGCCCCAATGATTTTGTTGGTCACTCTCGCCCAGATATCATATGAACATGGCATAAATCATGGCATGATTTATTAAAACTGCAAAGTTCTCTGACCCAAGGTAAAATGTATAGAATTGCAGGAAATGTGCTTTAAATCAGCTAAATGTTATCTCTGCCCATGTCAAAATGAGTAGAATTGCATGAAATGTGTTTTAAAACTGCAATGTCTCTCCACCCCATGGCATAATGTGTTTTATTTGTTTTAATTGGCTTTAAAACTGAAACAATTTCTGTACGCCTCATGGCAAAATGTGTAGAATTGCAAGGAAAATTACTTTAAAACTGTAACATATCTCTCCACTGTCAAGAGGGGGGCAGCTTAAATGTTTTGCCCACTAGGTGGGGGCGCGCCTAACCAAATCAATGAGGGCTGTGATTTTCCTTTAAATTTGGAAAAGGGCTTGTTTCCAAGCATTTCCTCTATCAGCATAGGTGTGTCAGGGGTCCCCTCACCTTTCTGCTCATGAACATGTAGATGAGAGGGTTATAGGCCGTGCTGGATTTGGCGAAGAAGGAGGGGATGATAGCGATGGCGGGGGTGACCATGCTCTTCCTGCCAAAGGCCTCCATCATGGACACCACGGCGTAGGGTGTCCAGCACACCAGGAAACAGGAGATCATCAGCAAGAACATGACAGCCACCTTCTTCTCATAGCGCAGGATCTTAATGATCTGCACTGTCTGAAGGTCCTGGATGGAGCGGAGCTGTTAGGGAATGACAATAGGAAAGAATCTCATCACTTACCAACATGGTCTCTTTAGAATGTCAACAAATTGGGACATCCTGTATAACCATTGCAGTTATATGTCCCTTCCACTGAACTATTAGTTATAAACGGAGTATACAAAACATTAAGAACACCTGCTCTTTCCATGACATAGACCAGTGATCAACAACCAGTGGTTAAGATCACTTTCACAGTCAAAAAGCAAGCCGAGATCTACCGCTCAGATTTTATTATGTAGGCCAGTTGAGAACAAGTTCTCATTTACAACTGCTGTCACGGTCGTGATAATGGATGGACCAAGCTGCAGCGTGTGTTGAGTTCCACATCTTTATTTGCAGTGACGCTTTCAAAAAACTAAAATAAACCAACAACAAAACATGACAACAGTGGTGCAACATACACAAAACAATATCCCACAATGCAGGTGGGAACATGGACACCTTAAGTATGATCCCCAATTAGAGACAACGATAATCAGCTGCCTCTAATTGGGAACCACACCAAAACACCCACATAGAAATAAAACGACTAGAACACCCCCGAGTCACGCCCTGACCTAAAATCCCATAGAGAACCCCTAGGGCTCTCTATGGTCAGGACGTGACAACTGCGACCTGGCTAAGATAAAGCAAAGCAGTGAGAGACAAACAACAACACAGAGTTACACATGGAATAAACAAACGTACAGTCAATAACACATTAGAAAAAAATCTACATACAGTGTGCGAATGAGTTAAGATTAGGGGTATGACTTAAAACATGACTTAAACATTGTAACATGAACCTAATAAAAACAGTTATGTGGGAATGATGTACCACCCTGTATCCCACTGCTGACTTGCCTCTGAAGCTAAGCAGGGTTGGTCCTGGATGGGAGACCAGATGCTGCTGGAAGTGGTGTTGGAGGGCCAGTATGAGGCACTCTATCATCAGGTCTAAAAAAAAATATCCCAATCCCCCAAGGCAGTGATTGGGGACATTGCCCTGTGTAGGGTGCTGTCTTTTGGATGGGATGTTAAATGGGTGACCAGGCTCTCTGTGGTCACTAAAGATCCCATGGCACTTCATAAGAGTAGGGGTGTAAACCCCGGTGTCCTGGCTAAATTCCAAATCTGGCCCTCATACCATCATGGCCACCTAATCATACCCAGGTTCCAATTGGCTCATTCATCCCCCTTCCTCTCCCCTGTAACTATCCCCCAGGTTGTTGCTGAGAATGTGTTCTCAGTAAACTTACCAGGTAAAATAAGGGTAAAAAGGTGTTTGGGTAGTAGGCCATTATCACAGCATATTGGCTATATCCCTCTCCTGACAATATTGTTATTCTCAGACCATACTATATTTAAATACTTCAGCTTTGATAACAAAATAAATCCGTTGGTGTAGCACTTGCGAGGCACTGCGGACAATAAATTGAAATAATTCAAAATGTTATTTTTACTGGACTGATGGTATCTGCATCTGATGGTCATGGTGCTTTCAAGACAACTGGGAAATCAGAAAAGAACCGAAGTTAAATCATGACGTCAGTGATCTTGAGGTCAGAAAGTCTAGAAAGATGCTCGAGTTTCCAACTTGGAATTCTGAGTTGGATAAACGTTCAAAACGATTTTTTTTTAACAAGTTCCCAGTTGTCTTGAAAGCACTTAAGTCGGAAGCTGGAGATTTTCGAGTTCCCAGTTATTTTGAAAAGGCATTAGTCTCAGCGGAGGGAGAGAGCAACAGAGGGTCAACCTCTCACGGTCCCTGCTCTCCCCTTCCTTTCTAACAGTGAGACTGACCAGAGAGAGGGGACACCGTCTTCCACCTGATGGTGAAACTCGAGTCGCACCATATCTGCCTCAGTCATGCACAAATTCATGTTGTTCCTATGACCAGAGAATGTGAAATATTCCTTGATATTAAAGTAGACAAGACGAGCTGCTAATAATAATAAGAACGCAGGCCTATCGATACACCTGGCTCCTGCAGCACAAGTGGAAGTGAGGAAAAGCATGTTTTATGTTATGTAATATTGTTGAATAAGAACAGTGTTGACAGTGCTGAATAAAAACTTCAACATGAACTCACTCATAAAAACAGCAGCTCTTTGCTGTATTCTTTGACAGTCTCTCTGTGGTCATGGTTTTAAAAGTGATTGAATCTTATGTAGCATAGTGTCAAACGGTGCTGTGGCAGGGGTCGTGGAAGCTCTGTACGAATGGTGATTTGACAGAGCAGAGCAGACAGGGAGAGCAGAGATTACTGAGTCACCACTAACAGTCTGAATGGCTGTTAGTTGGGGCGACAGGGTAGCCTAGTGGTTAGTGCGTTGCATGTTCAAACCCCCGAGCTGACAAGGTACACGTGTCGTTCTGCCCCTGAACAGGCAGTTAACCCACTGTTCCTAATACACCAAGTATTAGCCGCAAAAAAAGCACTTGTAGTAAATATTACAGGTACTGTATGTCTGCAAAAACACTACACTTATTTAACTACAGTATTTCATTCCTCTACCCCATGTCGCAATTCGTGCCACCAATAAGACCATATATTGTGCTCCCTACAGAGACCTGTGCGTAATCCTTTCTGCCCACGCCTGTCGGCAATGGAAACACAAACACAAACAACATCTTCAACCACCTACCTGCAATCACAAAGCACCATGCCCTCCCAGTATCCTGAAGAGCAAGTTTCCATCCCCTATTTTGTTTTATTTCTAATTAAATCCCTAAAATTTCATTTGGAGGCTACTTCCTCATTTTGACATTGTTTGGTCGAGTTTGCTTTGTTTGTCACGTGTCCTTGTTGATTGTAAGAATCAACCTACCTTTAATCTATGCCTTTTATTTAAATGAATCATGCAGATGTATCTGTTGAGATAGGCTGTCATTGTTTATATTTACCGGTCAGCTTTTTAGTTTGCCAATTGCTTTGAGCTTGATGTAGGTATTGGAAGTCAGCCTTGTTGTTACTTGATAGCTTTTATTTTTCTCTTTGTTGTGTATACTGTATTGTCTTACCTGTATGTAGGCCTAGGCACACACAAAAACGTTTAATCTGAACTGAATATCTGAGTCTCAGGTGGGCATAACAGAACATTGACCTTTGGTTATGCATCAGCATGGGCATAGAGAATCTGTGCAGTAATAGACAGACCAGACAGGGAGAGCAGAGATTCCTGAGTCACCGCTAATGGTCTGAATGGCAATGGTCAGAAAATGTCTAAACGGATTGAAACTGCTCTATCGAAAAAAGTAAGTCTTGGTAGACCAATTAAATGAGTCAGTCAGTCAGTCAGTCACTCCTTACTACCCAATATAATTGTTAATCAATTATGGACCACGAACTGACTTGGCCCCACTTCCTGACATTGATAGTCATGGAAACTTTGATTGGGGCATAATTTATGAAGAGTTCTCACATAACAGTCTTTTAAAGCTCGCCAAAGTTTTTCTCTTGAGAAGGATACAATACTCCAGAGAGTGCAAATTTAGAAACCTCTCTTTGATGGTCTTACGAAGCCCAGTAGTAATCAGCATTCTCTAAGACTGCAGTTCACTGAGGTTTCCCTATAATGTTGAGTCAGAGGTTCATGCTGAGTTTCTCAAGGGTTCTCAGAGCACCCTCAACAAACATGGGCAGGGGAAGGGCAGATCTTCAGTGGTTGAGGGAACCTTTGATGTCTTGGAGACCTGGGGCTGTTTATTTTGTTTTATTTCACCTTTATTTAACCAGGTAGGCTAGTTGAGAACAAGTTCTCATTTACAACTGCGACCTGGGCCAAGATAAAGCAAAGCAGTGCGACACAAACATGGAAAAAAACAAGCGTACATTCAATAACGCAATAGAAAAAAAGAACGTCTATATACAGTGTGTGCAAATGGCGTGGGGAGGTAAGGCAATAAATAGGCCATAGTAGCAAAGAAAATACAATTTATCAAATTAACACTGTAGTGATAAATGAGCAGATGATGATGTGCAAGTAGAGATACTGGTGTGCAAAAGAACAGAAAAGTAAATAAAAACAATATGGGGATGAGGTAGGTAGATTGGGGTGGGCTATTTACAGATAGACTACGTACAGCTGCAGCGATCGGTGCTGTGCAGAAAGCAATGGCTTACTTCCTTAAATGTTGTAAATACTTAAAGAAGCAAAGACAGGCACAGTGGAGGCAGCGGTGCCAAGCCGTTGCACAGATACCGTTAAACATCCGGGTGAATTGACTACACCCACATTCATTTATTTTACTTTAGAGTAAACTGTAGAAGACTGTAGAATACTATACTCCACACTGTAGTATCCCTCCATCATGTGTAGTACTAACTATAGAATGTTGTAATATACTGTAGAATACTGTTCTATATTAAATACCAGAGTATTATCTGCAAAAAAAGCACTGTAGTAAATACTACAGTAATGTCCACAAACACACTACAGTCTGCAAAACACTACACTAAGTACAGTATTTAATTTGCATATACCCTGCCCATTCCCCTCCCCCGTGTGGCAATTTGTGCCACCCATGAGTGAGAAATATGCATTCCAAGTACAGACCATATATTGTGTACCCTACAGGGTTGAGAACTGTGTGTAATCCTCTCTGCCCACTCCTGTTGGAAGATGGAAACATGATCAACATCCTCAACCAACTACCCACAATCACAAAGCACCACACTCTCCAAGTGACCTGAAGAGCAAGTTTCCATCCCCTATTTTTCTTCTTTTTTTCTAATAAAGATATTAAATCCCACTCCCAACTCAAACCCTTATCCTAAACCGGGTCCATATCTGATTCCCAACCCTACCCCCTAAACCTTACCCTATACCGGGTTCTTATCCCCAACCCACCATCCCCCCTCCTCTTTTTATTTCTCTTCTTTATTTTTCTTCTTTACATTTAATTATCCAAGGAAGCTTCTTTTCATTCAAATCAAGTAGCAGAAGACAAAAAGACAACTCCAACATCCCTCCCCTTTACCAAACCTCGACTGGATAGACACACTGAGAAGAGCGGTAGAAAAGGGCAGAAGCCCTGAGGTCTCCCTACAAGTCTACAAGTCTCTTTACTTACTTTACTACAGGTTATAGAAAAGAGCAGAAGCCCTGAGGTCTCCCTACAAGTCTACAAGTCTCTTTACTTACTTTACTACAGGTTATAGAAAAGAGCAGAAGCCCTGAGGTCTCCCTACAAGTCTACAAGTCTCTTTACTTACTTTACTACAGGTTATAGAAAAGAGCAGAAGCCCTGAGGTCTCCCTACAAGTCTACAAGTCTCTTTACTTACTTTACTACAGGTTATAGAAAAGAGCAGAAGCCCTGAGCTCTCCCTACAAGCCGACAAGTCTCTTTACTTACTTTACTACAGGTTATAGAAAAGAGCAGAAGCCCTGAGGTCAACCTACAAGCCTACAAGTCTCTTTACTTACTTTACTACAGGTTATAGAAAAGAGCAGAAGCCCTGAGCTCTCCCTACAAGTCTACAAGTCTCTTTACTTACTTTACTACAGGTTATAGAAAAGAGCAGAAGCCCTGAGGTCTCCCTACAAGCCTACAAGTCTCTTTACTTACTTTACTACAGGTTATAGAAAAGAGCTCTGAGCTCTCCGTTCAGACCTCAGTCTTACCTACAGGTTATGGAAAAATTTGCTCTTTTAGTATTTCTCCAGTAGGTTTCCGGAAGCAGAAAGCCTCCACTTCTATGTCAAAGATAATAAAACAAAAATAATTGAATAAATACTACAGTAATGTCACAAAAACAATACAAAAATACTACATAATACTAAAGTCCACAAAAAAACTACAGAAAATACTACAGTATACGACAATCTGCAAAAACACTACATGAATTACTATAGTATATACTATAGTTATGTTACTACAGTATTTATACTACAGTTAACTGTAAATACTACAGTATACTAGAGTAAATACTATAGTAAGTACTAGTGTTTTTGCTGACTTTAGTCCGCAAAAACACTACAGTGAATAGTACAGTAAAGTCTGTAAAAACACAACAGTGTATACTATAGTATTTTATCAGATTAGTTTATGCACACACAAGCACGCACGCATGCAAACGCATGCACGCACACACACACACACACACACACACACAAGCATGTGCGCAAAAACGCACACAGCCCCCCACACCATACTGTACTCTCCATAGTAACCGTGCGGTCCACTGCTGAGTGAACCCACTTTAACCCCTATAATCCTCATAGGTAACCCTCTATGCAGGGTGGTAAAGTGGTACATCAGGATGATTTGAAGCACTTAAGAGTGAGGAAGGAGGAAGGAAGAATGGAGGAAATTTAGATACATTTAGAAAGGTAAGTGAAAGATAAAAGGAAAAAGATCAAGTGGTGGTCATTCCGTGTGATAATGGAACAAAAATCTCCATGAAAGTTTGTACTTCGCAGAGAAAATGCAGATGGGCATTTATTGTCATGAATCTTGCCCTGGAGGCAGCACTGCCACAAAGTAATAGCTGGCACTGCCACAAAGTAATATCATCTGATTTTAAACCTAACTCTAACCTTAACCCTAACCTTAACCACACTGCTATCTCTACTGCCTAAATCTAAACTTATATTAAGACCAAAAATGTCATTTTTGTTTTCAGGATTTCTTTAAACGATATAGCGAATTTTGACTTTGCAGCTGGCCCATCTAGCGGAAATCACTAAGTTCTGCCTCCAGGGCAAGAGCCATGACAATAATTATCAACCTGCATAGAAAATGTCCTTAGGAGGAAAGGTTTTTCTTTATCCTGTATTAGGCATTCGCGTCTATGATTAGTTTGGTTCAGTTCAGTTCACTTTATCAGCCTTACTCTGGACTTGGTCTGATTTATTCAATTTGATTTATTTATTTACTCTTGAGCTCTTTAATGGCCCTGTGCAGTCAAAAATGTGATTTCCTGTGTTTTATATATATTTCCACACTATGAGGTTAGTAATACTGTGAAATTGTGGAAATGATGATAATGCCCTTTTAGCGTAAGCGCTGTTTGAAAATACTTTTGGCCTGCGTGTTGACATCACCAGGTTGTAAATTAGTTAAAGGTCCATTGCAGCCATTTTGATCTCCTTATCAAATAATTTCTGGGTACCAATTAAGTACTTTACTGTGATTGTTTTCAATTAAAGTGGTCAAAAAATAGCAAAAAAAACTTCTTAGCAAATAGCAATTTCTCAAGCAAAAATGTTGCTAAGACTATCTGGAAGTGGTCTGAGTGGGGAGGGAAAAACTGAAAACTGGCTGTTATTGGCAGAGGTTTGGAACTCTTTTTCAGTCAAAAACAAGTTTTTCCTTGTTATATCAATACGTATTTCCACACTATGAGGTAGTAATAATACTGTGAAATTGTGGAAATGATGATAATGCCCTTTTAGCATAAGTTTGAAAAGACTGCATACAATTTCAGCCTGTTTTAGTGGGATGGAGTTTTGGCCTGCCCTGTGACATCACCAGGTGGTAAATTAGTTAATAGACCAAAAAAACTATCACAAGGTACATAATTGTTACCCAGAAATGATTTGATATTGAGATAAAAATGGCTGCATTGGATGGCTGCAAAGACGATCGACATAAAACCACACTGACGTAAACATGAAGCAACAGAAGAAAATGGGAGGGAGAGACGAGCGAGTCTGTCTCGCCCTTCTTCTTACCATTCGCACCGTGTAGAGAATGTTCATATAGCAGTAAATCATAATGCCCACAGGGACAAAGAAGCAGGCCAGGAGAAAGAGGAGAATGAAGGAGGCATCGATAGGGTCCTTGGATGTCCAGTCCAGGGAGCAGCCTAACTGGTGGATTTCCAGGGTGTAACGGTTCCAACCCAGGAGAGGGGCCCCTGTCCAGGCCAGGGAGTAGAGCCAGATGTAAGTGATGCACCTCCAGGCCCAGGGGAAGTCCACCACCTGAGCATAGACCACCCGGATGTAGCGCTCGTAGGCCAGAGCTGAGAGACTCATGATGGACACGATGCCTGGAAGGGAGGGAGATGGGTGATGATGCTGAGTAATGACTACCGAATCTGGGTTATGCAATATCTATATGTAGGCCCTGATTATTACAGCAATTGGTTATTACACTGTTATTACAGTTATTACTCAGTCCTCATCAATATCTTCCCAACATATAATAGATCATCTTAAATATCCTCTTAGCAATCAATCATGATAATAGAGAGGTGTCCTGTGGTTTGTGCATTTGATTCTGTCAACACACACGACCACATCATTTTTGATCAAATCACACATTCTACCTTCAACAATTTCCATAAAACACATTTGGTCACATTCAATTTCTCCATTGCACAGCAATGACTTTTGCCAGACATTTGGCCCAATCAACACCAAGTGTTGCGGCACAGACGTGTTGCAATATAAAGGGGAGCTGTTCAAGCACAGAGTGTCACCGCACACTATAAAAACAACCAATACATAACATGTCTGTACAGATCGAACTGACAGGACCACACTGCACGAGTACAAAGGGTGTAACAGGTGCAGGATGTCCTGAGCTCATCATCCAAATTTAGACTGTTGAAGAATGTGAGAGTTTTTTCGCATGCTGTAGTAGATTAACGTGGTATCAATACTCTGTGCCATTCATCTCTTTCTGAGTGGCTTTTTTTAGTGCGTCTGTGTGCTAATCATCATTCATTGTTATTTTTAACCAGCATCTTCTTCAGTGTCTCTTCAAACTTGTACTATAGCAAGCTGCAATGCGGCCATCGAAGTCAAATTACCACCCCCATCCATCCTACGAGATTAAAAATATAATTTAAAAAAATTGTTTACAATTTATGAAGACATCGGACAGCTGAGAAAAGTCCCTCATATAATTATATTGGACAATATTGCACTTAGCCTACAGTAGGTTACATGTGCCTGAGAGAGAGATACTGGGAAAGAGAGAGGGAGAGAGCGCAGAGGCTGTGAAGGTTGCACTAACCACCTCATTAGCAGACCTCTTCATTAATAAGTGATGATTCCTATAATAAATTGGGAAGAGACAGTTATGTGATTGCACAATTATTTATCTCGCTCGCCCTAAGCCCTCAAAGACGATAATTATATAGCTGAAATGGGTCAGAAAAAAAGAACCTGAACTGTATGGGTAGCCATTTAAACATCTATTTATTGCATTTTTGATATCAAAAATAAAAAAATATTTTTTATATCAACCTGTTTATTATCGATATCAATAATCCTCCATAGGATACAACGGAGAAACAACTCAAAAGTAGGAAAGCGTTCTTAATGTTTCGCACACTCAGCATAATAAGATCAGTAATGTGGTGGCAACATCATGTTATGGGTGTGCTTGTTACCAACAGGTCCTAAAGGATCAAAAGAAATATGAAAGGAGCAAATGACAGGCAAACATTTTTAGGAAGACCTGCCATAGTCTTCTGAAAACTTAACCCTGCGATAGATTTTTATTCTGCAGAACAATTACACACCAGAGTGGCTTTCCAAGAGGTGTTGAGCATTCAAATTTACTAAGCTTGAATCATTTTGACAAAAAACATGGATATGTTGCCGCCAAACCGAAAATTCGTCCATCGGACGATGGCCAGATGGTGAGGCGTGATTTATGAGTCCAGAAAACATTTCATGAAGCTCCCGACGAACAGTTATTCTGCTGATGTTGCTTCCAGAGGCAGCTTGGAAGCAACATAGTGAGTGTTACAACTGAGGACAGACAATTTTTATGTGCAGCACCTGGCGGTCCGGTTCGGTGAGCTTGTGTGGCCTACCACATTGCGGCTGCTCCGTTGTTGCTCCTAGACGTTTCCACTTCACAATAACAGCAGTTACAGTTACTGCCAATTTTGTTTATGTAGATTACATGGCTGTGTCCTCGATTTTATACACCTATCAGCAACGGGTGTGGCTGAAACAGCCGAATCCACTAATTTCAAGGGGTGTCCACATACCTTTGTATATATAGTGTATTTAACATGCACTAAAGGCACAATCAGCAATTTAAATCAACTCCTGGAATTGATACAAACAGTCTACCCATGAAACGGATATACAGTTGAAGTCGTAAGTTTACATACAGTTAGGTTGGAGTCATTAAAACTCGTTTTTCAACTACTCCACAAATTTCTTGTTAACAAACTATAGTTTTGGCAAGTCGGTTAGGACTTCTACTTTCTGCATGACACAAGTCATTTTTCCAACTATTGTTAACAGACAGATTATTTCACTGTATCACAATTCCAGTGGGTCAGAAGTGGGTCCGAAGTTTACCTACACTAAGTTGACTGTGCCTTTAAACAGCTTGGAAAATTACAGAAAACGATGTCATGGCTTTAGAAGCTTCTGATAGGCTATTTGGCATCATTTGAGTCAATTGGAGGTGTACCTGTGGATGTATTTCAAGGCCTACCTTCAAACTCTGTGCCTCTCTGCTTGACATCATGGGAAAATCAAAAGAAATCAACCAATCGACCTCAGAAAATAAATTGTAGACCTCCACAAGTCTGGTTCATCTTTGGGAGCAATTTCCAAACGCCTGAAAGTACCACGTTCATCTGTACAAACAATAGTATGCAAGTATAAACACCATGGGACCACGCAGCCATCATACCACTCAGGAAGGAGACGAGTTCTGTCTCCTAGAGATGAACGTACTTTGGTTCGAAAAGTGCGAATCAAACACAGAACAACAGCAAAGGACCTTGTGAAGATGCTGGAGGAAACAGGTACAAAAGTATCTATATCCACAGTAAAACGAGTCCTATAGCGTCATAACCCGAAAGGCCGCTCAGCAAGGAAGAAGTCACTGCTCAAAAACCGCCATAAAAAAGCCAGACTACAGTTTGCAACAGCGCATGGGGACAAAGATTGTACTTTTTGGAGAAATGTCCTCTGGTCTGATGAAACAAAATAGAACTGTTTGGCCATAAGGACCATCGTTATGTTTGGAGGAAAAAGGGGGAGGCTTGCAAGCTGAAAAACACCATCCCATCCGTGACGCACGGAGGTGGCAGCATCATGTTATCGGGCTGCTTTGCTGCAGGAGGGACTAGTACACTTCACAAAATAGATGGCAGGATAATTACGTGGATATATTGAAGCAACATCTCTTGACATCAGTCAGGAAGTTAAAGCTTGGTTGCAAATAGGTCTTCTAAATGGACAATGACCCCAAGCATACTTCCAAAGTTGTGGCAAAATGGCTTAAGGACAACAAAGTCAAGGTATTGGAGTGGCCATCACAAAGCCCTGACCTCAATCCTATAGAAAATGTGTGGGCAGAACTGAAAAAGTGTGTATGAGCAAGGAGGCCTTACAAACCTGACTCAGTTACACCAGCTCTGTCAGGAGGAATGGGTCAAAATTCACCCAACTTATTGTGGGAAGCTTGTGGAAAGCTACCCAAAACCTTAGACCCAAGTTAAACAATTTAAAGGCAATGCTACCAAATACTAAGTGAGTGTATGTAAACTTCTGACCCACTGGGAATGTGATGAAATAAAAAAAAACTGAAATAAATCATTCTCTACTATTATTCTGACATTTCACATTCTTATAATAAAGTGGTGATCCTAACTGACCTAAAACAGTGAATTTTTACTCGGACTAAATGTCAGGAATTGCGAGTTTAAATGTATTTGGCTAAGGTGTATGTACACTTCCGACTTCAACTGTATGTACAATGATTACAGTGTAGAAAACTAGCCACTTGTCAAAATCATCCATATTTTCCAGTGTGTATAAGGGGAGGCAGACACAGATCAGGATGGAATTACACGGGTATTTCCCGAGGTGTCCTTGACACGAACCAGCTTGATCCCCAGAGCGGCAATGGCATTCATAAACATCCACAACCATAGAAATACTGGTTTCATAAATAGGGAGAAAGTGGGCTAAACAGTTCTTCCTTAGAATAAGATGGGTAGTAAATGTCCCGTGCAACATACGAAATAGACTATATAAGGATCACAGAGTTCTGAAAATGTAATACACCAAAGACTAATCTGAAATACACAAACATGGAAACACAAATTAAATGAAAAGGCTGCCACAAAAAAAAACATATTGGATTCGGCCTATTTAAATAAGTTGAAATCTTTTAAAATTTTATTTTAGATTAATGTGTGAATCTAGGTGAGACACCCAAAGCACAGAAGCTCAGATACTGACCAAATAAGCTGTTGCTGAATCCGTCCCAGACGCATGTTGCCGAGTTCCAGTCCCATCCGCCTTTGATGCACGAAACAAACGTAAAGTTAATTCCAAGGACAGACACCAACAAGTCACTTATACTTATGTTTACTATTAACAAATTTGTGGGCGTCCGGAGTCTCTTGAATCTGTAGTACAGCATGATGACAATAATATTGTTGCAAAATCCGAAGACTCCAATTGTTCCGATAGCAAAGGCAAGGAGTTTGTAAGTACCAACCGCAAATATATATTCTTCTGTATTCCTTCCAGTTCTAGTGAAATTCGCAGGATTCATTGCTTGAATAACATTGTGCTGTCTCGTTCACCAGTCTAGTGTGGTGAGGAGGGAAGATCTGCGCCGCAGTTGGATTACTGACGCGGATCTAAACGAGTTAAACCTGCGACATCTCTTTGGAGAAATTAGGGCTATTCTCCCGAGGATGGTTGGCTATCTCAAATGTATTTCTCGCGCAGTTAGATCTCCCGCAGTCGTCATCCATCACGTTAATTAGTTGACAGCCACTGTAGACCTACTGTACTCCCTGACTGGTAAAGTTGGCTTACCCGTAATGACGCACACCGTACACAC
The DNA here is from genome assembly GCF_002021735.2 of Oncorhynchus kisutch. Classification (NCBI taxonomy): domain Eukaryota; kingdom Metazoa; phylum Chordata; class Actinopteri; order Salmoniformes; family Salmonidae; genus Oncorhynchus; species Oncorhynchus kisutch. Next base: position 61,231,515 of record NC_034177.2, on the reverse strand, counting down.
AGTGCATGCGACTACTGTGTGTTGCCACATTGTTTCATAAAACTTTGCCTTTTCGTTTCACAAACATGTTGATAAGTGCATGAGGTTTGCTTGAATAGTCTAGAGCTCCCTGATGGGAATTTCAGAAATGAAATTGAGCTTAATCATAACAGCAAACCGCACATTCATTCTCTTCAGTCAAGGGAAATTTAAGGGCTGTAGAAATGCCACGGCCAGCGGATGTCCTACTGAATGCAAGTTCAGGAGGTTATCAATAATAATACTTTTTTTTCAGATCTGTTGGATGGAAGCCAGTCCATTCATATTATTAGGCTAGAAGCTTGAAGGTGGCTTGCTTTTCAGTCTTGCTGTGCTTTCAGACACGTCGAAGAATTTCCTCTCACCCTTGTGACCCACAGCTTCTTTAAAAAAAACTAGGCGTTCTAAAGATTGTTATGGTACCTGCTTTTAGGTACACGTTTAATTGGCCAGTTGAGAACAAGTTCTCATTTACAACTGCGACCTGGCCAAGATAAAGCAAAGCAGTTCGACAAAAACAACCACACAGTTACTTATAAACAAACGTACAGTCAACAACAGAACATAGAAGAAAAATCGAAAAATCTATGTACAGTGTGTGCAAATGTGAAGAGTAGGGAGGTAGGCAATAAAAAGGCCCTAGAGGCAAAAAAATAATTACAATTTAGCATTAATACTGGAGTGATAGATGTGCAGATGATGATGTGCAAGTAGAGATACTGGGGTGCAAAATAGCAAGAGGGTAAGTAATAATATGGGGATGAGGTAGTTGGGTGTGATATTTACAGATTGGCTGTGTACAGGTACAGTGATCAGTAAGCTGCTCAGACAGCTGATGCTTAAAGTTAGAGAGGGAGATTTAAGACTCCACTTGTCCATTTCCTCTCTTTTCGACCTTAATCCTTTGCCGAGTACAGTACTCTCTTTCTCACACGCGCTCCCCCTCGCTCTAAAATGATTGACATCACAGAGTTTCATTGCTTTCCCAAAAGGCTTGACTCCACACAAACGTATCTGTAGCCCCTCTTCCACACACAGCAGCAGGCTCCTCTTTTGTAATTTCTTTCCCAGCAGAAGCATTGCCTTCGTGGGGTTATATAATGAGGGGTTGGGTTAAATGCGGAAGGCACATTTCAGTTGAAGGCATGTTTCAGTTGAAGGGATACCTAGTCGGTTGTACAACAAACTAGATATCCTCCCTACCCTTTAATGCAGCATTCTCGCCTGTGGACATCACACTCAACCTCGACTGTCCACGTCAACTGTCCACTCAACTGTCAACCTTAACTGTCCACTAGCCATAACTAGTATGCCCTCATGTCCCCTCACATCACCTCCTGATGTTGCAACACATTGCTGGCTTGCTTTTGGCTAAAGTGCTGTCTGCTATCTCTGTGCTTTCTGCTGGGCAGGGATGTTGGTGATGTTTACCTTTGTGTCACTCAGTCAAACCCTCTCCACTTGAACCTTAATGTAACTATTGTCCGAACTGTGTCCGCTCACTTCTCTTCAGCGTTCACTGTCAGTTACTGAAGCATTTTACTCTTGTTACACGAGTACAAAACAAACATTTAGGAAGGAGAAATGTGCATGTTATTGATATAAGCTCGGAGTCAATTAAGAGAGATTGCTTCCTTATTCTCCTCTTCCTGCTCCTGGTCCGTGCAGTGACTTTGGCTGTGTGACAGACAGGATTAGCCTGTCCTCCTTAGACGATGTGACTCATTTGTGACTGTTTATTTCCCACGACACAACATGCCATTTCACTCCAGGCTCCTCTGTCTTAAGGGGGGGATCTTATTAAGACTATTCCTTGCATGACTGATGTTGCATGCATCTTCCACAATCCTAAATCCTCTGTTACTTTACACCCATTCCAACTTCCTCAATAATCAAATGCCCTTTTACCGTTGCAGACAGTTCTTGCTCTTTTGTGTTTAACTGTAAAAGACCAACACGTGATTACATGCCTTAACCATCTCAAAATGAACTTTTGAGTAAAATAAAGCAATATGGCCTCATGAATAGGTCTGACAATATCTGTGTTCCCAGTCTGGAATTCAATGAATACACATTTTCTTTTACAAATGTCATATATGGGGTAGGTCTACATAGGCTCCTGTGCACTCTTAGAAAAAAAGGTGCGAAGTAGAACCATATAGGTTTCTTTGGCTTGTCTCCATCGAGGAACCCTTTTTGGTGCTAGGTAGAACCCTTTCCAAAGGGTTCTACCTAGAACCATCTATGAATGGTTCTTCATAGAACCCTCTGTAAAGAGTTGATCCTAGAACCCTCTATAAATGGTTCTACCAATAACTATTTTATTATCTGAAGGTTCTTCCTAGAACTTTCTATGAAGGGTTCTATTGAGAACCTTTTTTATCTTTGAAGTGTTCTTCCTAGAACCCTCTATGAGTGGTTATACCAGGCTTATTAACCTTTAAAAAAACTCTTTATGACAATAGATTACATATATTATATACAGCTCTGGAAAAAAAAATAAGTGACCACTGCAAAATTATCAGTTTATCTGGTTTTACTATTTATATGTATGTTTAGGTAAAAAAAACGTTTTGTTTTATTCTATAAACTGACAACATTTCTCCCAAATTGCAAAAAAAATATTGTCATTTAGAGCATTTATTTGCAGAAAATGACAACTGGTCAGAATAACAAAAAATATACAATGTTGTCAGATCTCGAATAATGCTAAGAAAATAAGTTCATATTCATTTTTAAACAACACAATACTAATGTTTTAACTTGGGAAGAGTTCAGAAATCTATATTTGTTGGAATAACCATGATTTTCAATCACAGCTTTCATGCTCTCCACCAGTCTTTCACATTGATGTTGTGTGACTTTATGCCACTCCTGATGCAAAAAAATCAAGCAGCTCGGCTTTGTTTGATGGCTTGTGACCATCCATCTTCCTCTTGATCATATTCCAGAGGTTTTCAATGGGATTCAAGGTCAGGAGATTGGGCTGGCCATGACAGGGTCTTGATCTGGTGTTCCTCCATTCACACCTTGATTGACCTGGCTGTGTGGCATGGAGCATTGTCCTGCTGGAAAAACCAATCTTTAGACTTGGGGAACAATGTCAGAGCAGAAGGAAGCAAGTTTTCTTCCAGGAGTACCTTGTACATGACTTGATTAATGAGTCCTTCACAAAGACAAATCTACCGATCCTCCACCAAGTTTCACAGTGGGTGCGAGACCTGGAGAGGCCTACAAGCCACAGTGTCTCACACCCACTGTGAAATTTGGTGGAGGATCGGTGATGATCTGGGGGTGCTTCAGCAAGGCTGGAATCGGGCAGATTTTAATCCCACGTTGTGACACAACAAAATGCAGAAAAAGATCAAGGGGTGTGAATACTTGCTGAAGGCACTTTACATGCACACGTAGGTACAGTCTTTTTAAACTGATACAAATGGTACAAATGGTCCGAATTCAATAAATATTTGTTGGGCTATAAAACAGATGGGTTTAATGAAGTTAGAACAGAGACCAGAGGTTATTAAAACAACTTAAAGCCTTTCCTGCAGAGCACATAGCATGTCTACTCTACCTCTTCCAAACATTTCTTTCCCACTGTTCAAACAGACCACCTTTCAAAACACAAACAAATTAAGAGTGGGTGTGGCCAATTACTAGGCATGGTCAACACACCTGAAACACTCAAATTTCCAAGACAAACTACTGACTGTTGAGGATGAAGTTCATGGTAAATGTATACATATATGGAATGGTTTGAATAATGACAGTTCTGGGTCCAATTAACACACAAGTAACACAATTAGCCCTTTAAAAAAGATCTAAGTGAAGATGCATTGAATGCAATAAAATGCCGCCATCACAGGTTTTAGGATTTAAAAAATGTTCTAGGTAGAACCCTATACCTCTACAACGAACTCTTTTGGAACCCTTTTTTTCTAATAGTGTATCTGCATGTACAGATGTATTATCTTAATTTGATAACTATTCTGTTGCTGAGAATTGTCCTGCACAGTGGGAAATTCAAACTTTTTGTATATTTTAGTTTTAAAAAGGCTTCTAAAGTTTGTAATTTCAACTTTGAAATTTGATTTGCCCTAACTAAAAATAGATCAACCCCTAAAAAAATGCCCATTAATTATGATCCACATAATCATTTACATTTCCTATTTTCAAGCTGTAGCAAACTGGATCAAGTTAGAATCCTACATCTGTAGCATAGAGATTTGTATTCTGTAGTATGAAGCCAGATAATAACCCAAATGTCCCTACATTTGTTGCTTACACATCCAGGATGAATAATGCTTGATAAAAATGCTAAAAATCACATTTGGGCAACAAGTTTTAGGCACGCTGTGGAAAACAGACTGTGTTTAATTACTAGGCAAACAGCCCGTGGACAAGGAAGGGGATGCTAGCTAAGGAATATTGATGTAAACAAGAAGAGAGAGTGTATTTTGGGTCTTCCTGCATCTGTCAGACCGAAGGAAAAGCTTTCGGGGCAGTACTGTAACATTATGTGACAGAACAGATAAGACTCCTGCTTTGGAGATGATAGGGAACCAGACAGTGTGTGGTTGGATCTGTCCCAGATATGAACTGGATATCCAGACTTTTTTATAACACTAGACCTTGACTGGCGCAGGTAGAAACCAGCCAGCATCTATCCACTCTCACTCTGCAATCTGATACTACACTACAACCTCCAGGCCTAGAGTGATGACAAGAGCTGATGAAATGTATCTAGGCATTTGTGCTGTATTCTCATCACCCAGACCCCCCAGCAGACAGTGGGGTGAAATAAGAGAGGATTGTCAGAAGAGCTTGGGCTGTTTAGAGGCTATTCTATCCTCTCAGATTCTCCTGATTATATCTGATGGCCCAGCCTGGTCTCATAGACTAGACGTAACATAGTAAATGTAAACGTTGGGCACTAAAAGTAGTATGACATGTAACGTTTGCAATGATTCCATACTGTAAGAAAGATGGTTACTTAAAGCAAAAAACTAAGTAGGGTGGTTAGTTGGGGTGGATAGGTGGGCGTGTAATGCGGTCGTCTCGCAACCCAAAAGTTCTCATCGTGGACAATTAAGCATTTTAGCTGCCGAGCAACTTTTCAACTACTTAGCTAGCTAAATGTCAGCCATCTTTTTTGAATTTGTAACGTATACTTTTTTCAAATTTGAAACATAGTGTATGTTTTGTTCTAAGCTGGTATATGGAATTGTTTAAAGATAGTCATACCATGGATCATTTAGAACCCCCTAATATTGCATTGGCTTTTACTACTATAGCCCCTAGAAATGCATTGAATAACACATTCAGAAATGGCAAAAAAGACAGTCAAAAATAAATCATAAAGAATAAGGTTTTGAAGTGTCTGTCCTAGATCTAGGAGATACAGTGCATTCGGAAGGTATTTAGACACCTTGACTTTTTCCACATTTTGTTACGTTAGAGCCTTATTCTAAAATGTATATATTTTTTAAATCCCCTCATCAATCTACACACAATACTGAGCTAATGACAGAGCTAAAACAGGTTTTTAGAAATGTTTGCAAATGTATAAAAAATTGAAGAAAAAAAATATTACATTTACATAAGTATTCAGACCCTTCACTCAGTTTTGTTGAAGCACCTTTGGCAGAGATTACAGCCTTGAGTCTTCTTGGGTATGATGCTACAAGCTTGACACACCTGTATTTGGGGAGTTTCTCCCATTCCTCTCTGCAGATCCTCTCAAGTTCTGTCAAGTTGGATGGGGAGCGTCGCTGCACAGCTATTTTCAGTTCTCTCCAGAGATGTTTGATCGGGTTCAAGTCCGGGCTCTGGCTGGGCCACTCGGGGACATTGAGACTTGTCCCGAAGCCGGTCCTGCGTTGTCTTGGCTGTGTGCTTAGGGTTGTTGTCCTGTTGGAAGGTGAACCTTGACTCCAGTCTGAGGTCTTGAGCACTCTGGAGCAGGTTTTCATCAAGGATCTCTCTGTACTTTGCTCCGTTAATCTTTCCCTTGATCCTTACTATTCTCCCAGTGCCTGCCACTAAAAAACACCACCACAGCATGATGCTGCCACCACCATGCTTCACTGTAGGGATGGTGCCAGGTTTCCTCCAGACATGACGCTTGGCATTCAGGCCACAGTGTTCAATCTTGGTTTCACCAGACAGGAGGATCTTGTTTCTCATGGTCTGAGAGTCTTTAGGTGCCTTTTGGCAAACTCCAAGCGGGCTGTCATGTGCTTTTTGAAGAGTGGCTTCCAACTGGCCACATTACCATAAAGGACTGATTGGTAGAGTGCTGCAGAGATGGTTGTCCTTCTGGAAGGTTTTCCCATCTCCACAGAGGAACTCTAGAGCTCTGTCAGAGTGACCATCAGGTTCTTGGTCACCTCCCTGACCAAGGCCTTTCTCCCCCCAATTGCTCAGTTTGGCCAGGTGGCCAGCTCTAGGAAGAGTTGTGATGGTTCCAAACTTCTTCCATATAAGAAGGATGGAGGCCACTGTGTTCTTGGGGACCTTCAATGCTGCATTTTTCCCCCAGATCTGTGCCTTGACACAATCCTATCTCAGAGCTCTATGGACAATTCCTTCGACCTCATGGCTTGGTTTTTGCTCTGACATGCACTGTCAACTGTGGAACCTTATATAGACAGGTGTGTGCCTTTCCAAATCATGTCCAATCTATTGAATTTACCGCAGGTGGACTCCAATCAAGTTGTAGAAACCTCTCAAGGATGATCAATGGAAACAGGATGCACCTGAGCTCAATTCCAAGTCTCATAGCAAAGGGTCTGAATACTTCTGTAAATAAGGTATTTAAGTTTTTTTTTTAAATATAAATTAGCAAACATTTTGATAAACCTGTTTTTACTTTGTCATTACGGGGCATTGTGTGTAGATTGCTGAGGATTTGTCTTCATTTAATCCATTTTAGAATAAGGCTGTAACGTAACAAAATGTGGGAAAAGTCAAGGGATCTGAATTCTTTTCGAATGCACTGTATATATACAGTACCAGTCATGAGTTTGGACACACCTACTCATTCCAACGCTTTTATTTATTTCTTACTATTTTCTACATTGTAGAATAATAGTAAAGACATAAAAACTATGATATATGGAATAATTTAGTAACCAAACAAGTGTTAAACAAATAAAAATATATTTTACCTTGAGATTCCATAAAGTAGCAACCCTTTGCCTTGATGACAGCGTTGCACATGCTTGACATTCTCTCAACCAGCTTCATGAGGTAGTCACCTGGAATGCATTTCAATTAACAGGTGTGTCTTGATAAAAGTTCATTTGAGGAATTTCTTTCCTTAATGCGTTTGAGCCAATCAGTTGTTTTGTAACAAGGTAGGTGTGGTATATAATAGCCTTGGCTCTATTTGGTAAAAGACCAAGTCCATATTATGGAAAGAACAACTCAAATAAGCAAATAGAAACGACAGTCAATCATTACTTTCAGACATGAAGGTCAGTCATCCAGTCAATTTCAAGAACTTTGAAAGTTTCTTCAAGTGCAGTCTCAAAAACCATCAAGCACTATGATGAAACCGGCTCTCATGAGGACCGCCACAGGAAAGGAAGACCCAGGGTTACCTCTGCTGCAGAGGATAAGTTCAATAGAATTACAAGTCTCAGAAATTGCAGCCCAAATAAATGCTTCACAGAGTTCAAGTAACAGACACATCTCAACATCAACTGTTCAGAGGAGACTGTGTGAATCAGGCCTTCATGGTCAGATTGCCGCAAAGAAACCACTCCTAAAGCCCACCAATAATAAGAAGAGGCTTGCTTGGTCCAAGAAACACGAGCAATGGACATTAGACCCGTGAAAATCTGCCCTATGGTCTGATGAGTCCAAATTTGAGATTTTTGGTTCCAACCGCTGTGTCTTTGTGAGCTGCAGAGTAGGTGAATGAATGATCTTCACATGTGTAATTCCCACCTTGAAAGATGGAGGAGGTGTGATGGTGTGGTGGTGCTTTGCTGGTGCTTTGCTGCTTTGCCGATACTGTCTGTGATTTATTTAGAATTCAAGTTACACTTAACCAGCATGGCTACCACAGCGATATGCCATCCCATCTGATTTGTGCTTTGTGGCACTATAATTTGTTTTACAACAGGAGAATGACCCAACAAACCTCAGGCTGTGTAAGTGCTATTTGACCAAGAAGGAGAGTGATGGAGTGCTGCAGCAGATGACCTGGCCTCCATAATCACCCAACCTCAACCCAATTGAGATGGTTTGCGATGAGTTGGACCGCAGAGTCAAGGAAAAACAGCCAACAAGTCCTCAGCATACAGTATGTGGGAAATCCTTCAAGACTGTTGGAAAAGCATTTCAGGTGAAGCTGGTTGAGAGAATGCCAAGAGTGTGCAAAGCTGTCATCAAGGCAAAGGGTGACTACTTTGAAGAATCTAAAATTATTTTTGGTTACTACATGATTCCATATGTGTTATTTTGTAGTTTTGACATCTTCACTATTATTCTGCAATGTAGAAAATAGTAAAATAAAGAAAAACGCTTGAATGAGTCGGTGTGTGCGAACTTGTGACTGGTAGTGTAAAGTTTGGGGTAGGCACAAAACTACCTCCATACTTCCATTCATTTTTTTTCACCGGTACTGGTTACCTTCAGACAAGTCCCGTGATGGAGAACACCATCATGTTTTTGAGAATCTCCCGTTTCCACAGTGGGATCATATTAGTTATGTAGACTGAACCGTCTGGACAGTAGGCCACCTTCCACCGCAGATGCGGAAAGCCGCCACAGGCGGATTGAAATATCTCTCGTTTAAACTGACAGGTTTTAATGGGGATTTTTTATAATTATGTTACTTAATACGTTTTTTTCATGTGAATGTATGTGTCAAAGGGTTCATTATTTTATTCTGTGTTGTTACAGCATTGAACCCACATAATGCGTAGTGCATTTAATGTTTACAAAAATAAATAAATAAATAATCTAAACGGAAATTTAAAACGATGGTTAGTGCTGCTCGCTCAACACTAACCATGGCTGATTGGGGGTTGTTGATGTGTCTGTGTGTATGTGTGTGTGTGCCTGCTGTGGGAGTAGAAGAGTAGATTCTTCAGTGGTTGATGCACACTTCAAAGGAACACAAACACCACAGCTCTTCCTTCTCCTTTCTTTCCTCCTCCTGCTCGATATGGCGAGGACGAGAAGTGCAGTACTCAAAGACGTTGTTCTCTATCATCGAACAGGTGCGTAATGAGGATACCAGACTTCAAATGAAGCTCTGAGCCAGACTACGACAAAGAATATATTTGAATGGGAACATGGTATATACCTGCCTCTGTCTGTCCTCATAACAAAGTGATTGTGTTAGCTGTATTGTTGGCTAGCTTCTCTGAACCACAGTGTCCTGTAGTTCCCCTCGAAGCTGTCTGGAGGATATATTGGCATGGTTTGCGAGAGGCGCAGTACTCAAAGACCTTGTTCTCCATCATCGAATAGGTGCGTAATGAGGATACCAGACATCAAATGAAGTTCTTAGCCAGACTGCAACAAAGAAGATGTATTAGTGGGAACATGGTGTACACCTACCTCTGTCTGTCCTCATAACAAAGTGATTGTGTTAGCTGTGTTGTTGGCTAGCTCCTCTGAACCACAGTGTCCTGTGGTTCCCCTCAAAGCTGGTGTTTGGAGGATACATTGGCACGGTTTGTGGCTCTGTAATAACACCCATGCCAATATATACTGCAAACACCTGCTTCTCGGGCATTATCACTTAAGCAAACACAGTTGGTGTCATGCATTGTTTTGAAGGTCCACATTCTCTCAATGCAAGCCATCTTGGTCATCATTCTATGTGTTCTCTCAGCTAGCACCATATTAGAAGGATTTGGAATTCTTTCTCACATAAAGTCAAGGGATTTGTATCATGAATAATTTATTAAAGAAAACGCTGTCAATCATCTACCATGGCCATGTAGAGGGGAAACCTGAGTCACTCAGCAGGGATTAGGACAGAGCTCTGGGGTAATCACAAACACTTCTGAAAGAAATCAAAGAAGTGCACCATGGTGTGTGTTCTGCATACACATGTATAGTCAGAGAGTCCCGATTTAATGTCAGGAGTTAGACTGTGGCTGCTCTACAGTACTATGGCGTCCATATTAGGAAGTCAACAGATTTCAGGCCTGACATACAGGACACCAAAGTACATTCAATGCAACCAGACGATCACCAATCAATTGCTTAAAGGTATCTGGGTCACATCTCTGACACATGGGACTGCTTTCCAAGACACTTTCTAATGTCCCTTTTCCCTCTTTTTCCCCATCATAAGTTTACAAATGAATAATGAATGTGTGGAGGGAGTGTGGAAATTATAGTCTCCAGGGCCTGCGGTGTGGAGCTGCTGTCTGCCTGGGACACTCCTGAGTCAATTCCTGGAGGGAGACACCACAGATGAGTTCACTGACATGGGACTATTCCAATATTTCAACTCAGTTTTGAGTTTGATTCATACAGGCTCTGTGATATTGATTTATTCTTATTTATTATATTGTTTCATTCTATTTCAGCAAATGCCACTAAGGAGACATTTTTTACAGACAGGATCTACTGTAGGTATCACGGCTCAGGCTAGGACACGAGCACAAAGACAGGTGAAACAGATCAGGGTGTGACACTAAGCTATGTTGAAGGGAACGCTTCAGTGTTTGTTTATCCAAGGAGAAAGAAAGAAAAGAAGCAGCTTTCCTGCAGTCAAATGACCAAATCACCATCTAGGGGCCTCATGGGTGGAATGTTATTAATATCTTTCATAGTTTCATGATTAATAAACCGTTTGTTATATGTCAGTATTCTGTAATTGATATCAAGTGTAATATTGGGATGCAAATTCAAAATGTAATACATTTCAACTCTATATCTGACATGGTACAGGTGTCTTCTTTTTTAAAATGATGTTTGTAAGGTTTATACTTTCGTTTCAAAGTAGATTTGTTTAAGACTACCAAGAAACACTCGGTGTGACCCTGATTTAGCCCACTGCAGTACATTTAAACACTGGACCCTGTAATTACAATATGCCACAGGTTTAATATTTTCACCAGTAATTAATAAAATACAAATTTACAGATGCTGCCAAGGTAGTGTGGCTTCTGTCATGTCTTAACGAGGCTGGCTCATTTATCACCAAAGCAACGCCTTAATTAATTTGTCAAGATGAAGATAAGTTCGCCGGACTCCATGCATGAAACATTTAGTGGATTCTCTGCCATGCTGGAGTAATGATTTAATGATTCATGTTTTAAATGAGGGTTCAAATTAATATCTCATGCAAAAGTAGTATACTGTTGTACAGTATATTTTTATTGTACCTACAGTTAATAAACTTGCTGGTTTTGTAGTTGTGGGATACCTGTGGGATACCAATCTGTGAGGTGCCTGCAATTATATGTGAGTGTATATTTTCCTTAGGGCACAGTGGTAATTTATCATTGCAATATTTGCTTGAAAATGATTGCCTCAATATTTAGCATGAGAAAGCCAATGTATTAGTCAAGTCTGTGTTCTGTTTGGAGAATTTCATATACACTTAGGTTGCCACAAAATAGATTGGATCATGAAAACCTGGCCCCTTCTCAATGCTGCATATTGAGGAAACTTGCATTGAATATTCTGCCTCAGTAGTGATGAAAGTTAAAGTTTAAAAAAAAGTATATTAAACATGTGTGCGTGTGTGTGTGTGGCTACGTGTGCATACAAGTGTGTGCTTCTGTTTGCAGCTCACCACTTCCAGCCATACACTAACTGATGCAGACTGGCACTGACAGACAGCCACGTCATGCCCAGACTGGGCACCAGCCAGCTGGATCACACAGAGGTAAGGGATACCATTGTGTGGGGCCACACACACATCAACAGCCGCTAATCAGCCATGGTCCATCTTACACCTGTGGCCAGGATTGGACCTTAGTCTCAGTCAAGCAAACCAACACAATCTCACACTCAATTCGTGCAAATATGTACAAAAAGTATTTGAGCAGATTTGGACTGTTTTTATTTTATTTTGCGTGGCTTAATTTGTGAAAATACACACATTTTTGTGCTAAAATACTTTTTTTTTTGTGCGGCTTCATTCATAGGAGAATCATTTTTGAGGGAGGCAAACTAAGGATTTTTCAAATATAAAAAAAACACATTTGTTAACAACCCAATCTTGCTAATCAACCAGGTCGTGACAGAAATACTTATTATATAATAGTAGCCTTACGTTTCTAAATGTTTTATTATGGCCAATGCTGTTTTCTATGCTTGTTTTTGCTTGATACTTTGCGATAGTGGTGCTATGTCAGATTTTATGAGGGTTGCCAGATTCTACTCCCAACTCCACTGCTCCGGCTCTCGACTAACTAACCACCGGTCCTAGCAACCCATCATTACGCACACCTGCGTCCCATCATTAGGCACACCTGGACTTAATCAATACCCTGATTACACCCCCTTTACTTAGCCCTCTGTTGTCGTCAGTCCTTGGGTGTTATTGGTTTCCCTTCATGTTCAGGGGCCTGTTGCACAAAACTAGGATAAGGGATTAAGCCAGGATATCTTGGTGATCCTGGCTCAATTGATCCATAATCCGGTTGCACTAAAGATGGATAGGGGGCAGGAGGATATGTTATGGTATAAATTACCATGGAGATTTATTCTGTGGAGCTAGCCTGCTCCAGACCAGGCTAAATTCCAGGATCTATTTAATCTCATCCCTAATGTCAGTCAGCAGTCACCACAAATGGAAACCAATAGTTCAAATCAAATCAAATCAAATGTATTTATATAGCCCTTCGTACATCAGCTGATATCTCAAAGTGCTGTACAGAAACCCAGCCTAAAACCCCAAACAGCAAGCAATGCAGGTGTAGAAGCACGGTGGCTAGGAAAAACTCCCTAGAAAGGCCAATACCTAGGAAGAAACCTAGAGAGGAACCAGGCTATGTGGGGTGGCCAGTCCTCTTCTGGCTGTGTCCCGGGTGGAGATTATAACAGAACATGGTCAAGATGTTCAATGTTCATAAATGACCAGCATGGTCAAATAATAATAAGGCAGAACAGTTGAAACTAGAGCAGCAGCACAGTCAGGTGGAAGTTGAAACTGAAGCAGCAGCATGGCCAGGTAGACTGGGGACAGCAAGGAGTCATCATGTCAGGTAGTCCTGGGGCATGGTCCTAGGGCTCAGGTCAGTTGAAACTGGAACAGCAGCGTGGCCAGGTGGACTGGGGACAGCAAGGAGTCATCATGTCAGGTAGTCCTGGGGCATGGTCCTAGGGCTCAGGTCCTCCGAGAGAGAGAGAAAGAGAGAATTAGAGAACGCACACTTAGATTCACACAGGACACCGAATAGGACAGGAGAAGTACTCCAGATATAACAAACTGACCCCAGCCCCCCGACACAAACTACTGCAGCATAAATACTGGAGGCTGAGACAGGAGTTATTTCACTGCTCACTATACATTGTTATCACATATAACTAGACCCACTGTTATTATTTAAACGTTTGTGATCATTAATTTCAATGATTTTGGATAAAAGATTTTTAGATGATGTTGCTATCATTAGATAATTTACAGTTTCCCATAGACTATAAGGCTATATATAAAATGATAGAATATTAGGGCCACAGAGGGGAAAAAAAACACAAGTCATAATATTGTAACCAGTTGTTTTAAAGGAGGACAGTTGTTAAAATGACAGATGTGGGGCATTTCATGAAATTGTACTTCAGTATGGTTTCATAAACAAAGACATGCTGATGTGCCAGAATATTAAGTATCACTGTCATAAGTATCAAAACTGTAAAAACAATATAGCTTTTCTGCAGAAAGAACCAGCCTCATAAATTTATGACTTTATCCTTTTTCTTCAGTGTGGCCCTAGTACTGTCATATAAACAAATACACATTCCATATGAATATAAAAACACAATGTGTAACATTATGTTCCTTTATTGATAAGGACAAAACAAAGCAGGTAAACCATCAGCTCCTTTCGAAACTGAAGTCACAGTGACTCTACAAGATGGAAAGCACAGAATCCAAGCATATTATACAAAATGATACATACACATTCAAAGGTCTGTATATAACACACCCTGCATGTCTGCACACTAAAATAAATGCAGGACAAATCCATACACATCAACTGAACAGACAAATGAATGGATGCAGTAGCCTCCCTGCAGCCTTGTATTACACACAGTATACCGCACAAACATCATAAGAGGCCAAATTCGTCAAAAAACAAACCCAAAAAAACCCAAATTCCTCTGCCACCGCAGGACATATTTAACCAAAATTGAAAGCACACATACTAACTAAAATAATTCAACACATATTGGTCCCTCAGCAGCCGACCACTGTCGTCATCAGGGAAGATTGCCGGATTGTCCCAGTCCATGGCTGGTGGCACTCTGGGGGCCCTCTCCTTCCTCAGGCAGGCCACATTGTGGAGGACAGCACAAGCCACAGTAATATCACATGCCCTAACAGGGCTGACCCTTAATTTGTGAAGGCAGTGAAAGCGTGCCTTCAGGAGGCCAAAGGTAATTTCAACTCTGGCCCTGGTCCTGGCATGGGCATGGTTGTAGGCCTGCTGTGCTTCCTGGGGGTCTGTGAAAGGTGTCAGGAGAAAAGGCTGGCAGCCATACCCCCTGTCTCCCAGCAACACACCAGAGAATTCACCTGTCAACACAAAATCTCATCATTACTACCTCATAAACACAGTGATATTCTTGACACAGCCATGATGGTTATAAATAGGGGTTGTGTGGCTTACCTTGTGATAGGCACTGATAGATTTCAGAGGCCCGAAAGATTCTGGAGTCATGGACTGAGCCAGGCCATTTTGCCACAACATTGCTGATCACACAGTCAGCATTGCAGACCATCTGAAATCATAAGATGAGGAATATTACACCAATCAATGCACATCACTGGCAATGCAGAGTGTTCGTCAATGGACAATATCAAAAAATGTATCATAGCTTTATACAGTGTGATGGAGTTACTTTACACAATTTCACTCATATCTGCAGTGCATTTCAATAAAAAATTTAACCGTTTCATAATTACAGTACAACTGCATTTTTGGAGATGTGAATTAAATATTTGAATTGTAATTGTGATGTTTCAGCGGAGCGGTGAGTGTGTAATTGTGCACTACTTACGCATTCAGGCGGTCTGCAATACTTTGCCACGCTTTTTCTCTTTGCTTTATCACTGTGGCGGTGTTGCCTTTCTTCTTAATTATATCTTTTACCTCCTCGTATGCCTCCATGAGGATTTGTGCTTCCGACGGGGAAAAGTACGCGGCTCTAGTTGCCATGGTAAATCAGTTAATCTGTGATCTGTGGCGGGGTCTATTTGAGTGAGCCGTGAGCGCGCACCTATCCAGGATTGGTTTCACCTGGCTTAATGAATCCGTGTCTGCTCATCCTGGCTTGGTCTTTGTGCAACCAATTAAGCCTGGACGCACATGTTTTGGCTTCATTGAGCTCAGCTGAGTCATTTATCCCGGATGTCTTAATTCTACTTTTGTGCAACAGGCCCCAGTACGTGGCCCATGTTTGTTATGTTGTATCTGTTTGTGATTAAACTCTCCTTCTGCACGTGCCGTCTGACACCCGGTGTACATGTTACAGAGTGGAGTAAAAACTGTTTTTGTCTGTTTTTTTCTGGCATCGATGAAGGTATTTGACTGGGGAATGTCACATTTGTCATATTGATGAGACCAAGTTGCAGCGTGATATGAATACATACTTCTTTTAATAAAGAACGAACACTAAACAAAATTAACATGCCGCTATATAAATGGCGTGCTGACAGGCAACTACACAAACAATAACCCACAAAACAAAAATGGAAAATGGCAACCTAAATAGGATCCTCAATCAGAGACAACGATAAACAGCTGCCTCTGATTGGGAACCAATTCAGGCCACCATAGACCTACATTTACCTAGACAAACCAAAACCCCATAGATGTACAAAACCCTAGACAAGTCAACACACATACCGCCCTCGTCACACCCTGACCTAACCAAAATAATAAAGAAAACAAAGATAACTAAGGTCAGGGTGTGACAGGGAATGGGGATACATTTTCATGATGGGAAATTAATTCAGATATAAATGTGGGGAAACAGAAGAACTGCAAAAAACTGTTTGGTTTAAATTCCCCTGGTGCAACTGCATGGTACTTGCAACTATAACGAGTCTGGACTATGATGAATTAAACCATATCAATGCTGTTAAACAGGTTAATGTAAAATAATGAATTATGTTGGCTTACACTTATGGCACTTCCATGGCTGTTTCTTGATGAGTATTACGGTCATGTCAATCATGTTACATACTTAGGCTATTGTAACAAGGCATATGCCAGCATTGTAGACCTACGGCCTCTGCCCAGAGGCGTACTAGGCTTACTAGGCAACGGACGTTAGAGTTCACTTTGCCACGTATTCTTACGCTACATTGGTGGCAGCGTTGGGATCAAGTCCAGCTCACGTTTTTCAACATCGTGTCGGGTGTAATTACATTGATATATCTAGTAAACAATTGATAAACCATTAGCGTCCTTTACTATATCAACGGCGTGATGACCTAATGATTAGAATTTTGGAGATCATTACAGACTAAATTACGTTCTTTTCATCATCGTTATGCAAAGAAGGTTGATTTCCGCGACAATTTCGCTGTTTTAACAAGTTAAACATTGCTACGTTTCGGAAATGTCAAAGAAAACGTGTGATCTGCTTGACACTTTAAAGTTACCTACCTTACAGCTCACGAAGTCAGCAAATTTCCTCTCCATTCATATGCAAATCCGTTTGATTCATACACTGGCTTGTCTGGCTGTGATGTTGTTGTTTTTTAAACGGCCCTTTCCTCATCTACACTGAAATAATACAGGAATAATGTGGAACAAATAAATATCATCAAAGGAAACATTACAACTTACAAAAATGAACACCTTGTGAAACAGCTATGAAAACCAACCTGGCAAGATTTAAGATTTTAATACAAACATTGATTGGTTTTGGTACAGTTGTGTCATGAATCTATTTTCACAGATTTTTTTTGGTACACTCACATGGCAATCATAGACTAAAATACTGAATTCTGGTGTGTGGAATTCTGCCTGTCACTTGTTCTCAAGTCCCCCAGTCTCAGAAGGGGGACTTGAAGAGGGAGACTGCAAAGTCCAGGCACTGCTGCTCTCTTTGTTCTGAGTGTTTGCAGTACTAGTGTTTTTAGTTCATCTGTGTATCTCACATATTATGTGCCCGGTAAGATAGAGCAAGAAGACCTTCTTAACAGACAATGACAATAATGATGTGATGAAAAGTTGGAGGGTGGTTGGTAATGGAGAACATCAGGTGGATCCACGTCTGGGTGTTGGGCAGAACCCCCTAGGTCCTGGAGAACGGGAGCAGAGTTAAAGGGAACAGTGTAGGAGATAGAGATGTAAACAAGCAAACACACAGGTTACATTTTACCGTGAGAAAAGTTGATGGATTAGTGCGCATGGCAGTCTTGAGGGTCTGGTTGGTCCCATTCCCCAAACCTGGGGGAGGGGGTAGGAAAGCCATACCTATTGACAATGTAAAGATATTAAAATATGTCTGAAGTACCATGGAAAAACAAATTGTAAATAAATGAAAGAATATAACCTATAACATCCATACCTTGTTCCAGCGTTCATGACCTCGGTCACTCAAGATGACCTCAGGATACTTGGGTGTAGAAGATAGTCCACCATCGCCTTGGAGGTGGCCTCGCTAGTCTCGTCCGTGATGGGTATAATACAAAGCACACATCAATTTTTGGTTCCTAGCACCCTTTTTAATGGTTTACAGAACGGAATTTAGAGTTAAGCACGTACTCTTCCTTTACGGACCTTAGTGGGTATTGCCACTATCCACTTGTGATCGGTCGCTGGCAGACACCAGCTGTTGCCATTCCCGGATTTCGTGAAGGGTCCAATGAGGTCCACCCTGAACATTTAAGGTGTTAGAGAGAAGATGACTGTCACACCCTGACCATAGTTTGCTTTGTATGTTTCTATGTTTTGTTTGGTCAGGGTGTGATCTGAGTGGGCATTCTATGTTGTGTGTCTAGTTTGTCTGTTTCTGTGTTTGGCCTGATATGGTTCTCAATCAGAGGCAGGCGTTAGTCATTGTCTCTGATTGGGAACCATATTTAGGTAGCCTGTTTGGTGTTGGGTTTTGTGGGTGATTGTTCCTGTCTCTGTGTTTGCACCAGATAGGGCTGTTTTGGTTTTTCACATTTCTTGTTATGTTAGTCTATTCATGTATAGTTTCTTTATGAATAATAACCACGCTGCTTTTTGGTCCGCCTCTCCTTCGACTCAAGAAAACCGTTACAATGACTTTGTTCTTACCCGTATGTATCTGTGTCATATAGTCTGCAGATTTTCGTATTTGTAAGGATACTGACACACACATTCTATAATATTAATAATATCTGCTGTGGTCAAATACTCCGGTGCCACAGTCTTCACCCTCTCAAACTAGACAGGGTACTGACTGACCTTTAAGCAAAAGTGACACATTTAAACATTGTGTGCTCTCTGATTTGACATGAATTGAAATCATAATCATTTCAGATATAATAGAATGTGAACCAGAAGGTTATTTCAATTGCCCAGCTGTCCACCTCCTTGACAATTCCCCGTCAGAAAAAGCGTAGGTTGATTTTGGCATTCATGCGCTTCACTCTGAAATGTACAGCATGCATCTCTGTCAGCATGGCCTCCTTCTCCTCCTCAGTAAAAATCACCCTCCTGTGTCGCTGGCCCTCCTTCCCCCGTAGGGACATGTGATTGCCTAACAAGTTGGAAGAGAAGTGTTGTTGAAATATTCAAGTCTAAGTGTATTTGCACTGCTGTCTTTTTCTCTGTTTCTCTCTCTCTCCATCTGTCTTCCACTCTCTTCCCATCTTTCGCTCCCTCACTCACTTTCATCCTTTCTCTCTCACATTCTCACTTGTTCAATGAACCATAAACAATTAATGAACATGCACCTGTGGAACGGTCGTTAAGACACTAACAGCTTACAGACGGTAGGCAATTAAGGTCACAGTTGTGAAAACTTAGGACACTAAAGAGGCCTTTCTACTAAAACTCCAAAAGAAAGATGCCCAGGGTCCCTGCTCATCTGCGTGAATGTGCCTTGAGGACTGCAAATGTGCCCAGGGCAATAAATTCCAATGTCCGTACTGTGAGACGCCTAAGACAGAGCTACAGGGAGACAGGACGGACAGCTGATCGTCCTCTCAGTGGCAGACCACGTGTAACAACACCTTCACAGAATCGGTACATCCAAACATCACACCTGCGGGACAGGTACAGGATGGCACCAACTGCCCGAGTTACACCAGGAACGCACAATCCCTCCATCAGTGCTCAGACTGTCCGCAATAGGCTGAGAGAGGCTGGACTGAGGGCTTGTAGGCCTGTTGTAAGGCAGGTCCTCACCAGACATCACCGGCAACAACATCGCCTATGGGCACAAACCCACCGTCGCTGGACCAGACAGGACTAGAAAAAAGTGCTCTTCACTGACGAGTTGTGGTTTTGTCTCACCAGGGGTGATGGTCGGATTTGCGTTTATTGTCAAAGGAATGAGCGTTACACCGAGGCCTGTACTCTGGAGCGGGATTGATTTGGAGGTGGAGGGTCTGTCATGGTCTGTGTGTCACAGCATCATCGGACCCACTGGTTGTTGTCATTGCAGACAATCTCAACGCAATCTCAACGCTGATCCTCCAGCATGACAATACCAACAGCCATACTGCTCGTTCTGTGCATGATTTCCTGCGATACAGGAATGTCAGTGTTCTGCCATGGCCAGCAAAGAGCCCGGATCTCAATCCCATTGAGCACGTCTGGGACCTGTTGGATTAGAGGGTGAGAGCTAGGGCCATTCCCCCCAGAAATGTCCGGGAACATGCAGGTGCCTTGGTGGAAGAGTGGGGTAACATCTCACAGCAAGAACTGGCAAATCTGGTGCAGTTCCAGAGGAGGAGATGCACTGCAGTACTTTAATGCAGCTGGTGGCCACACTAGATACTGACTGTTGCTTTGGATTTTGACCCCCTCTTTGTTCAGATTATTCACATTATTCAATTTCTGTTAGTCACATGTCTGTGGAACATGTTCAATTTATGTCTCAGTTGTTGAATCTTGTTATGTTCATACAAATATTTACACATGTTAAGTTTGCTGAAAATAAACGCAGTTGACAGTGAGAGGAAGTTTCTTTTTTTGCTGAGTTTATATCAGTAGAGGCTGCTGAGGGGAGGACGGCTCATAATAATGTCTGGAATGGAGTCAATTGAATGGTATCAACCATATCAAAGCTACATGTTTGATTCCATTCCATTTACTCCATTCTAGATTATTATGAGCCATCTTCCCATCAGCAGCCTCCACTGAACTATATATATAGCTAGCAACTAACATTAGATGGGAAATGGTTGTTGAAAAATGGTTGTACATAGCTAAATCCATCCAGTTATCTAACTGAAGTTAACTGCTTAACGTTACCCTGAATTGTGAATGTCTCTGAATGTTGCGCCTCTTGTTGAGATCAGTGGTGTCTTCATAGTACTTCTAACAGACTCCAGTTCATCAGTGCTGAGTGTCCCGTCAGCTGGGAAATCTCCATCTGGGGGGGGGGGGGGTCAATGTAAATTGTTCAGCAGCTCTAGTCTTTAGCTCGATTCGGCTGTTGCGTGTAATCCATGGCTTCTGGTTGGAATATGTACGTACAGTCACTGTGGGGAAGATGTCATCGATGCACTTGTTGATGAAGCCGATGACTAAGGTGGGGTATTCCTCAATGCTATCGGATGAATTCCGGAACATATTCCAGTCTGTGCTAGCAAAACAGTCCTGTAGTGTAGCATCTGCGTCATCTGACCACTTCTGTATTGAGCAAGTCACTGGTGCTTCCTGCTTTACTTTTTGCTTGTAAGCAGGAATCAGGAGGATAGAATTATGGTCAGATTTGCCAAATGGAGGGTGAGGGAGAGCTTTGTATGCATCTCTGTGTGTGGAGTAAAGGTGGTCTAGGATTTGTTTTTACCTGGTTGCACATGTGACATGCTGGTAAAAATTTGGTAAAACTGATTTAAGTTTGTCTGCATCAAAGTCCCCGGCCACTAGGAGCGCTGTTTCTGGATGAGCATTTTCTTCTTTGCTTATGGCCTTATAGAGTTGGTTGAGAGCAGTCTTAGTGACAGCTTAGTTTTTTGGTGGTAAATAGACGGCTACGAATAATACAGATGAGAACTCTCTTGGTAGATAATGTGGTCTGCAGCTTATCATAAGGTACTCAACCTCAGGCGAGAAATACCTCGAGACTTCTTTAATATTAGACATTGCGCACCAGCTGATATTGACAAAAAGACACACACCCCCACCCCTCGTCTTACCAGAGGTAGCGTCTCCATTCTGCCGGTGTATGGAAAATCCTATGTTGTCCGTATCTTCGTTCAGCCACGTTTCGGTGAAACATAAGATGTTACAGTTTTTAATGTCCTGTTGGTTGGATAATCTTAATAGTAGGTCATCCATTTTATTTTCCAATGATTGCACGTTAGCAAGAAGAATGGAAGGCATTGGGAGTTTACTCGCTCGCCTCTGGATTCTCAGAAGGATCCTCGGTCTGCATCTTTTGTTCACTCAAAAGGCGTGGATCTTGGCCTGTTCCAGTGAAATATCCTTCTCGTCAGATATCCTTCTCGTCAGACTCATTAAAGTCTGTGGTGAGCAATCGCTTTTCTGATGTCCAGAAATTATTTTCGGTCGTAAGAGACGGTAGCAGCAACGTTATGTATACAATAAGTTAAAAAACGCTTAAAAAAAAAAGAAATAGCACAATTGGTTGGGAGAATGTAAAACGTCAGCCATGTTCTTCGGCGCCATTTAGTTGTCCAATTGGAAGCACAAAAACATATGAAAAAATAAACTCATTACCTTAATGCTTTCTCTGTTAAATCTAACGAGACCCCACTGTAAATCAAGCAGACAACAACTGTCAAAGCGGCTAGCCGGAGCTTTTCTGAGCGGTAGGCTGTGAATGCCCTCACCCACTAGTACTTAATGCTGATGGTTAAGATTCTGACTTGTTACAAGTTGTCCGGCAAGAACATGGGAGATGTGTCCACATCCAGAGCTTCATTATCTCTAGGTCATCACCACACATTAGCACGCACACACACACACATGGAAGAAGTAACCTTGTGGAAGAGTAGTTGAACTGTTGTG
Source organism: Oncorhynchus kisutch (assembly GCF_002021735.2). Classification (NCBI taxonomy): domain Eukaryota; kingdom Metazoa; phylum Chordata; class Actinopteri; order Salmoniformes; family Salmonidae; genus Oncorhynchus; species Oncorhynchus kisutch. The sequence continues at coordinate 61,209,160 of NC_034177.2, read as the reverse complement.
ATACTCTTAATGATTTGTGATCTTAATTGCGGATGCACACACAACACTTGGCTGAAGAGAAGGGCCTTTTTTTTTTACAGCTGCCCTTGGATTTCTTATGGAAATTCACATATCTCTAAAGGCCTCAATGGGGGCCTCAGTCCTTTAAGCGCTCAATTCTATCTGGCAGGACAGGCAGTACAGTGGGGCAGAGCAGCAAGGGACCAGAAAGGATTGAGTCCAGTCCTACTGTGCGTCTGACCGAACTAGAAGGGCAGCTGATTACTACTGTCACTTTAGAGGACCATGGGGGCCAGTAGTGCCGGCTTCCGTGCACGTAAAAGGCGAAAGGGCCACCCAGTGAAGGAGGTGCACGGAGATGCAGGGACAGTCCTGGAACGCCCCATGGAATGCCACGGGTGTGGTGGCGGATCCCCTGACTTGATCAGGGGCCCATCTTTGGATGCTGTGTATTGTGCCGGAGGCTGGCCACAGCTATGGTTGGCAGCTCACTGGCTGCTGCGGAGGGTGGTGACTCACCCCTGGGTGAGCCTCATCGGGGATCGTTCCCTGACCTGGGAGGCATGCTGTCACCAGAAACGTTCCCCAGATGACAGGGCCGGAGGGTCTTCCAGTGCAGGAGGTGGGTGGCCCCCCAGGACTGGAGAGAGCATGCCCCCCAGGTCAGGGAACTGTGGGTCCCCCAGGTCAGGGGGCTGAGGGACTAGCAGGACAGGAAACTCAGGGCCTGACAGGGCAGTGGACTTGGAACCTACTACTAACACTGAGGACTGCAAGCCAGGTATGGTGAAAGGCTGCAAACTTAGCTGAGTACAGAACATAGCCTAGACCAACTGAGGCCAGAGGCTGCAGAACTAGTGGGGCAGAATACCTATAGCCTAGCGAAGCAGTGGACTGAGGGTGGACTAGGGCTGGAGACAGCAAAACTAGAATAGCTAAAGGTTGGAAGTCTAGTGCTGATAACTTTGGGCCTGACAAGCAAAACTAATCTGGATCTGACAGGGAAACTGACTCTGTGTCTGGCAGGGAAACTGACTCTGGACCTAACAGGTATACTGATTCTGGACCTGACAGGGAAACTGACACTGGACCTGATAGCGAAATGGACTCTGGACCTGACAGGGAAACCTACTCTGGGCCTGCCTGGGAAAGTGAATCTGCGCCTGACATGGGCAACGACTGAAGGCTAGGAGAGCATTAGAGTTCTGGGCCTAATGGAGAAACTGATACCTTTGAGCCTTGTGGGGAAGGAGCCTGATGACCCACCTGGGCTATGGACTGAGGGCCGACTAATGCTGGAGACAGCAGACCTAATACAGCTGGAGACTGAGGACCCAGTGCTAGGGACTGAGGGCAGATGAAGGCTGAGGACTGAGAACCTATCGTAGATCATTTGTGGCCTAGCAGGGCATGAAGTTCTAAACCTGGCAGTCTAGGGAGCTGTGGACTGACTGAGACAGCGAGCTTAGTGCAGCGAACTTGTGGCCTAGTAGGGCAGGAGGCTCTCATCTTTGTGGGATAGGAAACTGCCTACCAACTAAGGTAGTGAGCTGCAATCTGAGAAGGACAGGAGACTGCAGACCTACAGACAGGTCATCTAACTTAAAGCCTGGCAGGGCATGGGGCTCTAAATGTGTTGGGATAGGCAACTGTATACCTACGAAGGTAGGGGGCTGCAATCAAAACAGGGCAGGAGACTTCAGACCTGCAAACTGGCCAGCTAACTTAGGAACTATAATGGCAGGGGGCTCTAAGCCTGGTGGGCTACAATGCTGCGTACCAAATAAGGCAGGGGTCTGCGGACCGTGCAGGGCAGGATACAGCATAGTTGTGTAGGATACCTAAGGCCTGACAGATGCTACTAGTGCAGGGGACTGTGGACTTAGAACAATAGAGGACTGTGGCCTTAGTACTAACGCAGGGAACTCTGGAAGGTCTGGAGGTAGCAGGACCCTCGGGGCTGGAACTAACACAGTGCTGGCAGGCGGTCTGGAGAGGCCCCAACTTCCTGGCTGGATTTGATCCTGGATCCTAGATGGATATCGGTCAGGAGAGCAGCTGGGCCGCCTCGGGGGGAAGTGATGCTACCGCCGCTCTGGTAGATACACCATAGGTTCCAGCCTGGGCGGCCTGGAGCGACCATGATCTGGTGAATAGCTCAGCCATACTCTGACCAGGGAGGCCTGGAGTGGTGTCTGTCAGGAGAGTAGCCGAGAGAATCGGCTCACGTGACAGACCCCTTAGTTCCAGTGAATTGAAATCTTAACACTACAGCATACAATGTCATTCTAGATAATTCTGTGCTTCCAACTGAGAGGCAACAGTTTGGGGATGGCCCTTTCCTGTTTCAGCATGACAATGCCCCATTGCTCAAAGGAAGGTCCATACAGAAATGGCTTGTCGAGATCAGTGTGGGAGAACGTGACTGGCCTGCAAAGGCCTAATCAATCGCTCAACATCAGTGCCCGACCTCACTAGTGGCTGAATGGAAGCAAGTCCCTGCAGAAATGTTCCAACCATCTAGCAGTGGTTCCCAATCTTTTTATGGTCCCATACCCATTCAAACGTTCAACCTCCAGCTGCGTACCCCCTCTAGCACCAGGGTCAGCGCACTCTCAAATGTTTTTTGTTGTTGTTGCCATCATTGTAAGCCTGCCACACACGTAAGAATGAGTGTTTTTTTCAACCCGGCTTGTGGGTAGTGACAAAGAGCTCTTATAGGACCAGGGCACAAATAATAATATAATAATCAATAATTTTGCTCTTTATTTAACCATCTTACATATAAAACCTTATTTGTTCATCGAAAATTGTGAATAACTCGCCAAGGGGTTAATGAGATGGGAGTGCTTGAAAGGATACACATAACTCTGCAATGTTGGGTTGTATTGGAGAGAGTCTCAGTGTTAAGTAATTTTCCACACACAGTCTGTGCCTGTATTTAATTTTCATGCTAGTGAGGGCCGAGAATTCACTCTCACATAGGTACGTGGTTACAAAGGGAATCAGTGTCTTAACACCGCGATTTGCCGAGGCAGGATACTCTGATACTCAGAAATCTGGCAGTGGCTTCTGATTAAATAACATTTTCACAGAACCGCTTGTTGCAATTTCAATGAGGCTCTCTTGTTCAGATATTGGTAAGTGGACTGGAGGCAGGGCATGAAAGGGATAACAAATCCAGTTGTTTGTGTCATCCGTTTCGGGAAAGTACCTGCGTAAATTGAGCACCCAACTCACTCACATTTGACATTGTCCATAAGCTTGAGTTTATTTGCACACAAAAAAATCATACAATGATGGAAATACCTGTGTGTTGTCCTTGTTAATGCAGACAGAGAAGAGCTCCAACTTCTTAATCATAGCCTCAGTTTTGTCTCGCACATTGAATATAGTTGCGGAGAGTCCCTGTAATCGTAGATTCAGGTCATTCAGGTGAGAAAACACATCACCCATATAGGCCAGTCGTGTGAGAAACTCATTATCATGCAAGCGGTCAGACAAGTGAAAATTATGGTCAGTAAAGAAAACTTTGAACTCCTCTCTCAATTCAAAAGGCCTGGTGACAGACGAAGTCTACATCACGCGGCGATGGCTCCCTCTGCTGGACATGCCAGGTCTCGACGGGCTTTGGGGCCTGAACTAATTGGGGCTGATTGTGGTTGGTGAGTAATCAAGCGGCTGATTGCTCACCAGCTGGACTAATGCCATAAAGTTTCCAGAAGGGCAGCACACAGGGTTGTGGACTGGGGAAGGGAGGTTATGCTTGTATAGTTGTGTGCAGTACAAGAGATAAAGGTGGGAGCTCAGTTTTCTTCCCCATAGGATACATCAAGACTCCGGAGTCCAGAAGACGGTATCACCAAGGGCAATTTTTTAAATAAACACCCTTGAAACCCGAACTAATACAATTCTGTTCGTGTCTAATCTGTGTACACGTCTTGACCAAACCCCCCGATCTGCCACAACACACATGACTAAATTGCTTTTGGACAAAGCATTTGCTAAATGGCATATATTATACAAAATAAACATGTCTGCCAGCTGAGGTTGTTCATCACACTTTGGTTAATACTGCTGTCCTTGATGGTGTAGATACTAATGAATAAAGCTGTTAACTGTGCAATAATCACAATTAGAATAAAGTAATTTTCTTTAGTAGGCTAAGTAAGCCATAACTAAGACCTTCGGTAAACATTGCCTGCATAACTGCCTTTGGTGTAGGTAGTTTGATAAAATGTGGGTAAGGAAATTCATGTGAAGCAGTTTCAATCCAGGCTATTCATGGTGTATTTGTGAAGTAATGGTACAATTTATAGAGGCTTTGAACATCAGGCTGCCAGTCAAATTGCACCTTTAGCCGGATGCTGATTGAAGCTCTGCCTCCCTGTAAGCTGATTGAAGCTCTGCCTCCCTGTAAGCTGATTGAAGCTCTGCCTCCCTGTAAGCTGATTGAAGCTCTGCCTCCCTGTAAGCTGATTGAAGCTCTGCCTCCCTGTAAGCTGATTGAAGCTCTGCCTCACCTGTAAGCTGATTAAAGCTCTGCCTCACTGTAAACTGATTAAAGCTCTGCCTCCCTGTCAGCTGATTAAAGCTCTGCCTCCTTGTAAGCTGATTAAAGCTCTGCCTCCCTGTAAGCTGATTAAAGCTCTGCCTCCCTGTAAGCTGATTAAAGCTCTGCCTCCCTGTAAACTGATTAAAGCTCTGCCTCCCTGTCAGCTGATTAAAGCTCTGCCTCCTTGTAAGCTGATTAAAGCTCTGCCTCCCTGTAAGCTGATTAAAGCTCTGACTCCCTGTAAACTGATTAAAGCTCTGCCTCCCTGTAAGCTGATTAAAGCTCTGCCTCCCTGTAAGCTGATTAAAGCTCTGCCTCCCTGTAATCTGATTAAAGCTCTGCCTCCCTGTAAGCTGATTAAAGCTCTGCCTCCCTGTAAACTGATTAAAGCTCTGCCTCCCTGTAAACTGATAAAGCTCTGACTCCTTGTAAGCTGATTAAAGCTCTGACTCCCTGTAAGCCGACGGAAGTTTAATTACCAAACCAATCAGACTCACTTGGTCCCTTTCAAAAGAAGGCATCCTACATATCTATAAATATATATTATGTTACATAGCCAGGGGAAGTAGGGGTGCTGAGGGTTGACACACCTACTCATTCAAGGGTTTTTCTTTATTTTTTACTATTTTCTACATTGTAGAATAACACTGAAGACAAAACTATGAAATAACACATGGACTCATGTAACCTAAAGTGTTAAACAAAGTAAATATTTCAACGTATCCACCCTTTGCCTTGATGACAGATTTGAACACCCTTGCATTCTCTCAACCAGCTTCACCTGGAATGCTTTTCCAACAGTCTTGAATGAGTTCCCACATATGCTGAGTAATTCATTGTTGGCTGCTTTACCTTCACTCTGCAGTCCAACTCATCCTGAACCGTCTCAATCGGGTTGTGGTTGGGTGATTATGGAGGCCAGGTCATCTGATGCAGCACTCCATCATTCTCCTTCTTGGTCAAATAGCACTTACACAGCCTGAAGGTGTGTTGGGTCATTGTCCTGTTGAAAAACAAATGATAGTCCCACTAAGCCCAAACCAGATGGGATGGCGTATCGCTGCAGAACGCTGTGATAGCCATGCCGGTTAAGTGCGCCTTGAATTCTAAATAAGTCACAGACAGCATCACCATCAAAGCACCATCCCACCTCCTCCATGCTTCACTGTGGAAACCACACATGCGGAGATCATCCATTCACCTACTCTGCGTCGCACAAAGATACGGCGGTTGGAACCAAAAACTGCAAATTTGGACTCATCAGACCAAAGGACAGATTTCCACTGGTCTAATGTCCATTGCTCGTGTTTCTTTTCCCAAGAAAGTCTCTTCTTATTATTGTTGTCCTTTAGTAGTGGTTTCTTTGCAGCAATTCGGCCATGAAGGCCTGATTCACTCTGTCTCCTCTGAAAAGTTGATTTTGAGATGTGTCTGTTGAACTCTGTGAAACATTTATTTGGGCTGCAATGTGAGGTGTAGTTAACTCTAATAAACGTACCCTCTGCAGCAGAGGTAATTCTGGGTCTTCCTTTCCTGTGAGGTTCCTCATGAGTGATAGTTTCATCATAGCGCTTGATGATTTTCGTGACCGCACTTGAAGAAACTTTCAGTACATTTTCAGTATTGACTGACTTTCATGTCTTAAAGTAATGGACTGTCGTTTCTCTTTGCTTATTTGAGCTGGTCTTCACATAATATGGACTTGTTAATTTACCAAATAGGGCTATCTTCTATATACCACCAACTACCTTGTCACAACACAACTCATTGGCTCAAAAACATTAAGAAGGAAAGAAATTCCACAAATTTTAACAAGGCACACCTGTTAATTTTAATTCATTTCAGGTGACAACCTCATGAAGCTGGTTGAGAGAATGCAAAGAGTGTGCAAAGCTGTCATCAAGGTTAAGGTTGGTTATTTGAAGAATCTCAAATATAAAATATATTTTGATTTGTTTGACACTTTTTTAATACATGATATGAAATCATGTATTAAAAAAGTGTCAAACAAATCAAAATATATGTCAGTATAGAAAATAGTTTAAAAAATAAAGAAAAACCTTTGAATGAGTAGATGTGTCCAAACCTTTGACTGGTAATGTATATATTTTATATTACTATATTACTCCTGTAAGGAGTAATATGGTAGTAAAGTGCACCCGGTAGGTGCAGTTTACTCATTTGAACACTAGATGGCAGGTGAAGTCAATAATCAACCAGTCCCCAAAAGTCCCCATTGTTTTTCTATGTAGTAAATTCAAACAAAGGGCTCATTAAAAAGTTATTTATGAAACAGTTTGCACTCAAAAACACTATTATTCTGCATTGTTTTTGAAAATTTGGTCACCCTCGATGCTGGGCCTCTTAAATGGACTTTAATCAAATGTATGCTATCAATTACTAGCATTATGCTTGGAAGTTTATTTATTTTTATTTTTATTTCACCTTTATTTAACCAGTTAAGCTAGTTGAGAACAAGTTCTCATTTGCAACTGCGACCTGGCCAAGATAAAGCATAGCAGTGTGAACAGACAACACAGAGTTACACATGGAGTAAACAATTAACAAGTCAACAACACAGTAGAGAGGAGAAAAAAAAGAGAGTCTATATACATTGTGTGCAAAAGGCAGGCAAAGGTAGGCAAATGATTACAATTTTGCAGATTAACACTGGAGTGATAAATGATCAGATGGTCATGTACAGGTAGAGATATTGGTGTGCAAAAGAGCAGAAAAGTAAATCAATAAAAACAGTATGGGGATGAGGTAGGTAAAAATGGGTGGGCTATTTACTGATAGACTATGTACAGCTGCAGCGATCGGTTAGCTGCTCAGATAGCAGATGTTTGAAGTTGGTGAGGGAGATAAAAGTCTCCAACTTCAGCGATTTTTGCAATTCGTTCCAGTCACACTCAGCAGAGAACTGGAACGAAAGGCGGCCAAATGAGGTGTTGGCTTTAGGGATGATCAGTGAGATACACATGCTGGAGCGCGTGCTACGGATGGGTGTTGCCATCGTGACCAGTGAACTGAGATAAGGCGGAGCTTTACCTAGCATGGACTTGTAGATGACCTGGAGCCAGTGGATCTGGCGACGAATATGTAGCGAGGGCCAGCCGACTAGCTTGCATACAAGTTGCAGTGGTGGGTGGTATAAGGTGCTTTAGTGACAAAAAAGTGTCTCAATGAAACAGTAGTGTAAGAACACGTTTCCGTGAGCTCTCGTGATGTCTGATGTTTAAGGACCACTTACATGCATTTCCCTCGCAGGCTTACAGTGAAGGCAGAACAGCTTCTTTTTTTTTATCAAACAGGTATAGCTAATACAAAAACATCCTAAGTAACAAGGCTGCAGCTGCCAAGAGCATCTGTGTTTCTGCAAATCTCAAACACACGTTTTACATTGACACTTTAGTTGTTTAGCAGGCGCTCTTATTCAGAGCGACTTACAGTCATAGTAAGTACTTTTTTCCTCAGTTAAGTAGCTATCAGCAAAATCAATGCTAGTATAGTAGTCCTATATTATCCTGGCATTTTGTGGTGGTGGGGGGGGGCACACACCATTTGTTTTGTTGGACTCCGTGATTGGATTTGAGTCATATGGGGACTGTATTGTGACTGTTATTCTTTGCAAGTCGTTAAACTCTTCTAATAAATCTTATGTAATTTAGAAAAGCTGCTTGGATGAGATCATTTTGGGGGGCTTTAGGGGATCAGTTAGCATGCAAGGAGTAAGCTGTTGAATTTATTTGTATTTTTTATCAAGCACTTGTTTTCCAATAGGTCATATGGTTTTCCTGTGAACAGATTATTATTGCAGATTAGTGCAGTAACGTACAGTGCCTTCGTAAAGTATTCAGACCCCTTGACTTTCTCCACATTTGGTACGTTCTAGCCTTATTCTAAAAATATACATATAAAAAAGCTCAGCAATCTACACACAATACCGCGTAATGACAAAGCAAAAACAGGTTTTTACAATGTTTTTCTAATTGATTAAAAATTAAAAACTGAAATACCTTAAGTATTCAGACCGTTTGCTATGAGACTCGAAATTGAGCTCAGGTGCATCCGCTATCCATTTATCATCCTTGAGATTTCTACAACTTGAATGGAGTCCACCTGTGGTGCATTCTATTGATTGGACATGATTTGGAAAGGAACATACCTGTCTATATAAATTCCCACAGTTGCATGTCAGAGCAAAAACCAAGCCATGAGGTTGAAAGAATTGTTTGTAGAGCTCCCAGACAGGATTGTGTCGAGGCCCAGATCTGGGGAAAGGTACAAAAAATGGCTCCAGCATTGAAGTGGCCTCCATCATTCTTAAATGGAAGAAGTTTGGAACTACCAAGACTCTTCCTAGAGCTGGCCGCCCGACCAAACTGAGCAGTCGGGGAAGAAGGGCCTTGATCAGGGAGGTGATGAAACCACGGTTGAACTCTTTGGCCTGAATGCCAAGCATCACCTATGGAAACCTGACACCACCCCTACGATGAAGCATGGTGGTGGCAGCATGGTGATGGCAGCATCATGCTCTCTCTCTCTCTCTCTCTCTCTCTCTCTCTCTCTCTCTCTCTCTGGATGCTTTTCAGCCGCAGGGACTGGGAGAGAGGTACAGAGACATCCTTGATGAAAACCTGCTCCAGAGCGCTCAGCATCTCAGAATGCGGCGAAGGTTCACCTTCCAACAGGACAACGACCATAAGCACACAGCCAAGACAATACGGGAGTTGCTTCAGGACAAGTCTGAATGTCCTTGAGTGGCCCAGCCATAGCTCGGACTTGAACCCGATCTAACATCTCTGGAGAGACTTCTAGCGTCATACCCAAGAAGACAAGGCTGTAATCGCTGCCAAAGGGTCTACAACAAAGTACTGAGTAAAGGGTCTGAATACTTATTTAAATGTAACATTTCCGTTTTTTTTTTTTTTTTAATAAATTAGCAAACATTTCTGAAAACCTGTTTTGCTTTGTCATTATGGTGTATTGTCTGTAGATTGGTGAGGGGGAAAAAACGATTTAATACATTTTAGAATAAGGTAATAAGGTAACAAAATGTGGAAAAAGTCAAAGGATCTGAATACTTTCCGAAGGGACTGTATAGTGTAAAGTGAGCTAGCCTTAAGGCCTGGATAACCTTCTTTGAGGTTGGTTCAAATGTATCTTGGATCACGAGATACTTTACCTTCCTTGGCCCATCAGGGGGACATGTCTCAGATCATTTTCTCAGACAAGTGCATTGGTTATTTTGGAGATCCAGAACAGTAATCTCAGTATCCCAGTATGTGCATCTCCACCCTTCAACTCACTGGACAATTGAAGGTGAAGAAGAAGAGCTACAGTGCCAAATATGAACAATAATAACTGGACCAAATATGAAAGGAAATGAAACACAGGAAAGGTGCTCCTTTCTCCAGTCTCAACAACCATTCCAAGGGACCTGAATGTTTCTTGGCTTACTTGCAATTCATTTCGTCCTGCATGTGCATGTGTATCAATAGGAGGCTTTTCACATTTCGTTTTTCTTGGAGAGCCTCCCAAAATTAGAATAAATGTGTTTCTAATTCTACCACAAGTCCCCCTAATCAGCTTAACGTCAGAGAGACCTTCGTGTTCACACAGCTGGCAAGGCAAGCACCAAACCGCCTTCTTTCCCTGCCTGTCTCCCTTTGTACAGCAGCCCCATGGACCAGTAATCTCATACAGTAGCACTTGTTTCTGTATCCACCCACAGCTCCTTGTTGTGGCCCGTTGCCTACCCCAACTCATGTCATGAGCAGCTACGCACGCCGCCTTCTGAATTAGGATGACCTGGGCATGTGACATATTTGGTGACCCGTTCGTTTCTATCGGTGCAATGGAACTCTTCTAATGATCAGCTGGCACGCAAACGGGTTGTTAGCCAGCCAGACGAATTAGCAGGTTGCATGCGAAGGACTTGGGTTCAAGCCAAATCTCAGAATGGTTGGGTCATTTTCTCTCTCTCTCTCTCTCTCTCTCTCTCTGGCTGTTTGTGATGGAGGCGAAAGCGCAGATAATCTCATTAGTAAAAACCTAACTTTTGTATGAGCTTGAGTCTAAACTCTGACTGAAAATTTACACAGTGGCTTAAATTGACACAGAGGCCCCTTGCAAAATTGGATCAGTGGGGATAAAAACAATCCTCATTAAAATGATTCTACTTTTAGGACTTCCGTTAATATTGCACCTGTTATATCATCAATGGCCATCAGTTGTGACATATTTACCGTTTAAGAAAATGGCGTGTGCGTGCTTACTAACACAAGAAATGGACCTACCTTGTCTTGGTATAACTCTGTTCTGGAAATCCCATTTAGGGGATTTATTAAGGGGGCAATCCCAGGAAATCCTGAGGTTCCAATTCCAGGTAATTCTCTCCCAGAGTTGGTATAACAAGAGGCTTACCTCAGCTCACGCTACGTTGATATGGCACAATGTGTTTAAAATGATTCTTACACAACACTGAATCACCAGTACCAGAATCACATATACGAATAAGAGAAAGATCACTTCATAACACATTTGATTCGCAGTGCTGCCCTTCCCAATCGACCTGCTGGATCTTCCCATCCCAGTATTGTGGGATTGAGCAGCTTTTAGGGCCTAATTGTATTTGACATTCATAAGTATGGAATGTTCCGGTTAAGTGCTGAGACAAATCTGTGTGGTCTGGGGAGCATTGGGGTGCTGGGGGTGAAAACGGCCCATAATCCTCTTATTCTGATCTAATTGTTAGGGGCATGGATATTTGATGACTGGAGTTATTATTTTGTTAATGCCTAGGGATTTCTGTGTTTGTTAGTTTGGCTAATACTTTCAGCCAGTATACTGAGAGTTTCCATTTCAATGCAGCAGAGGGTGCTGGCTGCTCACGAGTTACAACATCTGTTCAGCACATAGATAGATAGATAGATAGATAGATAGATAGATAGATAGATAGATAGATAGATAGATAGATAGATAGATAGATAGATAGATAGATAGATAGATAGATAGATAGATAGATAGATAGATAGATACGAGGACTCATCTTTGTGTCTTGTGCCATTATAGTGTCTGTGACAGCGTGGGCAGCGCCACAATCTCCATTTTGAAGTAGTCAATTTGGTCTTCACGATTTACGTACATGTATGTAAATATATGTCAATTGGAAAGCATTTTGTCTGCAATGTCTTTTTCGAGTATGTATCGGACCCCAGTAAGACTAGCTGTTGCTCATGGAGATCCTAATAAATAAATGGAATCCCTCCTGATGACCTGGTTGAACATAACTTCAACAGGGTCACCAAGAGGGATCAGCCAAGAAGACCCACACTGTTGACTATGTTAAAATGGTGGGACTTCCAACTTCAATGGCGCTGCCCATGCTCATATAGTATTTTGGCCACTAGAGGCCTTTATCATTCTCTTAAGTGTCCATTATGAGATAAGTGGTGATATGTATTTCACATCACTTCAACATTCACATTTTGATTTGTTTACATCCACCACAGAACTCTGACCCTTATTTTACATTTTGAGTTCTTTAGCAGACGTTCTCATCCAGAGCAACTTACAGTTCGTGCATTCATCTTAGTTTAAGAGGCAACCGCATATCACAGTCGTAGTAAGTACATTTTTTTCCTCAATACAGAAGTTATCAGCAAAGTCAGTGCCATTTTTTTTTTTGTAGATTCTTTTATTCAAAATTCTAATTTGATGTGTACATGTGTCAATACTGTTGTTTGTACACATTTGTTCCTACACGGTGTTATTGCACCTCAGCTAAACAATAGTATTTTAATATTTCCTGAGTATCTTGTTGTGGGTTTTTATGCATTATTAAAACTATGCAAATAGGTGTCAATAATGTTTTTGAACATTGGATTTGAAATCCAGCATTTTTGAATAACACCGAACATGAACAACAGTGAATCCATCTACTCTAACTACCACAGACGAAGAAGCAGAGGTCCTACTTTGTTGATCTGTACTTACTATTACTATTACTAAATCCTTATTATTTACTTCCTGTGGAACGCATTGTGTGAGATACATTCCCGCATCACTGCCATTTGTAAACCTGTTTCCATAATGACATCGTCATGAGTCGTCAAGTTGAGCTGTATACTCAAAGAGAACATATAAACTGAGGCCTTTCTACGACTCCTTCTTTGGAGAGTGAGCTGAACTGTGGATGACATTCAGGAGGTCATGACCTTGGATTGGAGGAGGTCAAAAATGCACATCAGTGAGGTATTCACAAGATCATTAAACTTGACACTAGTGATCTACTATCCTTGGATGAGGTCATGTTCCTCAACAACAACACCAAAAATGATTGGATCTGGGAAACTATGTTCCATCTTGACAGAAAACCTTTTGACTTTTGATATTTTGGAAAGATAGTTGATCTGTTTTATTGATGTCAGGGGTAAGATGTTGATAAAAGAGTCACGTCGCTGCTAAAAATACATTTACAGATAGGCTGATTTGTCTCAAAACATTGTAACGGGTTTTGTTTATACACACAGCATGGCTTACATCTCACCCGATCAGATTTGTTGTGCTTTTTGAATGAAAGAGTCCTCTGGACAGTCAGATAACCCACCAGGATAGAACATATTCTGGATGTCCATTGAGGGAACAGTTGTTCTACTTGGCAGATGAACAACACACAGCACAGTTTCAAACCTATGCTGATGAATTCTGCAAATATAAATCCTATACCCATAACCTGTTGAATTGGTGTAGGTGTCTCCTTCTGACTACCACTCATACAGATCAATCTAAGCCACTGTCAGGAAGTATATCCTATTTAACGTTCAAACAGACAGTTTCTGAGGTCTGAGCAGTAGTGTCGTGGATCCTAGCTCAGGGCATACTGGAAGTCTGACACAGATTTACCCCCATGTGGACTGGCCTTATGAGGAGGACATGCATCTCTCCTAGCTGTGATTGACAATCCACATGGAAAAGGCTCCAACAGAGGCTGGTGTGCCGATAAGTGCTGTCTGACACGTCAGAATACACCCCATACGGTGTCATATGGGAACGAGGGAAGATGTTGAAGAAGGTAGCGTGTTGTGTTTGGGTGGAAGGCAGCACAATGCTTCTCTCCGGAAGAGGTCAAAGTCCACTGTGAGGTCGTCATCATTTCCTGCAACTTGCTCTCACACACACATACTGCACGTACTGTACTGCACACACACTCATTCTGTTGTTTGATGACATTTTTTCTGAAATGTTGTTCCATATCTTCGATACTATGGCAGATCTGCATGGTTTCCCCTACCACCTGGCCATAACTGTCCGGTGCTGAAACCAAAGTGTACAAGGTTCACTCCAAACAAAACGTAAAGTCAATAGCTGGCTGCTCCATTCAAGGGTTTAGACCAGAGGAGCCTGTTGGAAATGTCCTGCAGATGTGCTCACTTGACAGCTCCAGTGACAACTTATTAAAAAAAGTGTCTGGGTCACCCAATAGAGCCCCCGGGTAACCGAGGGTTCAAGAGGAGGAGAGGGAGCGAGGCAAACAGAGAGCGGGGTCTTACCTTAAAAGGCAGAATCCGAGGGCGGCTGGCCCATAACGGTAGGAATGTAGATCGTTGACCTGTGAACGCTGCTCCGTTTGAAAATGCGTGCGTGTGCATGTGCGTGTGTGTTGCAATAGGTTCAACTTAGGGTGCGCTATTGGTTAATACAGGAAGAATATGTATGAAGTAGATAAAAGCGATAGTGCTCAAGGTATATTCTTAGAGTTAGTCACTGGGCAGAATGTCCAGTTCTGTTTCATGCATTTGTAGTACTTTTCAAATACGGTTGTTTTCCACTGAACAAACTCAAAGTAGATCTATATTGTAGGCCTACTGTACTTCTGACGGTAGCCATGCATGCTCATTGAGTACAGGAAGTACACTAAGTGCAATGCCCCACTTTCGGGATTCTGAAAGGTGACACTGTGGACTACAGTAGTGCCATGAGACTGACAGAAGTGTTGTACAGTTGTATGACTGGGACAGAGAGTGGGAGGGGGGAGAGGTAAAGAGGGCAAGTGATGTCACCCCGGCTGAATTTCCCACATATCTATAAGGGGAAATGTCCTCCCAGTCTACAACCCTTCCCCCGTGACATTGACAGGAATTTTCAGTGTTGTTTTGAGAAAACACTGCAAAGAGCAAACATAAATATCACATGTGTAAATTCCACGTATGTGTGAATATAGACAGTTGAGTGGGGCTCTCTATTGGAGAGACTCTAAATGGGCACTGATTGCCGTGGAGATGATCGGGGCGGTTCAAAATACAGCCGAACATAGCAGAGAAGATGCAACTGAAATAAATATCCTTTGGTCTCGTCCTCTCCTCCTTACACTGCCTTTTGAGGACCGCTCAGTGTCTAATGAAGCGTCTCAATAAGAGTACAGATATAGGATCAGGTCCCCCCTCTTATTCATTTAGATTTTTAAAGGGAAACCTTGGGATGTTGGCAGTAAAGCTCTTTATTTAGTCAGATGAACTCGTGAATACCATTTTTATGTCTCTGCGTGCAGTTTGAAGGGAGCTGCTAACTAGCGTTAGCGCAATGACTGGTCATTACACTAACGCTAGTTAAAATCCCGAAGTATCCATTTAAAGGCATAACTAATCCGCATACTGTGAGACGCTTCATGAATACGAGCCCAGACATAGTCACGTGCATCACAGGAGGTTGGTGGCACCTTAATCGGGGAGGAAGGGCTTGGGGTAATGGATGGAGTGGAATCAGTGGAATGGTATCAAATACACCAAACATATGGTTTCCAGGCGTTTGATGCCATTCCATTGGCTCCGTTCCGGCCATTATTATGAGCCGTCCTCCCCTCAGCAGCCTCCACTCAAGTGCATACATTTCACATCACAAGATTCTGTCACAGTTGCGCGCACTCTGTCAGGATGTGGGGTGACTTTGAATAATTCATGGTGTTTTCTGTGTGAGGGATGCCATAAATGAAAGAGATTGACTGGCAAGCGCCGCAAGCTTTTGGGCTTTTCACGAAGGCTTTTCTGTATCAATCACTAAGCTGACAGTACAGTAAGTACTATGTCTGTCTGTCTGTCTCTGACTGCAGGCTGAACTCTGGGGGATAGCAACATGTATCTGAAGCCAATTAAGTACAAGTCACTTCTCTTTTAAGGTACATTAACCTCATCGGGCCTGTGTTTTTGTCCAGCCCTTATATTTAGCATCACAATGAAGTATTTGATCATTTTCTTTTCAGGGCAACAAGGGTTACAATAAAACAGCTGCATTCACGAGTTTTAGTGGCAAAATGTCAGTATTATATAAAGTTATATGTCCTGGGATTTCCTATAATCTTCGATGTCGAAGAACTCCTTACCTTTTAATTACTCTTGTGTTGCTTGTGAGCACCATAGAGCAAAACATTCGGACTCTACAGATGTAGAGCCCTTGTCTCATAAAAAGCCCTCGAGAAAGACAAATCCAAATGGTAAAACCCAGAAGTCTTTAGCTGAAACACACAATGTTTAAAAGGGGTTAGAGGTCCAAAATGAGCCGACAATATGGTGGGACACAAGGTGTATTACTTTACAGTGAGATCCAAAAGTATTTTTTGTTGTTTTGGCTCTGACTATGAGGTTAAAGTGCAGACTGTTAGCAGTCAGCTTTAATTTGAGTGTATTTTCATCCATATCGGGTGAACTGTTTAGAAATTACAGCACTTTTTGTACATAGTCCCCCCATTTTAGGGGAGCAAAAGTATTGGGAGAAATTCATATTGTATATGTGTATTATAGTAATCAAAAGTTTACTATTTGGTCCCATATTCCTAGCACGCAATGATTACATCAAGCTTGTGACTCTACAAACTTGTCGGATGCATTTGTTGTTTGTTTTGGTTGTGTTTCAAATAATTTTGTGCCCATTCGAAACGAATGGTAAATAATGTATCATGTCATTTTGGAGTCACTTTTATTGTAAATAAGAATAGAATATGTTTATAAAGACGCCTACATTAATATGTGGATGGAACCATGATTACAGATAATCCTGAATGAATTGTGAATAATGATGAGTGAGAAAGTTAGAGGCATATATATAAATATCAAAATGATGACAATCTCACAGTGAACTTTGACCTCTCTCTGATCTGTATGAGTGGTAGTCAGAAGGAGACACCTACACCAATTCAACAGGTTATGGGTATAGGATTTATATTTGCAGAATTCATCAGCATAGGTTTGAAACTGTGCTGTGTGTTGTTCATCTGCCAAGTAGAACAACTGTTCCCTCAATGGACATCCAGAATATGTTCTATCCTGGTGGGTTATCTGACTGTCCAGAGGACTCTTTCATTCAAAAAGCACAACAAATCTGATCGGGTGAGATGTAAGCCATGCTGTGTGTATAAAAAAGCATGCTAGGCTGATTTGTCTCAAAACGGTATATGAATGGTAAAAAATGTATTGTAAAATGTTGGAGTCAATTTTATTGTAAATAAGAATAGAATATGTTTCTAACACTACAGATGTTTTTGTTAAAAGTGACTCATTATTTACATTATTTATCATTATTTTCTATTGGGCACAACATAATCTGAAACCCAACCAAAACGAACAGAAAATGCATACAACAAATGTGTAGAGTCACAAGCTTGATGTAGTCATTGTGTGCTAGGGAATATTGGACCAACTACTGAACTTTTCACTACTTTAATGCACATAAGTGAATTTTTATTCCCTAAAATGTGGGGACTATGTACAAAAGGTGCTGTAATTTCTAAACTGTTTGTATTTGTATTTATTATGGATCCCCATTAACTGCTGCCAAGGCAGAAGCTACTCTTCCTGGTGTCCAGCTAAATAAAAATAAATATAAACCATTACAATACATTCACAACACATTGTGTGCCCTCAGGCCCCTACTCTACAACCATATACTGTATCTACAACACAAAATCCATGTGTACGTGTGTGTATAGTGCGTATGTTATCGTGTGTCTGTGCCTATGTTTGTGTTGCTTCACAGTCCCTGATATTCCATAAGGTGTATTTTTATCTGTTTTTTAAAAATCAAATTTGACTGCTTGCATGAGTTACTAGATGTGGAATAGAGTTCCATGTAGTAATGACTCTATGTAGTAATGTGCGCCTCCCCTAGTCTGTTCTGGACTTGGGGACTGTGAAGAGACCTCTGGTGGCATGTCTTGTGGGGTATGCATGTGTGTCCAAGCTATGTGCCAGTAGTTCAAACCGACAGCTCTGTGTATTCAGCATGTCAATAACTATCACAAATACAAGTTGTGATGTAGTCAATCTCTCCTCCACTTTCAGCCAGGAGAGATTGACCTGCATGTTATTAATGTCAGCTCTCTGTGTACATCCAAGGGCCAGCCGTGCTGCCCTGTTCAGAGACAATTGCAATTTTCCTAAGTCCCTCTTTGTGGCACCTAGAACTAGGACCTGCCTTGTTGTTAGCGCTGTTAAGAATGCAGAGCAACACTTTATTATGGACAGGCTTCTCCCCATCCTAACAAACGTTGTATCAATATCTTTGGACCATGACAGTTTACAGTCCAGGGTTACTCCAAGCAGTTTAGTCAATTTCCACATTATTCATTACAAGATTTTGTTGAGGTTTAGGGTTTAGTCAAGGATTTCTCCCAAACGTAATGCTATTAGTTTAAATAAAATATTTAGCACTAACTTATTCCTTGCCACCCATTCTGAAACTAACTGCAGCTCTTTAAGTGTTGCAGTCATTTCAGTCACTGTAGTAGCTAACATTTATAGTGTTGAGTTATCCGCATACATAGACACACTAGCTTCATTCAATGCCAGTGGCATGTCGTTCACCTGATAGGGATGAAAATACCCTCAAATTAAAGCTGCACTTTAACCTCATAGCAATTGTATCATTTCAAATCCAATGTGCTGGAGTACAGAGCCAAAATAACAACAAAATTGTCACGGTCCAAATGCTCTAGGAGCTCACTGTACGTTATCTACTAAGTTCAAACTTCACAAAGGCAGTGGTGAAACGTCAATGATTAAACTCTCCCTCTCAAAGCAGTCACATAGACCTTTAACCACATGCAAGTGAACAGTTCTAAACATGTTTGCATGGGTTGTGAGTACTGAGGAGGGATGCACAAAAAGTTCCTACACTGGAATGACGTCTGGATCTCGTCTTGTACCCATCATTCTCCCTCCAATCTGACACTGTTCAGGGCTTCAACCCTAGACTTTTGCCCCCACCTCAGCTTCCGTCTTCACATGCTGCAGACACAAATCTCCCTCACCATGGAAACGGTCTGCAAACAACCGTCAACACGGCAGACCTGACGTTTGCATGCCCCGGAGACCAAACTGCATGTGAGCCTGCTTGTAGTCTGCTCTGCGTCACTTTCTCCCCCTGCTATTTTATTCGCCCCTCAGGTGAAGTAAATACTCAACGTTCTGCTGTTTTTTTTTAAGGTGAACTGGGTTCCATTCCAAGCAACTGATTCAGCAGGTTTGGGATGAACACACAATCCCTGCTTCTGTGCAAAGCATACCAAAGTGTCCCCGTAAAGCTCCCCTCACTAACCCTGGTCCCGATGGCTTAATCCAAGCATCAAACCTGGCATTCCCTCCACAAGAAATGATATCTCTTTCTTACGCAATAACAATTAACGCTCATATTTATTATCAAGATAGGCCTAGTTGTAGTCTCAAACATTTCTTCATGTCCTGCCTTCTGCATGGCTGGAAAGCGTTCATAGCAGTGTGAGGGGAAAACAAGAAGACCATTATCCTCCTTACCATGCTTCTGCTGTCTCCACAGCATGCCAGAGAGCAGGGAAATGTCATATAAAAAAATGTCCCTCTTTTCACCTAGTGCAAATATCACTATGAGGGACTCTGAGAATAACACCTCTATGTGAAAGACACTGCACACATTATTCTGGGCTGTCTGAGAGGTGGTGTAAAAAATTTGTCTTGGTTTGAGTTATGCTTTTTTTGGCACACCTGGCCCATGGGCCAAAGCTTATTCATCCTGAAACCTGACAGCTTCACCTTAGTCCAGGAAACAGGAACAGGAGAGAGCTGGACTCCCATGATCTCAAATGTTCTGTTGGGGTATTTTAAGCGAGAGGCAGTTTCTTGAGAACCACAAACGATTTATCAACGGTTGTGATGAACCAGAACGTTCTTTGTGAAAACAAGCTTAGCGGTAAATGTTTTACATGTCACATTACATAGGAATTATGGGATGTTTGCATGCATAAAACAAATAGCCAGTTTAGCCAGTATATTTGGCTTATCAGAGGAGGGAATGTTTACTGATCCATGAGCCCAGCTACACATGACTAATACCTCCATTATGTAAAAAAGAATATGGCTATAAACTACTTTGTGTGTTTCCTTGGTTAGTCAACTAGAAAACCATGTAACGGGCAAGTGAATAAACATATTTTTCCAGTTAATTCCTCCCTTTTCCCCAGGCTTCTTATTGTCACCACGTTGCCAACCCATGGCACCAAAGTAAAAAATTAGATTTTCCTGCGTTTTATACATATTTCCACACTATGAGGTTGGAATAATACCATGAAATTGTGAAAATTATGATAATACCCTTTTAGTGTAAGAGCTGTTTGAAAATACATTTCAGCCTGTCGTGGTGGTATGGCGTTCTGGCCTGCCTGGTGACAACACAAGGCGGTAAGTTAGTAAATAGACCAATAAGAAAGAGTTCCAAACCTCTCTGCCAATAACAGCTAGTTTTCAGTTTTTCTTCCCTACTCAGACCATTCCTAGATAGTCCTAGCAAATTTTGCTCTTGCTATTTTTTCTCATTTTAATTGAAAACAATCACTATAAAGTACTTCATTGTTACCCAGAAATGATTTGATATTGAGATAAAAATGGCGGTATTGGGCCTTTAAGTATTTGCTATTTTTGTTAAGCGACCAACAGACAATTACAGGGCTCCAGGTAGAGCAGAATCTGTCGACGCCTGTGTCACCTCTCCATCCTTCTGGAGTGTCACTAATCTGGCTAAACCAATTACAACACACCCTTTTCCCCCAGCAATAATGACTGTGTTTGTCTGGCTCCGTGTGGTGAAAACATGGAAAATAACTATGTTTGGGTCAAACATTTATAGTAATTGCATTTGAAAGGCACTTGAGTCTGAGCTGGAAAACAGGCAGTGTATTCAAGATTGAGTCAGAGAAACAAGTAGGGATATTGTTCTATTTAGTTATATGTCTGTGGGTGTATCACATGCTAAATGTATCCATTTGGATCATGACTATCTCTCTTTACTTTACTTTGTAGCATACATGGAGGTTGAGGAAAAGCAGCTGTGATAGTCATAAAACACAGGCCAACAAGGTTATTTTCTACCTTCTATATAAATATGCACAATCCATGGCATTATTTATTCTTCTTGCATGATTTTTGGCTAGACCAGCACAGAGAGTTGGCAATTTGGGGATTGAGACAGGCAGTACAGGCTATATGAGGCCTGTAGTTGAGATACAAATAAAAATCTGACTGGGCCTCCCGAGTGGCGCAGTAGTTTAAGGCACTGCATCACAGTGTCACTACAGACCCTGGTTTGATCCCAGGCTGTCGCAACTGGCCGTGACAGGGAGACCCATGGTGCGTTGTCCAGGATAGGAGGGGGTTTGGCTGGCTGGGATGTTCTTGTCCTATCGTGCTCTAGCGACTCCTTGTGGCTGGCCAGGCGTATGCACGCTGACTTCGGTAGCCAGTTGTATGGTGTTTCCTCTGACACATTGGTGCAGCTGGCTTCCGGGTTAAGCGAGTAGTGTGTCAAGAAGCAGTGCGTGGTTCGGAGGACGCATGGTTCTTGACCTTCACATCTCCCGAGTCTGTACGGGAGTTACAGCGATGGGACAAGACTGTAATTGGATATCACGAAATTGGGGAGAAAAAGGGGATTTTTATTTTTATTTATAATCAAAATAAATCATACTAAACAAACATGTATGATGAAAGACAAAAAGACAATTGGCAGCCCTAACCCAGCACCTCAGTGAAAGATTAGCAGCATGGTCGAGACCAGAAGTTGTACAAGGTTTCACAACTAGACAACAAACTTAAACAATCCCACAAACACACAAATGGAATGTCTCACACCTTTTATAACACATTACAGACAATTAAAACGTTTTCAGTATTTTCCATTTGAGGATGTCAAATCAGTCTCTGGTAATTATTTGTTCTGACGCAAAGCCTTTTAACTTTCAAAGGAATGCAACATATCACACCATACTGCAGCCACAGCACCTTTTGTAAACAGCAGTGTTCACATACAGTTGAAGTCGGAAGTTTATATACCCTTAGGTTGGAGTCATTCAAACTTGTTTTTCAAACTTGTTTTTCAACATCTCCAAAAATGTCTTGTTAATAAACTATAGTTTTGGTTAGGACATCTACTTTGTGCATGACAAGTAATTGTTCCAACAATTGTTTACAGACAGATTATTTCACTTATAATTCACTGTGTCACAATTCCAGTGGGTCAGAAGTTTACATACACTAAGTTGACTGCGCCTTTAAACAGCTTGGAAAATGACAGAAAATTATGTCATGGCTTTAGAAGCTTCTAATTGACATCATTTGAGTCAATTGGAGGGGTATCTGTGGATGTATTTCAAGGCCTACCTTCAAACGCAGTGCCTCGTTGCTTGACATCATGGGAAATCAAAAGAAATCAGCCAAGACCTCAGAAATAAATTGTAGACCTCCACAAGTCTGGTTCATCTTTGGGAGCAATTTCCAAACACCTGAAGGTACTACGTTCATCTGTACAAACGTACGCAAGTATAAACACCATGGGTCCACGCACCCGTCATACCGTTCAGGAAGGAGACACATTCTGTCTTCTAGAGATGAACGTACTTTGGTGCGAACAGTGCAAATCAATCCCAAAACAACAGCAAAGGACCCTGTGAAGATGCTGGAAGAAACAGGTACAAAAGTATCTATATCCACAGTAAAACGAGTCCTATATTGTCATAACCTGAAAGGCCGCTCAGCAAGGAAGAAGCCACTGCTCCAAAACCGCCATTAAAAAAGCCAGACTACAGTTTGCAACTGCACATGGGGACAAAGATCTTACTTTTTGGAGAAATGTCCTCTGATAAAACAAAAATAGAACTGTTTGGCCATAATGACCATCGTTATGTTTGGAGGAAAAAGAGGGAGGATTGCAAACCGAAGAACACCATCCCAACCACGAAGCACGGGGGTGGCAGCATTATGCTGTGGGGGTGCTTTACTGCAGGAGGGAATGGTACACTTCACAAAATAGATGGCTTCATGAGGAAGGAAAATTCTATGGATATATTGAAGCGACATATCAAGACATCAGTCAGGAAGTTAAAGCTTGGTCGCAAATGGGTATTCCAAATGGACAATTACCCCAAGCATACTTCCAAATTTGTGGCAAAACGGCTTAAGGACAACAAAGTCAAGGTATTGGAGTGGCCATCACAAAGCCCTGACCTCAATTCCATAGAAAATGTATGGGCAGAACTGAAAAAGTGTGTGTGAGCAAGGAGGCCTACAAACCTGACTCCGTTACACCAGCTCTGTCGGGAGGAATGGGCCAAATTTCACCGAACTTAATGTGGGAAGCTTGTAGAAGGCTGCCCAAAATGTTTGACCCAAGTTAAACAATTTAAAGACAATGCTACCAAATACAAATTGAGTGTCTGACCCACTGGGAATGTGATGAAAGAAATAAAAGCTGAAATAAATCACTCTCTCTACTATTATTCTGACATTTCAAATTCTTAAAATAAATTGCTGACCCTAACTGACCTAAGACAGGGAATTTTTACAATGATTAAATGTCAGGAATTGTGAAAAACTGAGTTTAAATGTATTTGGCTAAGGTCTATGTAAACTTCCGACTTCAATTGCCAAATCAGAATGTTGCCTCAACACCGCTAGGTCAGGAATTGACCTTCTTGATCAAAGACAGAGGAGAGCTGCAATCCATCTCTTTGCACGGAAACAAAAAAAAAGTTTGCCTGTCTTGTGAGACACTTTTACAACCCATTACACAACAACTCTAAACAGCTGATTTATGCCCGCTCCTGGATGCTTGTGCTCCGTTACTGGAATGTAGGGAATTTTAAAGACCCCTCCTCTGCTTGTCCCCGTCCGCACGTAGACAAACGGAGCAGGCGCCTGGTTGAGTGCTCTCCCACCAGTGCTCCCACCGCAGGGCAGTGAAGCAGAACGTAAAGAATGCCAGAAGATGAGAAAGAAATCTATTCTGTTCTTCTCTTTTTTTCCCACTCTCTCGTGTCTGTTTCCGTTTCGCATCTCTTCTCAGGCCTTCTCGCTTTTTTTGCTCGTCTTTCTCAGTTTCCAAGTGTACTGTACTGTGTAGGCCTATCGTCTTCACTTTGAGTTCCTCCATCTTTTACTCTCAAACCTCAGTCATTTTCTCTGAAATATACTGTATCATACCATCAATGATACAACTGCACAATCACATATTATTTCACTCTTTTGAAAAAAGTAGAGGGAAATAGGACACATTTTTATTTATTAATGCCATTTAATAAAAACACAAGTACTGTATATTATGCATAGGATTCTTTGTAGTTTTGTTAATAAAATGGTCATGTGACAAACAAAACAGTGCCTTGATAAACATGTTAAAAGTCACACAAGATGCATTATATTTACAGAGAAACAGGGCTTTAGATTGTGTATCAAAGCAACCTTTTTTTTATCTACAGCAAAAGCTAGGAAAAGAACACTAAATTACCCTTTAATCTTAATTTAATTGCAAAATAAAAGGCACAATGGCTTTGGTTTAGTAGTAATTCAATAGCACATGCATCTTCTAATACTTGTGGCACAACGCACAAACAATAAAAGCATTGAGACTTCCAAGAAGCTAAATTAGAAACTTCTTTTGAAAATAAGGACATAAAGCAGCGCTCCACATGCCATGGACTGTATCTTGACAGGTTTGTGAGACCTTTCTCATACTTCTCTCAAGTTCTGTATTTCCCTTTCGCCTCTTCAGCTTTGGCATTGCTCAAGGTCTGCTCTTTGCCTTGGGGTCACCCATGATGTTGAGTACATCATCAAGAATGGAGGGGCCCAAATCGAGTTCAAGTGACAGAAGAGACCCGGTGATGTGGGAGATCGAATACTGTGACACACTCTTTTCCTTGGAGAACTCAAAGTCAAAGTCGCAAAGGCGCCCCTCGTCCACCCCGCTGTCCCTGTCCACCCAGTCTCCATTGCAATCAGAGAGCTTTTTCTCGAAGCGGAGGGTAATGTCATTGTTAAAGCTTCTAAAGCCATTGCGGTTGTCATTGCTGCTGAAGCCTTCGTGACTATTGAAGATGCCATTGCTGTTTTCATTGAAGACACCATTACCATTGCTGTTGCCATTGATGTAATAGGTAGGTGAAGGCTTTTCATACCCGTTTTCACCATTGTGCTTTTTATGATTACTTTTGGAGACTTTCGTCGTCTTTGGCTTCTCTGGTTTCTCTATCAGATCCAGCAGGACGTCTGGTTTGGTTGTGACTTCTGTCGGATGTCTGGTCGGGTCGCTGCTGAAGACCTCGATGGAACGCAACAGGGTTTCAATCTCCAGGATGTCAGCCCCGTCTGGGCTCCCCAGGGGAGAGGTAGGGATCCGCCCTACCATGCACACCAGGGGGTCCATAGCGGGCATAGAGAACACAGCGGTGGAGAGGTGGGGTAGGGTGAGGGCCTGGCACCCTCCAATTGAAGGGAGCGAGATGGCGTTCTTTAGAACGGGAGAGGGTGTCTCAGGAAACTGGGCATCAGATGCGCTGTTGGCCCGCAGGAACTCGTTGTGGATGCTGTACTGCGGACGGAACACCTCACCTTTCCCAGGCAGGAGCTCAAACTTTCCCTGGAGGAAGGACATGTCCCCGAAGGCGTCCCTCTCACCGCCTTTTCCGATGTGGATGGTGTGGCGGAAGTCCCCCAGCGGTGGGCTGATCATGTCTGGGGACAGGATGTCTCTCAGACGACACTTCTTGCCTTTCTTGCTATTTTTGGACTTCAGGTAGATGGGTGCTTTGGCAGGCATGGTGGTCACTGTTGAATAGAGCTGAGAGATAAAGGACAAAGAGGAGGACTCTCCTGGAACTTTAGGATTGGTGAAGAACTTCACACTGAACACAAGGTCTCCCTGGGGAGATGAGGAAATTACATTCTCAATGAAATGGCTGTGTTGTCTTGTGCTGCTCCGAAGATAGCTTTGATATTTCTGTCATTAATCAGGAAATCCAAGTTGATCAGGAGTCCAAGTTCTCACCAGTGTTGTCTATGAGGTTGCAGTGTGGTCAACCAGCCACATTTCTGAGGAAAGAAAGAGAACAAAATGTTTTTCCCCTAAACATACACAGTTTATCAGTCTATTAGTCAAATCCGGGGTATGTTGTGCCAAGATGCTTGAGCCAATGTTACATTTTACATTCCAATAAAATGTTTATCCATAGACATTTCTCCAACTTCTTCCCTAGAATCCCAACTGGTCTGTCAGTGATGATCTACAATTCATGTCAATCCCCATTCAAATAACAATATAAAGTTACTTACACAAGACGACAAAATAAATCGTGGACACACACGGAATGTCTTCATCCCCAGTTCCCCTCATCCCCCTGCATTTAGAGAGCGTAAAGGCCATATGAGATTTGAGGGCAAGGCCTGGTGAACTGAAGCTCAGGCTCAGGCTCATCTGCTCAGGTCCTTACGAGACCCCCCCCCCCCCCCAAGGCTGCCTCCTCTTACATGTGCTAATATGGAACAGCTGGACAGCAGATCGGGCGAAGAGAGGTGAGAGGGCTTTAGAAGGATCAGAGCAAGGCAGACGATGGAGGAGAGGGCTACTGCCCAGACACGTACCAAGAGGGAAAGAGGGGGGCGTTGAAGTGATGCAGAGAAAGAGGGAAGGGAGGAGTTAGGAGAACTAACGGTTGGAGGAGGGCTACAGGGGATTATTGGAGGATTTTAAAAGAGTGGGAGGCAGATGCTTATTTGTTTTTACTTTGATAGCTGGACGTTCTGTTTCAATCGTAATTTTGACTGAAATACCAGTCATCCCACTGGGCAGTCGTCAGTTCAACCTCTAGTTTTCATTTACATTTGATTGTCAACTAATGTGAATTCAACATGAAATCAGCCCAAAAATGTTTACCATGTCATTGGAAAAATACAAATTGAGTGTATACCAAATACAAATTGACTGTATGTAAACTTCTGACCCACTGGTAATGTGATGAAAGAAATAAAAGCTGAAATAAATCATTCTCTGTCACGTTCTGACCTTTATTTCCTTTGTTTTGTCTTTATTTAGTATGGTCAGGGCGTGAGTTGGGGTGGGCAGTCTGTTTGTTTATCTATGTTTGGTTTCTGTTTCGGCCTAGTATGGTTCTCAATCAGAGGCAGGTGTCGTTTGTTGTCTCTGATTGAGAATCATACTTAGGTAGCCTGGGTTGGTTTGTGGGTGTTTTTTTCTGTGTGTGTGTTTGTTGCCACACGGTACTGTTTAGTTTTTTTTGTAGATTTCACGTTATCGTTTATTGTTTTTGTTCGAGTGTTCATTTTGTCTTTATTAAAATATCGTCATGAACACTTACCACGCTGCATCTTGGTCCGATCCTTACTCCTCTTCAGACGAAGAGGAAATCTGCCGTTACATTCTCTCTACTATAGTTCTGACATTTCACATTCTTAAAGTTAAGTGGTGATACTAACTCACCTAAAACAGGGAATTTTTACTAGGATTAAACGTCAGGAATTGTGAAACCGAGTTTAAATGTATTTGGCAAGGTCTATGTTAACTTTCGACTTCAACTGTATTCATGGGTATAGCTGGTAAAATAAGAAAATGCACTGAGGTCAAGCGGTGCCCCATGGATTGGTGATGAGCTGAGAAATATAATGATTGAATGTTATGATGCCAAAAAAGCAGCAGATAAATCTGGCACTCTGTTTGATAAGCAAATGATTGTAAATTAAGAAATCTTGTATAGACACAAAATTGATATACTGTTGTAAAGTGTGATGGGAAAACTGTGGAGAACGTTGAATGCTATTATGGGTAGGAATTCGAACATGTCCTCCTCTTTTGTTGAATCAGAAGGTATATTAATCCAAAACCACAAGCCATCGCAAACTGCTTTAATTAATATTTTACAGGCAAAGTGGACAAGTTGAGGAATTCTATGATTCCAACTGATGGCTGTCACATCCTGACCATAGAAAGCCTTTATTTTCTATGGTGGAGTAGGTTAGGGCATGACTGGGGGGTGTTCTAGTTTATTATTTCTATGTGTAGTCTAGTTTTTGTATTTCTATGTTGGCCTGGTATGATTCCCAATCAGAGGCATCTGTCTATCGTTGTCTCTGATTGGGGATCATATTTAAGCAGCCTTTTCCCACCTGTTTTTTGTGGGATCTTGTTTTTTGTATTGTTGCTTTTGAGCCCTACAAGGCTGTACGTTCGTTCGTTCGTTCGTTTGTTTCTCTTTATTGTTTTGTTGCTGGTTCACAAATAAATTATGATGAACTCAAATCACGCTGCGCCTTGGTCTACCCATTTCGACGAGCGTTACAATGGCTCCATGTCATATACCCTTAGTAAAGGTTGGATCATGAAGGAGAGGCAATGCGTGTTTGAATTTCACCAAGTAGAAAGGGAAGAGGGGGAACGGATGCTGTTGTCT
This sequence comes from Oncorhynchus kisutch, assembly GCF_002021735.2. Lineage (NCBI taxonomy): Eukaryota > Metazoa > Chordata > Actinopteri > Salmoniformes > Salmonidae > Oncorhynchus > Oncorhynchus kisutch. Next base: position 61,180,847 of record NC_034177.2, on the reverse strand, counting down.
CTTTCGGATGACAATTCACCTTGTACAGATAATCTTGATGCCATATTGCTTAGAGTTACAACTTACCAAATATCTACCCCAATCTCTCATATTTTTAATAAGTGCTAAATGTATGGGGTGTGCCCAGAAGTCTGGAAAGAGTCCAAGGCTATTCCACTACCTAAGGATAAAACATCTGCATTCACTGGTCCTAATAGTCATCCTTTAAACTTGCTGCCTGTGTCAAGTAAATTATTGGAAAACATTGCATCTGTACAAATCAAGGATTATTTCTCATGTAACTTGTTTTCAGCATGCATACAAAGGGCATTCTACGAGTACAGCCTTAGCACAAATGACAGTTGATTGGTTGAAGAGTATAGATGACAGGAAGTTAGTTGGTGCAGTGTTGTTAAATTTCAGTGCTGCTTTTGATGTAATTGATCATGAACTGTTACTAGGTAAACTCAAATATTATGGTTTTAAGTCTGCAGCTCTATTCTGGATGGAAAGCCATCTATCCAGGAGAAGGCAAAAAGTGTTCTTTAATGGTAGTTTTTCAAACAGTAAAGATATACACTGTGGTGATCCTCAAGGAAGCTGCCTAGGCCCACTTCTCTACTCTAGCTTTACTAATGATTTACCTTCAGTATTGAACAAAGCAAGAGTGGTCATGTATGCTGATGACTCTACAATATTTATCGCAGCATCAGAATATAAGGAGCTAACAGATGTACTGAGTAGTGAACTAAGAATGGTGTCAGAGTGGGTTGATATGAACAAATTGGTGTTTATAAAACTAAATGTATTGAGTTCAAAATATATGCTTGCTGATGACCCCCAATTTAATTTGTCTGTGAATAGAATGCATGTAGAGCAAGTGAAAAAAAATGAAACTACTAGTTGTCATGTTGGACGCCGCTTTATCATGGGCAGAACACATAAATAACATTAAGATAGGTACGGGAATTTCTGTTTCAAGTAAATGTTCAGATTATGTAACATCTAGCACTCAGAATCAGGTGATTCAATCCCTGGTCCTATCACACTTTGAGTACTGTCCAGTTATATGGTCGTCTGCAGCAAAAAAGATATAAAAAGCTCAAAATTGCTCAAAAAAGGGCTGCCAGATTACCTCTTCATTGCTCTATCCATGTGAATATTATCCAAATGCGTCACAATCTCTCATGGCTTCACGTTGAAAACAAATGAATATCCATTATTCTGATTTTCTTTGGGAATGTTATATATTTTTAAAAAGACTGTATTTTTCAGGGCAGTTAGTACATACTAGCAACACGCATAACCACCAAACTAGACAGGTAAATTCAGGGCATCTAAGACAACCCAAGCCAAGGACAAATCACCTTAAATCTACAGTTTTATATAGAGTCATAGCTGAATAGAACCCTTTACCAATCCATATTCCTAAATCCACCTTCGAGAATCTTTTTAAGAACATCTAATGCGATAAACCATATGACTGGACAGGAAATAGAAAGCATCAACTGAATGTTAAATGTGTTTACTGTCAGGTATTTTAATCGTCTGTGTTGTCTACTTGTTAAATGTTTGTAAAGTATTCATTTATAGTTGTTTGTAATATCTTATTAATTGGTGTTGGACCTCAGGAAGATTAGCTAATGTTACGGCGTCAGCTAATGGGGATCCTAATACAAATTCACAAATTCACATTTATCCATGGTACATGTTTAGTGGGGACAGCCATGGACACTTGGCATGGTGTTTATCTGGGCTGCAGACCGGATACCTGTATAACTGTGAAGACGACAGACACTGTAGTGTTTTTCAACCAGAGGCATTTGGTGCCTAGACTAAATGAAGGATAATATCACCGTTGCCCATCTAAATGATAACATCAGTGTTTCCTGTACTAAAAATAAGAGAGAAAGAGGAATAACAGACCGTTTAAAAGAGTCCTGCAGTGTTTTTTTTTTTTACGGGACAGAAAAGGAAGCAAGGAACCCCTGCCTCGCATAGCATCTGACTCCTTTTCCCTTCTCCCTCTCTCCGCCTCTCTCCGTACTGCTCTTTCTCAGTTGACCTTGACAGCTAAGGCCCACTGCGGCTGGGTTCCGATAGGAAGTCCTCTCATGGGCTCCTTCCAATGTATGTACTCTGTGCTGTGACTGCAGCCGCGTTACCTGCCTTATAATACCTTCCCAAACTGCAGACGGTCACTGGCTTAGGCAGCTACAGTCTGACACACGTATTGATTATTGGACTGCCCTAGCATCAGAGCCAGACCACTTGCTGGGTCTGTGCGGATGGAATACAGATCCGCTATTCTCAAGTGTCATGGGAAATCCATAGCATTATGATGGATGACCGTGTTTTTTGTTGTTGTTGTAATCAGCTGTATAGTCCCTATATAGATTTCCTCATCCTAGCCAAATTCCCTCTAGTCCAGCAATGGGGAATTTGGCTCGGGTGGAAGATTTCTACAGAGTTATGCTATTGATAGTATAGCTAGAGAGACATCCGATAGCATAGAGAGACATCCGTTATGCATCTAAATCAAGGTCAACAGCCATTGCCCATGAAATGTCAGCTGGTGTACATAAAGCGGATGACCTTCAAACGGATCATTCTGGTGGCGGAATGGAGTTTGGCTGCATTTGGCAGGCATGATTGGAATGTCAGAGGCCACTAGTTAATTAAAAAGGAAGTGGTATTCAGCTCAGTCAGCTAACTCTGTTTTTCTGAGAGGATAACTAATAGCGGACGCCAGCTGTTATAAAAGCAAAATATCTGAGATATATATATATATATATATATATGACACATGGGGTATGAACTGATATACAAAACAATGCTTGATTCAACACAGAGTTTTTCCAATGTGAAATTATTATACAAAACTCTTGCAACCGACGGAATGTTATATATACATATGAAGCATACGACAATTTCAGCTCTGCAGATGTTGCTAAGAGTATCAGAGGGCTGGGTTTAAAAAGCTCATGATCGGCAATAGTTATTACTGGAAACACTATATACATGTCTAAGTACTAACTATCCAAAATGTGTGTGTATATAAAAAACTATGTGTACTGTACTGTAACTGTGAAAAAAAAAAGTACCATGTATGTAAATGTGTGTATGTATATAAAAAAACAACAAAGAGGGGATAATATTTATGTATTTTTTATTAAAAATGTTATTCTGACAGGATAACTAATAGAGGACGCAAGCTGTATAAAAAGCAAAAAATATCTGATATAAATATTTAAACTGGAACTTTCACTGGTTGTGAAATTGTTGAGGAGGTGCGTACTGGTCTAACTCCTACTCAAGGCCAGATTCACACTGTACTTTTGGACCGGAGCCCAAGAGGAGCAGCGAAAGCAGCGAATGTTCGTTGCCAGCCCTGGGCCCGCTGCGACGCCACTGCAGAATGCGGTCAAGGGTTTTCATTTACACCTCCGGGGAAGGAGGGGAGGGGTGGGGGAGGGGGGGGGGGGGGGGGGGCGATCTGCTGGCGCCTTCCTCCCAAGTGGTTGCTGAGCACCGGTCCAATCATCGAGAGTGGCGAATAAAGCTAATGTGTCATTGGGTCGGCTGTATGTATCTGTGCAGGCATGATGGGGGAGCTGGAGCCGTTCCAGCCTCTAAGGACAGCATTGGGTTCGTTACAGACATGGGGAGTTCCATGTAATGCAAAGCAAGGTCCAGTTAAGGGGATTAGCTATTGTAAGCAGAGAGGGTTGTAGTAGACTAGGGAAGCGCTGAGGGTTTTGGGTAATGGACAGATGATTTTGGATGAGGGCCGTGGGGTCCGGTTATGGACCCCCTCTCTCATCTCTTCACAACCATCTGTTTTGACTATCCCCGTCAGCTTATTATTAGAGCTTGTGTAAGTAAGTGTGCTGTATTCTAAACAAGTGCCCATGATGACACTTTATAGTTTGTTCTCACTGTACACAGAAATGAACCTAGAAAGGCCTACATTAAGCATTGAAGCAGCACACACTTCGGCTCACAATTTGACCTATTTTATCCATTACCGTTCTTCAAAAAAAAAGGAACCATCACAATCCTTCCTTCAAGCAAATGTTTGTCTCATACTAGCATTAGTGGGATATTAAGGTTTTTAGGGATTCCATGGTCGCTGAACATGAACAAATGGTTTTGTAAAAACACAGTTATATTTTGATGTACTGTATGTATGTTGGGCTGGGAGGTTATAGCCCGTGTTCATATTTTAAACTCTAACCTTTAACCCCTTAAATTCTGACATGACCATGAATAGATTGTCCCCTTTCTTTTCGCCCGCAATTTAAAAAAGAACTAGGGCATACCACCGCAGAGGGTAATGGTAGCCCTAAGAAGACTTGGTCTGAGCTGTTTCTGTTACATAAAGAAACCTCAATTACAGGCAGTTGTTCCTCTTGGGGCCTGGATGTGGCTGTGGTGGGAGTGTAATAGAATGGCAGGGTGGTGTGTTTGTTCTGTCTGATTCTCCCCTCCTCTGTAACTCCCCACCCCAGCTGTCAGCGTTTACCCCACGTGCCACCCGCTAGCGTGGGTTCTGCCCAGTTGTCCTTGGCAGGGCCGGGCAGGAAACCATATCCAAGCAGAAAAGACATGAAGGGAATGACAACACAACCACTCACTGGCAATGCGATGAGTGCAGTCTGATGAGCCACTCCAAAAACCCCTCAAAAAACCTTGCGAGAACCTAAAAATAAAATCTGTTCACTCGGGAGATTAACGCAAAGCTCAACATGTCAGAAGTGTGTTGCCTGGCTTAAAATGTCCCCTCTAGGAAAGAAAGAAGTGGTGTCAGGTTGCCCCGAACTGCTCACCCCTTGTAATGTAAAATACCCCTGCACTCTTTATATCCATAACTGAACACTAATTATCACATTCAACAGTGTTGAACCACAGAGACACACGCTAACAGCAACATTGTCCCTTTGAATATTTAGTCTCATTGAAGGTTTTACCATAATGTACCAAATCACTGTACATGATGCGATGCCAGAGATATTCTACACCCATTACACACTAAAAGTCTTAAACATTGCTCACCCTTTCCCTCACCTTGTGTAATTCCTGGGATAAGCTCCTGGTTCCTGCCAAAAGGTGTCCACTGCCCTCCTGAAGGTCTGCAGTCCTAGTGCTGACTGCTAAAGAGGTGTGTGTGGCGTGTGGTTCCCAAACTCACTGGGGCTGACTGACTACTGTCTCTGCCCTGGGGCCGCCCTGCTCTCGCCACTTGCTCTCGGGAGGGATGTCTGCCGGACAGCTGTTTTTGGAATTCCTCTCAGGTTCGATCTAGCTATTCCACTCTGGAGCTGTAGTCTCCTCCTCCTAACCATCTCTCACCGCTGCCTGCAGCACCGGTGTCTGTCTGTCTGCTCCCCTAGCCACAGCTTGAGGCGGTTTTGAACGGGTGGAGTGGGATCCTCTCCTTTTCCCTGGTGTGTCTCTTGCTCTCTCTTCCGTCAGCGGGCAGCTATCTGCTGGGGTGGAGAGAGGTCAGGCTGAGGGTGAGGTCTGGCGCACTGGAGGTCTGCTCAGCAGCTGGTTGGAGGATCAGTAGGCTGCCTCTGCTGCTGCGCTGGACGTCCCTCCTTTCCTGAAACAGTGCTGTTTTAAACGGTCTGTTCTCTGCCTCTCTCTCTCTCTCTCTCTTTTGCTCTCTCACTCAGTTTCCCACTCTCTCCTCTCCCTCTCTCCTCTTTACTCTCTCTGCCTTGATCTGATCCAATCTGCTCTGTAAACCTAGTGGGCATACAGCAGACACTGTATTCAAGGTCTCGCTCTCATAAAATACATTGAGGCACTCATTCTCCCACCATTTCCCGTGACTATTTTCAGACCGGCACATTCATTCACATTCTGGCTCGCTCCTTTATACCGCATAGCACAGTATGCTTTATGTTCTTCCAAACATTTTCTCTGTTTCCTACATGGTTGAGTAGGCTAAATCCTACAGGACTCTGCGGCACTGCAGTGATCCAGAGGACAGTTATTAATTGGCTACCAGACAACACATGACATACTTTTGTTAAACTGCTCCCCTGGTGGGATCCCCATCTACCCAATTGAAATGTGTGTGTGTGTGTGTTTTATTGTCCCTTTTCACAGTGGCTAGGTGAAAAGGACAATGATGTTCACATAATCTTCTTGTCGCATTGTAAACCCTCTAACCTGATGCCCTCAAGGACATAGGGAAGCTGTGCTTCACAAATTAAGAGGTATTTTGCAGCGCTCTGCTGCTATTCTTGCCCCCAAAAAACGATCACCTTGGTAACCACTGCTGCTCTGTTGTGACGTTGGGGGGGGGGGGGGGGTTAGAGAGAGAATGAGAGGAGGGGAGAGACGGGGGATAAAGAGTGGGTGATAGCCGCCTCCCGTTTATGCCTGTGTTCATGTTGGGGGAAAGTAGTGAATAGGTGTCCTCACATGTCCAAATTCTATACTAAGAGTAATCCTGTCATGTTCAATGTAGGACAGATCACAAAATTCCCACTCCTCCGCTCAAGTAAATTTGACATTGATAACTCAGTCGCCCTAATCAAATCAAATAACATGTTATTAGTCACATGCGCCGAATACAGCAGCTGTAGACCTTACAGTGAAATGCTTACTACAAGCCCTTACCACTTATTTTTCTTAACTTAACTTAGTAAAATAACAGTAGTGAGGCTATATACAGGGGGTACCGGTACAGAGTCAATGTGCGGGGGCACCGGTTAATCGAGGTATTTGAGGTAATATGTACATGTTTGTAGAGTTAAAGTAACTATGCATAGATAATAACCAGAGAGTAACAGTAGCATAAAAGGGGGGACAATGCAAATACTATGGGTAGCCATTTAATTAGCTGTTCAGGTCTTATGGCTTGGGGGTAGAAGCTGTTAATAAGTCTTTTGGACCTAGACTTGGTGCTCCGGTACCATGCGCTAGCAGAGAGAACAGTCTATGACTAGGGTGGCTGGAGTCTTTCACAACTTTTAGGGCCTTCCTCTGACACTGCCTGGTATAGAGATCCTGGATGGCAGGAAGCTTGGCCCCAGTGATGTACTGGGCCGTTCACACTACACTCTGTGGTGCCTTGTGGTCGGAGGCCGAGCAGTTGCCATACTAGGCAGTGATGCAACCCGTCAGGATGCTCTAGATGGTGCAGCTGTAGAACTTTGAGGATCTGAGGACCCATGCCAAATCTTTTCAGTCTCCTGAGGTGGAATAGCCTTTGTCGTGCCCTCTTCACAACTGTCTTGGTGTGTTTGGACCATGATAGTTTGTTGGTGAAATGGACACCAAGGAACGTGAAGCTCTCAACCTGCTCCACTACTGTTGTGTGTTGGGGTCATGCCTGGCCATGCAGTCATGGATGAACAGGAAGTACAGGAGGGGACTGAGCACACACCTCTGAGGGTCCCTGTGGCAGATCAGCGTGGCAGATGTTTTGTTCCCTACCCTTACCACCTGGGGGCGACCCATCAGGAAGTCCAGGATCCAGTTGGAGAGGGAGGTGTTTAGTCCCAGGTTCTTAGCTTAGTGATGAGCTATGAGGGCACTATGGTGTTGAACGCTGAGCTGTAGTCAATGAATAGCATTGTCCCATATGTGTTCCTTTTGTCCAGGTGGGAAAGGGCAGTGTGGAGTGCAATAGAGATTGCATCATCTGTGAATCTGTTGGGGCGGTATGCAAATTGGAGTGGGTCTTGGGTTTCTGTCATAATGGTGTTGATGTAAGCCTTGACCAGCCTTTCAAAGCACTTCATTCAGTCTCAACTTCAACAGTGAAGAGGCGACTCCAGGATGCTGGCCTTCTAGGCAGAGTTCCTCTGTCCAGTGTTCGTGTTCTTTTGCCCATCTTAATCTTTTCTTTTTATTGACCAGTCTGAGATATGGCTTTTTCTTTGCAACTCTGCCTAGAAGGCCAGCATCCAGGAGTCGCCTCTTCACTGTTGACGTTGAGACTGAGGTTTTGCAGGTACTATTTAATGAAGCTGCCAGTTGAGGACTTGTGAGGCGTATGTTTCTCAAACTAGACATTCTAATGTACTTGTCCTTTTGCTCAGGTGTGCACCGGGGCCTCCCACTCCTCTTTCTATTCTGTTTTGAGTCAGTATCCATTGTTCTGTGAAGGGAGTAGTACACAGAGTTGTACGAGATCTTCAGATTCTTGGCAATTTCTCTCATGGAACAGCCTTAATTTCTCATAACAAGAATATACTGAAGAGATTCAGAAGAAAGTTCTTTGTTTCCAGCCATTTTGAGCCTGTAATCGAACCCACAAATGCTCATGCTCCAGATACTCAATAGTCTAAAGAAGGCCAGTTTTATTGCTTCTTTAATCAGCACAACAGTTTTCAGCTGTGCTAACATCATTTCAAAAGGGTTTTCTAATGATCCATTAGCCTTTTAAAATGATAAACTTGGATTAGCTAACACAGCATGCCATTGGAACACAGGAGTGATGGTTGCTGATAATGGGCCTCTGTTCGCCTATGTAGATATTCCATAAAAAATCTGCCGTTTCCAGCAACAATAGTCATTTACAACATTAACAATGTATTTTTGATCAATTTGATGTTATTTTAATGGATTTTTTTTTGCTTTTCTTTAAAAAACAAGGACGTTTCTAAGTGTCCCCAAACTTTTGAACGGTATTGTACGTCGTCGATATCTCTGTCTCTTTCTCCTGCGAATGACAGGTGACCGAAGAAGATCCTTCGCGTCTGACTCGTTAAAGAAAAAAATCTTCGTCCAGTACGAGGTGAGTAATTGCCTGTCCTGGTATCCAGAAGCTCTTTTCGGTCATAAGAGACTGTGGCAGAAGCATTATGTACAAAGATACAAACAAAGAGAAAAATAGCACAATTGTTTAAGACCCCGTAAAAACAGCAGCCATCTCCTCCGGCGCCATTCATATGTTCATGAATCCATTTCAAGAATGCAATGATATCTTATGTGATAGATTGGGCCAGTAATAACCAGCTGTCGATAAAACAATACAAGGCTCCGTTACTGAAATTACTATAGGGATAGATTCTGTTGTAGACAGCTTACAGTTGAGCCACCCTCTATTTAAGTTAAACGGATATCATTTGGCACCATTTAAACAACACTTGTGAACACAGGCCTTTTATAATGGTGGTGTGGCTCAGGGTGATGTCACTGAGGCATACAAGTTGGCAGCACATGATCTGGGGAGGAAGAGAACACACCACTGTCTCTTCTTTAAGGGGACCGTTAAATAGCGGAAACTACAGAGCTGTAGGGCTTGCTACTGCACCAACCAACTAAAAATAACTTTTCCCAGAAGATACAGTCACACCAAGGATGAGGGTTGCTAGACCGGACAAAATTTTGTCAGTGCATACTGCAATGATGAACTCTTCTACACATGATTTGTAATTACAAATAACATCTAGATGAGTGCATCTACTGAGTAAGGGACTACGTTATTTGTAATAAGACCTCTGTGAAAATGCTAAATATATGTTCACATAACCTTCTCTTGAACGCTTGATGAAAAAAAAACATTGACCCTCCTACCCAAAATAATAATTTAAACATAAAGTAGATAAAGAACATACCTACCGTTTATACCTTCACTCTTATGACAGACCAAGGTCCAGTTTCCCGATAGAGATGGAACTTAGGTTACGAGTGTTTTAACGGCAGAAGACGTAACATGCATTTCCCAAAACATCACGCAGAGAGAAGGGTCGCTAAGTGTGTTGTTGTAGCATGTGTCGACACTAACAGGATGGAAAGAAGCGGAACTCTGCTCTTGGATCAGCTTAATCCATTCAAATCGTACCTTAACGTTAGAATTATTTTACAATACTGAGGACAGATCAGCTCCTAGAGAGATATTACCACCTATGTCTGCAAATATTGAGGTGACTTGTTCCAATGCTTACCCAATACAAATGCATTAAATCACAGATGTTAGGGTACATATCATGAAATATACACCGAAAAAATATATAAATAACATGTAAAGTGTTGGTCCCGTGTTTCATGAGCTGGAATAAACGAACCCAGAAATGTTCACTAAACACAAAGCTTATTTCTCTCAAATTTTGGGCACACATTTGTTTACATCCCTGTTAATGAACATTTCTCCTGTGACAAGATAATCCATCCACCTGACAGGTGTGGCATGTCACGAAGCTGAATAAACAGTATGACCATTACACAGGTGCATCTTGTGCTGAGGACAGTAAAAGGCCACTCTGAAATGTACAGTTGTGTCACACAATGCCACAGATGTGTAAAATTTTGAGGGGAGCTTGCAATTGGCATGCGGATTGCAGGAATGTCCACCAAAACTGTTGCTGGAGAATGGAATGTTAATTTCTCTACCATAAGCCGCCTCCAACATTGTTTTAGAGAACTTGACAGTATGTCCAACCGGCCTCACAACCGCAGACCACGTGTAAGGCGACGTGTGGGAGAGCAGTTTGCTGTAGTCAACGTTGTGAACAGAGTGCCCCATGGTGGCGGTAGGGTTATGGTATGGGCAGGTATAAGCTATGACAACGAACACAATTACATTTTATCTATGGCAAATTGAATGCACAGAGATACTGTGATCAGATTCTGGAGGACCATTGTCATGCCATTCATCCACATCCATCATCTCATGTTTCAGCATGACAGTGTACAGCCCCATGTAGCAATGATCTGTAAACAATTCCTGGATGCTGGAAATGTCCCTGTTCTTCCATGGCCTGCATACTCACCAGACATTTCACCCATTGAGCATTTTTGGGATGTTCTGGATTGACGTGTATGACAGCGTGTTCCAGTTCCTGCCGATATCCGGCAACTTTGCATAACAATTGAAGACGAGTGGGACAACATTCCACAGGCCACAATCAACAGCCTGATCAACTCTACGAGAAGGAGATGTCGCGCTGCATGAGGCAAATGGTGGTCACACCAGATACTGACTGGGTTTTCTGATTCACACCCCTACTGTCACGAATATTACCGAAGGTGGCTCCCCTTCTTGTTCGGGTGGCGCTCGGCGGTCGTCGTCGCCGGTCTACTAGCTGCCACCGATCCTTTGTTCCGTGTTCGTTTGGTTTTGTCTAATTGGTTTCACCTGTTCATTGTTTGGTTGTTAGGGTGGGGTTATTTAAGTTCGTTTAGCCCGCTTCTGTTTGTGCGGGCTTGTTCTTCTGTATTTGTGAGAGGGGTTAGTGTTTTGTTGGGTTTTCTCGCTGTCCTAGTATTTCACAATTGGGTACTATTTTGTTTTATAGTTACACCTGTGTTGGGTATACTATTTTGTTCCTGTGAATTTTTGGACATTAAAGCATGTTTTTCCCGCATCCTTTGCTCTCTGCGCCTGACTCCACACCCATTCACTCATTGAGTGTTACCTTCAAAATATGTAGGTGTATCTGTGACCAACACATGCATATCTGTATTCTCAGTCGTGACGTCCATAGATTAGGGGGTCTAATGAATTTATTTCAATTGACAGATTTTCTCATACAAACTGTAACTCAGTAAACATTTTGAAATTGTTGCATTTATACATTTATATTTTTTGTTCAGTATATTGAGACTAACTACAGACAGTAGCCTACAAGTAGCAAAATACAAGTCGATTGATTGAACATGAAATGTATTTCAATCAGATTGAAATATGCCTACTTTTCTTAGGTAGTTCTTTATGAGTTTTTGTTTAAAAAAAACAATCTCTCCGCAACAATTAAAGGGATCGTATAAACAGCTTGATTGCCATAGCAACATCAGGGTAACTGGGAAGAAGGGAGTGGTGCTTCAAATACAGCAGTTCTGCAACATCTTTAATTGAGCCTCTCATTCTCCTTAATTGCCGGCCTCGACACTTTACGGAAAGAGACTAACTGTATAGGAAGCACTGTGGACAGGTCTTCTGGATACTGGACAGACAAATTGGTAGATGCAAACAGATTATCATCTTTAGCTGACAACAGTTCTTGAACAAATACAGTGGTTAGCGATTTTAATCATACTGGTGAACGGTCTGAACCGGCGTTTTGAATTGTGTGGTTGCAATATCAACAGTACCTTGTCTCTGTTATATCTTGACATGCATCATTCAAGATTAAGTTTGCATTATGTGCAGCGCAATGGACATAGAGTATAATGCACAATGTCTCAGGAGAGACTGTCTGGGTTGGCAATAACTCAGAATCGAAAACGGACGTGCCCCCGCAACCTGGACCTACAAATCAAATCAAATGTATTTATATAGCCCTTCGTACATCAGCTGATATCTCAAAGTGCTGTACAGAAACCCAGCCTAAAACCCCAAACAGCAAGCAATGCAGGTGTAGAAGCACGGTGGCTAGGAAAAACTCCCTAGAAAGGCCAAAACCTAGGAAGAAACCTAGAGAGGAACCAGGCTATGTGGGGTGGCCAGTCCTCTTCTGGCTGTGCCGGGTGGAGATTATAACAGAACATGGCCAAGATGTTCAAATGTTCATAAATGACCAGCATGGTCGTATAATAATGAGGCAGAACAGTTGAAACTGGAGCAGTTGCACGGTCAGGTGGACTGGGAACAGCAAGGAGTCATCATTTCAGGTAGTCCTGGGGCATGGTCCTAGGGCTCATGTCCTCCGAGAGAGAGAGAGAAAGAGAGAATTAGAGAACGCACACTTAGATTCACACAGGACACCGAATAGGACAGGAGAACTACTGCAGCATAAATACTGGAGGCTGAGACAGGAGGGGTCAGGAGACACTGTGGCCTACAGGCCGTGGTGAAAACATTGCAGACAAAAAAAGGAGGACTTCAGGAGCCTGCTGAGGACTGCTTTTATCCACCACAACTTTCTATCCAAGCTGGGAGAGAGTGCATGAGGATGGCTCCTGTCATGCAGGTTCAGGTGGCCTATACAGTTGTATATTCCCAAAAAATGAATTGGTAGCTGATTGGTACGTTCTTACATCGAAAATGTATTTTGACAAACTGCAATGTTTGAATTTCCAACTTGAATTAGCGAACAAGAATTTACATTACTGCCACCAGCCAGCAGTCTTAATAATTCCAGCTTTGCAACACTTTGTATAGCTTCGTGAAATGTTGAGCTTAACACGAGAAAATGACGACATTTCATACCAGACGATTAAAAATACAAAGGCAACACAGGGATCGACATTAAAGCTAGGCTCCTTAAAGTGATAGAACATCAGAATATGTACACGCTGCCAGATGCTCCTCTTTCCAGTTACATCAACAAAACAAAAATAATAACAAAGGCGCTGAGGCGAACTTTTTCCCCAAATGCAGATTCGATCTTTAAGGTCCAAAAGGCACTGCAAGTCAGGCAGTATTTAAAAAATATATTTTTTACTGGCCTGCTACATAATTTTGTGAGAGACGCTCCTATTCATTTTAATGTGACCTGGGCCTTAAAGCATGCCGGCTGTATGATAGGCTGCTCAAGCGTAAAATTACGTCCTGGTGCTATTTCGACACGCAGCTCATGCCTGAGAGCAATAGGACATAGGGGGTCGTGGTCTGCTTGCGCTATCAGTAGCAGGTTTGAAAAAAAAAGCCCCAGTGTAGCCCCAAATGTTAGGCAACTTGAATTCAGTAAAAAATATATATATATCACCTTCTTAATGGGGAAACCACATAGCAGGCTTAACTTGACTGGCTACCATAAATGCCATGCATTTTTCTGTCTTTCACTTAAACAATGGGATGAACCAGAAAGATCATTTTGAGCCTACTGGAATTCTTTGCTGATTTCATTTTTTTGTTGTTAAAATGAATCACCTGGGACAAGCTCAGAGCAGGTTCAACTTGCCCGGCAGCTCAGTTCACTTTCCCCAGGCAATAGAGCAACCCTTAGGTCAATACCTTTAACACATTACTATATGGTCGCAGTGATCAGCTCTCCGAGCAGCTGTGTGAACTATTATGTGTTCGGATCCTATGTCATCAGTCTGATCTGCGGACCGTTCACGACCCTGATAAATGGTTTAAGACTATAGAATGAATGGGACAACTCTTCCATTGATGTAGGCCTATTTTGTCCTACCATCATTAGGGAAAATGATCCCTTTGTCGCATTCCTCTTTCACAAGTTTATTCCAAATCTGTTCATGTAGCCTATACAAAAACTTTGACTTGCAAGGTTTTGCATGCTCTTCAGGCTCACCCACACCACGGACGACGATAACTATAACGATAGACAAAGCTATACTTCTTTGGCGAGCTTTCACACTTGAGGACAGGACAGTTTATCGTTTTACAGTAGCCTACACCTGTCAACCAAGTGATCAACACATTCTACTGCAAGCTGTATAAGGTGTTTTCAGACCAAACAGTGCTTTCAGGGTGGTCTGTAAACAGTCAACTAAAAATAATACTAATAATAAATAATACACAAAATAATCATAAAATAATAATGTACATAATAAAAACATTATATGGAAACTCGTATTTAAATGTATCAAGAACAGCCCACTGGGTAAAAATATCTGATGGCGTTGAGTTAATGTGAAAAACTGATTGGATTTGCAAAAAGTCATCAAGCGAAGGGCTTTTGGTCTTTTTTTTCACCCGACTTATAACCAATCAAATTATATTGTGACATTTTTTTGTTGATTTCACGTTGAATTCCCGTTAGTTGAAAACTCAATCAAATGTAACAGGTGATGGGCAGGAGCATCATATTTGCTTTAGTTTTTGAGATGACCGGTCCCTTGCGGGGGAAGAGCTGTTTTTTTACATAGTGTATATTTAGTTATTACCTACCCACATCCTGGTTTACTCTCTCCACCTGCCCATTACTCTCGGGGTGAAACCCTGAAGTAAGGCTGATCGAGACCCCCAGATGTTCCATGAACGCCTTCCAGACCCTAGACGTGAACTGGGGACCCTGATCAGACACTATGTCCTCAGGCACCCCGTAGTGCCGGAATTTCCGGATTTCGCAGTCTGTAGGGCCGTAGGGAGACTGGGCAGAGGGAAGAGATGACAGGACTTAGAGAAATTATCCACAACGACCAGGATCACAGTGTTACCCTGTGAGAGTGGAAGATCAGTTAGAAAATCCACCGAAGGTGCAACTAAGGCCGTTGTGGAACGGGTAAGGGATGTAGCTTACCTCTGGGCAGGTGCCTAGGAGCCTTACGCTGGGCGCACACCAAGCAGAAGGAAACATAAACCTTCACGTCCTTAGCCAAGGTTGGCCACCAGTACCCCCCACTCAAACAGAGCACTGTCCGACCGATCCCAGGATGACCAGAGGAGGGTGTCGTGTGGGCCCAATAGATCAACCGGTCACAAACAGCAGACGGGATGTACAGACGCCCAGCGGGACACTGGAGGGGAGCGGGTTCTGCACGTAACGCCTGCTCTATGTCCGTGTCCAGCTCCCACACTACCGGTGCCACCAGGCAGGGGGCGGGGAGTATGGGAGTGGGATCCATGGGCCACTCCTCTGTGTCATACAGCCGGGACAATGCGTCTGCCTTCACGTTCTGGGAGCCTGGTCTGTAGGACAGGGTAAACACAAAACGGGTGAAAAACATGGCCCACCTTGCCTGGAGAGGTGCCCGGATGTAATCCAGATTGCGGTGGTCAGTCCAGATGAGAAAAGGGTGTCTAGCCCCCTCAAGCCAGTGTCTCCACTCCTTCAAGGCCTTGACGACAGCCAACAGCTCCCGGTCCCCCACGTCATAGTTTCGCTCTCCGCTGGGCTGAGCTTCTTCGAGAAGATGGCACAGGGGCGAAGCTTCGGTGGCGTACCCGAGCGCTGAGAGAGCACTGCAGCCCTCAGTTGACTAAAAGCCCTGTCCGCCTCAGCCGAGGTAATGGGTGCCACTACCTGACCAAAACCTTGGATAATCCTCCGGTAGTAGTTGACAAACCCTAAGAACCGCTGCACCTCCTTTACCGTGGTGAGTGTCGGCCAATTACGCACGGCTGAAATGCAGTCTCCATCTCCACCCCTGAGGTGGAAATGCAATACCCTAGGAAGGAGACGGATTGCTGGAAAAACAAGCATTTCCCAGCCTTGACGTACAGGTCATGCTCCAACAGGCAACCAAGCACCCTGCGCACCAGGGACACATGCTCGGCGCGTGTAGCGGAGTATATCAGAATGTCATCAATATACACTACACCTAAAAAGGCTTGGAAGACTGATGGCGCATTCATCAACCTGTATGGCATAACAAGGTACTCATAGTGCCCTGAGGTGGTAATGAAAGCCGTCTTCCACTCGTCTCCCTCTCAGATACGCACCAGGTTGTAAGCGCTCCTGAGATCTAGTTTGGTGAAGAAGCGCGCCCCGTGCCTTGACTCAATCGCTGTGGCTATGAGTGGTAGCGGGTAACTATACCTCACAGTGATCTGGTTCAGACCCCAATAGTCAATGCACGGGCGTAGACTTCCCTCCTTCTTCACAAAAAAGAAACTCGAGGAGACGGGTGAAGTGGAGGACAGAATGTACCCCTGACGCAGGGATTCGGAGACATATGTTTCCATGGCCTCTGTCTCCGCCTGTGAGAGTGGATACATGTGACTCTTGGGAAGTGCAGCGTCTACCAGGAGATTTATCGCGCAATCGCCCCGTCAATCGGGTGGTACCTCTGCAGGCCAACTCCCGACGGATGTCCTCGCGCAGACTGCAGCAGTAATGGTCGATCAGGGCCCTGTCGGTCCATCCCGCGCCGGCAGCCAGGGTTCTAAACTCCAGGGCGAACTACTGGGCGCTCCTCGTCTCCTGCCTCAGCCGCTCTACCCTCAGGCGGGTGGTCGAAGACAGTGGGTGAATTCCTCAAACTGGTCCAACGCTGCATCTCCCTCTCTCCACACGGCGTTGGCCCACTCCAGGACTTTCCAGGTGAGGCAAGAGACGAGGGCGGATACCTTCTCACGGCCCTACGGAGCCGGGTGGACGGTGGCCAGGTATAGATCCAGTTGTAGAAGGAATCCCTGGCAGTTCACAGCCTTTCCATCGTATTCCTGGGGCAGGGAGAGACAAATCCCACTGGGACCAGGATGAGGAGGGGAGCTCAGTGGAGACCCTGGTTGTGCTGGTGGAGGTGCTGGAAGAAGTCCCTGTCTCTCCCAGCGGTCGATTGTCTGGACAACGTGGTCCATGGTGGTGCCAAGATGTTGGAGCATTGCTGCATGCTCTCGGACGCGCTCCTCCTCCCCGATACCCGGGGTACCTGCTCCTGCTGACTCCATAGTTTTGGTCCGTAATTCTGTAATGCGATGCTACTGGCGGCAGAGAAGTCAGGCACAGGAGAGCAGAAACTGATTTACAATGGTTGTGTTTAATAACCACAATCCACCGTCAACAGAACAATACAAATGGGTCAAACAAAACCCGGTACATACCAGCAGACCGTGCATAAGCACTACAACAAACAATTACGGACAAGGACATGGGGGGAACAGAGGGTTAAATACACAACATGTAATTGATGGAATTGGAACCAGGTGTGATGGAAGACAAGACAAAACCAATGAAAAGTGGATCGGCGATGGCTAGAAAGTTGGTGACGTCGACCGCCGAAGTCGTGACAATTGTTCTTTAATTGCGCCGTGATTGACTCAGTGTTCTGTCACTTATGGGGACACTACACTGTTAGTAGCCCATGTGCCTCACCCTAATAATTTGGTCCTTTCCCCCACATGACGCCTATAGCCTATTTTAGAGAAATGTAAACATTGAATATTGTAAGAGCTTTCATTGTCTGCTTATTTACTCCTTTTGTACAGGGAGAATACTTGTAAGAATGGACAATTTTCTGAATTCTGCTCGTTGTCCCCTTATGCCATAGTTTGTACTTCTCTATTGTCAGTAGAAACCACATTTGTTTAAGCCAGCCAGCTGTACCAGCTATTTTTTTTTTAAAGGCCGTAAATAAGGCTGAATGAACTGTTTTGCTGCCAGACAAGGCTCCGCTGATAGTCAGGTGTAGCAGTGGTAAGGATTCACTACATGGTGATGAAAATAAAGCTCTGCTGTTGGGACAGATTTATGTAGACACTATTTAAAGTGCAATTAATGTATTGTTTAGTGTTGTGTTGTGCAGTGGCTTTGCTGGCATCGATTTATTTGTTTTTTTTGTTTGACCCACCAAGATATACATGCTAAAATCCCCACTGGACACCACACTCCAAAAAGCAGTTTCTGCAGGCTCCAGATGAGGTCTTATCTTGATTATTGTCCAGTCGTGTGGTTGAGTGCTGCAAGGAAAGACCTAGTTAAGCTGCAGCTGGCCCAGAACAGAGCGAAATGTCTTGTTCTTCATTGTAATCAGAGGACATGTATAAATACGATGCATGCCAGTCTCTCTTGGCTAAGAGTTGAGGAGAGACCGACTGCATCACTTCTTATTTTTATAAGAAACATTTGTCACTCCCTGACCTGAGATATCTCTGTTTTCTTTATATTTTGGTTAGGTCAGGGTGTGACTTGGGTGGATATTTGTATTTGTATTGTCTAGGGGTTTTGTATTGTCTAGGGTTTTTTGTATGTCTAGGGTTTTGTAGGTTTATGTATTTGTATGTTTATGGTGGCCTGATATGGTTCCCAATCAGAGGCAGCTGTTTATTGTTGTCTCTGATTGGGGATCATATTTAGGTAGCCGTTTCCAGCAGCATACCACCCTGCATACCACTGCTGGCTTGCCTCTGAAGCTAAGCAGTGTTGGTCCTAGTCAGTCCCTGGATGGGAGACTAGATGCTGCTGGAAGTGGTGTTGGAGAGCCAGTAGGAGGCACTCTTTCCTCTGGTCTAAAAAATATCCCAATGCCCCAGGCCAGTGATTGGGGACACTGCCCTTTGTAGGGTGCCGTCTTTCAGATGGGATGTTTTCTGTGCAACTGGTGATTGAAAATCGGCACCTGGTAACCCAAAATGAAAAAAAAATTGTTCTAAATGCATTTACCGGGGTTCCTCATCTTCAACCCTACTACGGCCCTTTATCAATGGGTGCCGGCCTGAGTGATTTATGGAAGGTTTCAAAAAAGTCTAGACATGTTTTCTGTGCCCCTTGCGAGACCCATGGCACTTATTGTAAGAGTAGGGGTGTTAACCCTGGTGTCCTGGCTAAATTCCCAATCTGGCCATCAAACCATCACGGTCACCTAATAATCCCCAGTTTACAATTGGCTCATTCATCCCCCTCCTCTCCCCTGTAACTATTCCCCAGGTCATTGCTGCAAATGAGAATGTGTTCTCAGTCAACTTACCTAGTAAAATAACGGATAAAAAATAATATTTCCCCTGTATGTATTGATGTGTAGGCTACATGTGTCTTTTAAACATTTTAATGTAGTTCTGTCCTTGAGCTGTTCTTGTCTATTGATGTTCTGTATTCTGTCATGTTTCATGTTTCGTGTGGACCCCAGGAAGAGTAGCTGCTGGTTTTGCAACAGCTAATGGGGAAGCTACTAAAATACCAAATATGAAAGTTTTGCTTTGAAATGTTTTTTTTCGCCTGATCACAGCCAACGTATGTGATGTGCACTAAAGTCCACAAGTGAATGGAAAAGGTAAGAGGAGGAGAGAGTGTATATGTGAGAAAAGATTCTAAAATGGCCAAATTGATCATGCTGTTTGTATGTGGCTGCTATGAAAGTGAATTGTGTTTGCATGTGATCAGGGGTGTATTCATTTAGCTGATTCTGTTTAAAAACTGTTCTTAAACGGAAGCAAACAAAATGAAACAGGGATAAATGTACCTGAATTTTTCCAATGGAAACTCTTTTGCAACTGTTGCACTAATGATTCCACACTAGATCGGCAAGAGTGCCCAAGGCGGTATTGAATGTCTCACTGTCTGTCACCTTGATTACTCAAATTTTTCTCTCAATATGTGCAGCTACGTAGTAAACTTTCGTTCATAGGCTAGGATGTAGCAACCTCATGATAGGCACACAGAAAATTTGAGTATCATGTAGTAGCCTAAACCTATCGATGCTACATTGAGCTGGGTGAATGGAATATAATTGACAGTCATCCAATGGGCTGTAAGGCCATGCTCATACATTTTTTTAATCATCCTCCCTCATCTTTAACATCACTGACCACCATTGCCGTGCATATAGCCAAGTTATCGTTACTCATTGTGTATATAAGGGCCTATACGTAAGCATTTCACTGTTAGTCTACACCTGTTGTTTACGAAGCATAGGACCAGTAACATTTGATTTGAACAAGGCCTCTTTAGTTCAACTAAAATGTCCATGTCTTCATCTTGCAAACATTTTGCTAAAGTATTTCTCTATCTTCCTACCTTTCAACGTCTATTTTTAGTCAACATGTTTATTTGACACATTTCTTCCACCATGTGTTATGTTTCTCTTACTCCCTAATGTAAAAAAAAATATGAAGATAAGGCCATTTCCATTTGGCCTTGAAATGTTATGTGGGAAAACCTAATGAACCTCTGTTCATTCCCAAGCGCCAGTGTTCATTTCCATTTTATATTTCTCCTGAAGTTTGTTGCTATATACAGATAGGGAATAGCACCAGCTAGTCAATATCCTGATGGTGACATCAACAGAGTTTCTATCAAGCATTCTGACACGTCCCTGCCACTCTCCCAGAGTCCCTCTCCAGATGCTGTGACGACGCTGATGTTTACACCTGTACCAGTGTTGCCACATTATTGTCAGACTAGAGGAGGAAAAGAGGGAAAGTAAGGCAGAAACAATAACAAAGAGCCTTGGCCTGTATTTTTAAAAAACAACACAGAGTAGGAGTGCTGATCTACACTAGGATCTGGTTTACAGTGTCTGGTTTTTGGGGATGGATCTCTTTATAAGAGACCAGAAATGTCAAGAGATTAAGCCTAACATAACATTCCCCCACAATCTCTACTCTCTGGGGGTTCAGGGAAATATGCTTTTAATTATTTTTTTACTGAGAATTATGGTGACATTCCTGAATAAGTTAGGATTTATTTTACATGTGCAATGTGTTCTCTCTGTCTGTCTTAAATTTACAGTTTGTAAATGTATATAGGCTTGAGGCCAGCTTTGGAAGGCCAGCTCTGCCCTCGGCCTCCGTTACTGGAGGGTCTAATGTGCACATTCATTCTCAGGCTGAGAGTAAACATTTCACAATGTTCTCCACTGTACTGTACTTAGGTAGGGACCAACACAATGTGGTTATTGGTCAATTCTCTAAAAGTGAGCAGAGAGGAGCAAAGAGTTGTAAGAGGGTCTGGAGAAAGGGGGGCATTGTGTGTAGTAAACACTATCTTGCTTTGCGGCCATGTCCCAAAATGATTTGCATGGTGACCTGCCATCTTATAACTGGTCAATAGACCACACATTGTGACCTACACTGCCTTGCAAAAGCATTCATCCCCCTTGGCGTTTTTCCTATTTTTTTGCATTACAACCTGTAATTTAAATGGATTTTTATTTGGATTTCATGTAACGGACATACACAAACAAGTCCAAATTGGTGAAGTGAAATTAAGAAAAAAAATATATTAAAACTATTTCAAAACAGAAAAGTGGTGTGTGCATATATATTCACCCCCTTTGTTATGAAGCCCCTGAAGAAGATCTGGTGCAACCAATTATTTTCAGAAGTCACATAATTAGTTAAATAAAGTCCACCTGTGTGTCATCTAAGTGTCACATGATCTGTCACATGATCTCAGTACATATACACCTGTTCTGAAAGGCCCCAGAATCTGCAATGACTTAAATATTGCTCGACACCTGCGGAACCCATCCTATTTGAAGGAGCATGAGCAGTTTTGCCTCGAAGAATGGGCAAAAATCCCAGTGGCTAGATGTGCCAAGCTTATAGAGACATACCCCAAGACTGCTGCAAAAGGTGGCTCTACAAAGTATTGAGTTTGCGGGGGTGAATAGTTATGCACGCTGAAGTTTTCATTTTTTTGTCTCATTTCTTATTTGTTTCACAATAAAAACGAATTTGCATCTTCAAAGTGGTAGGCATGTTGTGTATATCAAATGATACACCCCCCCCCCCCCCCCCAAAAAAAAACATTTTAATTCCAGGTTGTAAGGCAACAAAATAAGAAAAATGCCTTAGTGGGTGAATCCTTTCGCAAGCCACTGTATATCTATCTACAGTACTACTGTAATGGAGCTACTGTACAATAGTGTGCTACTGTATTTACAGTTTTGCTGTCATCAGTGGCGGATGTTGATTTAAAGCTGGTCCTTAACTATGCTAATTGCTACTAAAGTATACTGAACAAAAATGTAAAACGCAACATGTTGGTCCCATGTTTTATAACCTGAAATAAAAGATCCCAGAAATGTTCCATACGCACAAAAAGCTTATTCCATTCCTCCCAAATGTTTTTACATCCCTGTCCGTGAGCATTTCTCCTTTTCCAGTCCATCCACCTGACAGGTGTGGCATATCAAGAAGCTGATTAAACAGCATGATAATTACACAGGTGCACCTTGTGCTTGGGACAATAAAAGGCCACTCTAAAATGTGCAGTTTTGACACACAACACAATGCGCTATACATCCAATCGGCCTCACAACTGCAGACCACGTGGATGGCGTTGTGTGGGCGAGCGGTTTGATAATGTCAATGTTTTGAACAGATTGCCATATGGTGGTGGTGGGGTTATGGTATGGGCAGGCATAAGCTACGGACAACTAACAATTGCAATTTATCGATGATCATTTGAATCCACAGAGATACAGGGATTAGCTCCTGAAGTCCATTGTCATGCCATTCATTGGTCACCATCACCTCATGTTTTAACATGATAATGCACAGTCCCATGTCGCAAGGATCTGTACACAATTCCTGGAAGGTGAAAATGTCCCTGTTCTTCCATGGCCTGCATACTCACCAGACATGTCACCCATTGAGCAAGTTTGGGATGCTCTGGATCTAAATGTGCACGACAGCGTGTTCCAGTTCCAGCCAATATCCCACCACTTCGCACAGCCATTGAAGAGGAGTGGGACAGTATTCCACAGGCCACAATCAACAGCCTGATCAACACTATGCGAAGTAGATGTGTCGCGCTGCATGAAGCAAATGATGGTCACACCAGATACTGACTGTTTTTTTTTAAAGGTATCTGTAACCAACAGATACCAATCTGTATTCCCAGTCATGTGAAATCCATAGATTAGGGCCTAATGAATTGATTTAAATTGACTGATTACCTTATATGAACTGTAACTCAGTAAAATCTTTGAAATTGTTGCATGTTGCGTTTATAGTTTTGCTCAGTATAAGATGGCACAGTGATGTCTGGCACACATCTGCAAGAGAAAAAAGAAATACAGTAGTAATCTGTGAAATGAATGAGTGAGCCATCCCATAAGAATGACTGTGGTTGTCCGGTGGTACCACTCCGTAACTGCTATTTTGCCATGGGAATTGGCAGGATAGTCTTGATGGTGTGGTAGAGTGGTGACAGTGCACTAGGCTAAGTGAGGCTTCAGGCTAGTGTCACAGTGAGGCCAAACCAAGGCCCTGACTTTAGCTCTGACTCAGAGAACCATGGAAATCTGGAAGCTGGTAAACTGTTGCAGAGAGTTAAAGGTGCCTTCGGTTGGGTCGTAGATTTACTCCTGTAAACTCTTGGCCCCAAGCAAAGTCTGGTTCTCATTAGATATGTGTTAAAGTCTCAGGGAACATGCTTTTCTAACATTCTTCAGTTTAGGAATTCTGCTTATATTGAGATGTTGGACAAACTACTGTCAGGCCTCCCACTGGGCACACACACACTGGTTGAATCAACGTTGTTTCCACATCATTTCAATGAAATTACATTGAACCAATGTGGAATACACATTGAATTGACGTTGGTGCCCAGGGGGCTGTTCCTACATCTGTTAGTGGCATCTTATGATAATTGTTGCTAAGACAGCGCAAACAGATCTGTGACCAGGCTATGCCAGGCCTACAACCCCCCCCCTCAATACCACTTCTAAAAAACATTATTTTGGATAAGCCTCCTGAAATACATTTGTGTGGAGTTATCCCTGATATGATCATACTGAGGCTTCCTGTTTCTCTGCAAGCATGCTAGGATGTCCGTGGGGACCTCATTTGTCATTCCAGTTGGTATTTACGGAAGTCCCCTCCCTCCCCCCTCTTATCAGTATGGTCAGTAAATAATTCCAAGGATGGAGAAAAATGACCATGGGATCATTTTGTTTCTGCAGTCTCCCTAAATTCCTTCCTGACCTAAAGCACAACCACTGGTATCACTTGTGCCATCAGGTCATCTTGAACAGAAATCCATGAATTCCTCCATATACCGCACATTCAAACTTAGTAGGCCACCATCTTCACATTTTGTCCAACCTGAACTTCGTCAGACGGTCTCCATGTATGCCTTATCTGCTTTAGATTGCCGTATTGTGTGGTTTCACTCGCAGTAAAGCAATATGCCTGGGACATCTGGTATTGTATCCTCAGCCGCTTCGACTCAGGCAGAGGGCTCAACAGTTCATTAGCAGTCATGGCAGCTTCCAGCTGCCAGCTCACAGACACGTTTATTAAACGTGGTACTTTTTAGTCCTTCTGTCCTTTTTAACCATGGGGTTGTGTTATCTGAGAAAGTCATGCACAATCTACAAAAACAGTTTGTTTTATGCTTCATGTCACAAAATTAGATTACTGTCTCAGACAGGATTGACTAAAAAAAGGCATGGAAATATTTGAGCCACAAAATATGCTTTCATCTAAATGCATATATTCAATCTCCAAACGTATTCCATGTTGTTGCCATGCACTGACAATGCCTTTGCAATTAATTGTCTCTTGGGGATTACAGTCAAATTGAATTAAATTGAGCAAAAAAAGCAGCATCTGCTGTGTACGTATACTGTAGGAGTTTACATTCCATAAACAGTGGTCTTAATTGGGGAGTAGGCAATATTCTCCACAGGTGGCTGGTGGCGCCTTAATTTGGGAGAACATTATAGTAACAGCTGGATCTCCATTCCAGACATTATTATGAACCATCCTCCCCTCATTAGGTTTCTGTGATATTCACAAATTTATGTGATATTCACTCATTTATATAGACTACTAATTTTTTAAATATTTTTTTTATTGAACTAGGCAAGTCAATGACGGCCTACCCTGGCCAAACCCTAACCCAGACAACACTGGGCCAATTGTGCACCGCCCTATGGGACTCCCAGTCATGGCCGGTTGTGATACAGCCTAGAATTGAACCACCGTCTGTACTGACGCCTCTAGCACTGAGATGCAGTGCCTTAGATCACTACGCCACTCGGGAGACCCCTACTAAACATGACTCAGCATGCAGCCATCCATTACTGTTGCATTCTATCTCCTATATTCATCTCCAGTAGGCTGCCGTGAGACGCTGGGTGTTCACTTCCCAGGGCTGGTAATCTACCATGTACATGTAGATGCATGAAAAAGGACCTGTACAAAAAACAAAGTGAGATATTTTGGATGGGGGGGGGGGGGGGGGGGGGGGGGGGGTTGTACCTGCCCTAACTTGTCTAGTGCACCCAAGAACACTCAAAAGGACCACATGACCTATAGAACAGACTTTACCTAAATAGACAATAGATACTTTCAGTTTACGCCTGTAGTGGTGTTATTTCTGTCCTGACCCGTGAAACGAACAGACCGACATTATCTTTCAAATTTAGTATAAGCTGATAGGCATAGACACAAGAACTAGTAAAAAAATGTTTTACAATCATACATTATTCACAAAGCATGTCATTATCACTCAATAGTGACTGGGACAGAAGTGTAAATGTATTTTCCCTTAAACTCCAGTATGTGTCAGAGGCAATCTGAGCGGGGGTTACTAGGTGCACGCTACAGATACTTCAGCCTTTTATTTTATTCAGAGCCAGTGAGGGTGTGCAGAAGAACAGAGACAATGAGCACGTGCGGTGAAACTGAGTGTGTGCAAAAGACAGGAGCACTGAGAGGGTATACAAATGAACTGATCATGCACAAGTAAGGGGATTTGATGGGTACCCACTGGGCACAGACGTCAATTCAACGTCTATTCCATGTCGGTTCACATGGAAACAATGTTTGATTAAACTAGTGTGTGTCCACTGGGTAGGGGCATTAGCGTAGGTTATCAACGCAGGGCATGAAAGGGGGCATTGATAGCAAGTCTGTCTTATAATTGAGAGACAAATACATTCTTATCTTCACTATCTGACTTACAATATTAGAACTGTTCATTGAGTTATATTATTAGAATAAAGACCATTTGATTATTCAACCCAAGATCCAATGGTTCATCCAAGCATCCCATTATCAGGCTTACACCATTACACCAGCCCTGGACGTGCATTCATAAAGCATCTCAGAGTAAGAAGGCTGATATAGAATCAGTTTAACCTTTTAAATCATAATGAATAAGATCATATGGACATGGGGGGGGGGCTGATTCTAGATCAGAACTCTTTCTTTGAGACGTTTTATAAATACGGGCCTTAGTTAACTGTGGTTTTATGGTATTTATGATGGGGTGGGTGAGGGATTGCACTTTTATAGTTTGTTTTAGTACACTAGGCCCAGTGACAAACAATCCTAGTTAACTTAATGGTTCAAAATCACTCCTTTGGGCACAGGTAAGGAATGTGCACAAGAACATTCATACAGTCTATCAACAAGTTCCCATGTTGTGCATATCCTACCAAGAGAAGACAGCTCTAAGTAGTGAACCATCAATACGAATCAAAAGGTAATAGCATAACTGTCCAAATGGACAGAGGTCATGTATTCTCTTGAGGGCAAATGTAATCAGCGGTATGACAGATGTATTGAATAACATGAAAACAGACATACAGGGCTCTATTTTAAGAAACCTAAAGGAATGGTAATTGTAAGTGCTGGTAAATCTTAAGTGCTGGCGGCAGTGCTATAGGTCAGGGGGTGTGACTAAAATATTTTATTTTGCTATTTTCACAGCTGGAATTAGAAGTGCAATATTTTGAGCTGGGTTTTGATGAATAAACATGTTACTGGTCAATCAACGCATTCCATGGCTTAGTACTGCATGCGTTTGTCTCAACTTCTGCAGGTTATTGACGGTCTTTGCGTTGTCATCACCTCTAATTCGACAGGGGGCACGGACTATGCTACAGTTTATTAAAAAACATAGACAAGTAATAGCAAAAGTTTAAAAAAAGAAAACTCCAGTGGTTACTCAATAGCCTATGTCTGGAGTGTTGGCAGGATATTGTTGTAATTGGCTTCAACGAGCCTAGCCTACATGTCTTTACGCCTCGCACTTCCCTTAAAATAAAATCAAAATAAGCTCACGTAAATTGTATTGTATGTGTGACGCACATAATGAGCAAAATATACACAGGCTTGTGACGTCAAAATTTGCTGCCGGTAGCAACTAAATTAGCCTCAAACTCAGTCTGTGTGTGATTTTAAAGTAATCGTTTGAAGGACATACAGTACATACATTTGGTGAAATAAAAAAATACAATTTTTCTTTAAATATTATATCTCCACGAAAATCACCATACTCCAATTGACTATAATGAAGGATCTTGTTTTCTGGAAACAATTGTCTGAAGTAGCACAGTTGGCCTTGAACATGAAATCCTTACTGCGAGGGGGCAGTCATTCTCCCCTGATCCAACCATTTACAGATTGGATTAATTTAGAAACATTTTAGTTATTTATCTTTGTATAGCATAAGTTCAATGAATTAATCAATGTGCATGAGGAAACTGATATTAAAACAAACTATTCGAGAAATGAACCTGCAACAAAGCATGCTGGGAAATATGATAATGTGGCCCCTTCCCTTTTCACTCAGAGAGTTAATGGAAATGAACTCAACACAGTCGAGGAACAACACAATGCAATTGAAAATATTTATGGAATCAAATGTCCTGTTCAGTTGTGCTGAAATGTAGGTAAGGTGACAGACATTCCTAACATTGATTTGAATAAAAGGCATGGAAAGTCACATACTTTTTCGAATGACTAAATGCACTCTAAACAAGACAGTAAACACAAAACACAAAAAAAGTCAACACAAAATCGGAACACTTAGGTGATATAGGTGTTCTCCTGGTTGGAAACAGACTGGAAAAATGGACTAATCATGTTTCATCTTGCATTCTAAACGTCTGTGTTTAAGATGAGAACACTTCTTTGCAAATCTAAATACCTAACGTTTAAGTTTTAAGCACTGATGTTTAGGTTATAAAAGTGTCACGTTTCATGGTATTACGGAAAACAAGCAATCGTTTTTTTTTAAACAAGAAGATTAGGCCCATTTCTAAATGTGGTCAAAAGCATGATTTCATACTCGCTTTTCTCGTTCCATGGCACTGTGTGCATATGTAGGCCTAAATGTCTTTACACATAACATTCACACATCTATGCAAAATACTAGGCTCCTGTCAATTGTATCGCTGCCTATGTGCTTGGTAGATTCTCCCAAAGAAATCTGTTGTTGATATGGCATTATAGGAGGACTGAATGGTTTGGAGTAGCGTGCCTTTGGTAATCAGATGAGGGGCACTCTATGAAATTGGGATGGAGATCCTACTTGCCTATGAAATGAAGTATACAGGTATGTGAATTGTGAATAATGAAAAAGCACGAGGGCCAAAACCATCAAAATCTTTCAAAGCAGTCTCAGTTGACTATTTAAAACCCCTTTATTCATATGCTAATTGGCTATGACCAGGGAAAAAATATACACCTATGAGATTAAGGGGAAGGTAGGTTATACTTTTTTTATTTTTGTCAAGTTAAAGGAAATGGTGGGAACCCAATCTTTTTTTAATGTTTCTAAATACGAGATTCACCTCCATGATCTCTCGTTCATGGGTACTGTGCGTCACGGCTGGATAGGCTGTGCTTCCGCTCTCAAAATCCAAGCCTTTATCAACTGCGTTATTGTTAAGATCTGTGTTTTGTGGGTCTTAAAACTTCCCATTAGTGGTCCATGAAATTGTCACTTTTGCGTTTGTTTTTAAAGACACACCTCATATTATGGCAATTCTTACACCTCAGTGCAAGCGAACTGATGTTAGGTGTTAGACAGGTAACCCACTAAGCATTTTCCGACGGCTACGTCTTTTTTTGGTCCTGCCCTGACTTGATTCAGTCCGGACCGGCCCATATTTGGCCCAAACACAGACGTCTATGATTGGTTCAGATTTGGTCTGGTCCGGACCAAATCTAATCCAATCATATACATCTACTCTACCGGTCAAAAGGTTTTGAAGACCTACTCCCGAGTGGCATAACGGTCTAAGGCACTGCATCTCAGTGCTAGAGGTGTCAATACAGACACCCTGGTTTGAATCCAGGCTGTATTACAACCGGCCGTGATTGTGAGTCCCATAGGTCGGTGCACAATTGGCCCAGCGTCATCCGGGTTCGGCCGGTGTAGGCCTTCATTGTAAATAAGAATTTGTTCTTATTTTAAAAAAATACTCATTGAAGGGTTTTTCTTTATGATGACTATTTTGTACATTGCAGAATAATAGTTAAGACATCAAAACTATAAAATAACACATATGGAATCATGTAGTAACCAAAAAACAAATAAAAATATATTTTAGATTTCAGATTCTTCAAATATCCCCCCTTTGCCTTCATGACAGCTTTGTCATCAAGCATCCTCTCAACCAGCTTCATGAAGAAGTCACCTGGAATGCATTTCAATTAACAGGTGTGCTTTCTTAAAAGTTATTTTGTGGAATTTCTTTCATTCTTAATTATTTTTTTACCTTTATTTAACCAGGCAAGTCAGTTAAGAACAAATTCTTATTTTTAATGACAGCCTAGGAACAGTGGGTTAACTGCCTGTTCAGGGGCAGAACAACTGATATGTACCTTGTTAGCTTGGGGATTTGAACTTACAAACATGTGGTTACTAGTTCAATGCTCTAACCACTAGGCTACCCTGCCACCCCAGGTTAATGGGTTTGAGCCAATCAATTTTGTTGTGACAAGGTAGGGGGGTATACAGAAGATAGCCCTATTTGGTAAAAGACCAAGTCCATATTATGGCAAGAACAGCTCAAATAAGCAAAGACAAACAACAGTCCATCATTACTTTAATACATGAAGGTCAGTCAATACAGAACATTTCAAGAACTTTGAAAGTTTCTCCAAGTGCAGTCGCAAAAACCATCAAGCACTATGATGAAACTGGCTCTCATGAGGACCACCACTGCAATGGAAGACCCAGAGTTACCTATGCTGCAGAGGATACGTTCATTAGACCAAATAAATGCTTCACAGAGTTCAAGTAACAGACACATCTCAAAATCAACTGTTCAGAGGAGACTGTGAGAATCAGGCCTTTATTTCACCTTTATTTAACCAGGTAGGCTAGTTGAGAACAAGTTCTCCTTTACAACTGCGACCTGGCCAAGATAAAGCAATTCGACACAAACAACAACACAGAGTTACACATGGAATAAACAAACATACAGTCAATAATACAGCGGAACAAAGTCTATATACAGTGAGTGCAAATGAGGTAGGATAAGGGAGGTAAGGCAATAAATAGGCCATGGTGGCGAAGTAATTACAATATAGCAATTACTTGATAGCATTTGTTTGAATTGCTGCAAAGAAACCACTACTAAAGGACACCAATAATAAGAAGAGACTTGCTTTGGCCAAGAAACACGAGCAATGGACATTAGACAGATGGATATTTGTCCTTTGGTCTGAAGTCCAAACTGGAGATTTTTGTTTCCAACCACTGTGTCTTTGTGAAACGTAGTGTTGGTGAACGGAGGATCTCGGCACGTGTATTTCCCACCGTGAAGCATGGAGGAGGAGGTGTTATGGTGTGGGGGTGCTTTCCTGGTGACATTGTCTGTGATTTATTTAGAATTCAAGGCACACTTAACCAGCATGGCTACTACACCATTCTGCAGCGATACTCCATCCCATCTGGTTTGGGCTTAGTGGGACTATTGTTTGTTTTTCAACAGGATAATGACCCAATACACCTCCAGGCTGTGTAAGGGCTATTTTACCAAGAAGGAGAGTGATGGTGTGCTGCATCAAATGACCAGGCCTCCACAGTCCCCCGACCTCAACCAAATTGAGATGGTTGGGGATGAGTTGGACCACAGAATGAATGAAAAGCAGCCCATAAGGGCACAGCATTTGTGGGAACTCCTTCAAGACTAGAAAAGCATTCCAGGTGAAGCTGATTGAGAGAATGCCAAGAGTGTGCAAAGCTGTCAAGGCAAAGCGTGGCTATTAGAAGAATCTCAAAGAAAAAATATATTTTGATTTGTTTAACACTTTTTTGGTTACTACATGATTCCATATGTGTTATTTCATAGTGTTTATGTCTTCACAATTATTCTACAATGTAGAAAATAGTAAAATAAAGAAAAACCCATGAATGAGTAGGTGTTCTAAAACTTTTGACTGGTACTGTCCAGTATATATTTAATTATTTCATCTATTAACTATTTTTCTTCAATCACAGTATTTTCAGTATACAGTTATTAGGAGCGCTATTTAGCGGATTTTGTTGATTTATGAGCATAACGTTCTTCACCAAGAAAATGGGCAAAATTTCAGGATTGACAATGAAAAAGGTGAGACTGTTGTTCCCTTGTCATATAATTGGTACATGTCATATTATCAATATAGCATTAAAAACGTTTTACAGACTGCACTTTGTCAACAATAAAAAATTGCGATCCGAATTTAGATCGCAACTGAGACAACCTGCTTCAATTGGGGTCCCGAGGCAAAACCAGTTGAGAACCACAGGTTTATTCTACAGTATTCACACACCCATTTACACAAAAGTATGTGGACACCTGCTCGTTGAACTTCTCATTCCAAAATCATGGGCATTATTTAACAGCCTACACTCTTCTGGAAAGGCTTTCCACTAGATGTTGGAACATTGCTGCGGGGACTTGCTTCCATTCAGCCACAAGAGCATTAGAGCGATGGGGACCAATGCTGGGCGATTAGGCCTAGTCAGTGTGGAACAAAGGTGTTTGATGGGGTTGAGGTCAGGGCTCTTTGCAGGCCAGTGAAGTTCTTCCACACCGATATCGACAAACCATTATGGACCTCGCTTTATGAACATGCTGAAACTGTTGGGACAAAGTTGGGAGCACAGAATCGTCTAGAGTGTCATTATATGCTGTAGCATTAAGATTTCCCTTCAATGGAACTAAGGGGCCTAGACCGAACCATGAAAAACAGCCCCAGACCATTATTCCTCCTCCACTAAACTTTACAGTTGGCACTATGCATTGGGGCAGGTTGCGTTTTCCTGGCATCTGCCAAACCCAGATTGGTCCGTCGGACGGACAGATGGTGAAGCATGATTCATTACTCCAGAGAACGCATTTCCACTGCTCCAGAGTCCAATGGCGGCGAGCTTTACACCACTCCAGCCAACGCTTCGCATTGCGCATGGTGATCTTAGGCTTGTGTGTGGCTGCTCAGCCATGGAAACCCATTTTACAAAGCTCCCGAGGAACAGTTCTTGTGCTGACGTTGTTTTCAGAGGCAGTTTCTAACTCGGTAGTGAGTGTTGCAACCGAGGACAGACAATTTTTACACGCTACGCATTTCAGCACTCGGCGGCCCAGTTCTGTAAACTTGTGTGGCCTAACACTTTGTGGCTGAGCCGTTGTTGCTCCTAGACGTTCAATACTTTACAATTACAGCACTTGCAGTTGACCGGGGCAGCTCCAGCAGGGCAGAAATCTGAACAACTGACTTGTTTGAAAGGTGGAATCCTATGACCGTACCAGGTTGAAAGACACTGAGCCCTTCAGTACAGGCCATCCTACTGCCAATGTTTGACTATGGAGATTGCATTGCTGGTGTGCTCGATTTTATACACCTGTCAACAATGGGTGTGGCAGAAATAGCCGAATCCACTCATTTGAAGGGGTGTCCTCATACTTTTGTATATATAGTGTATGTCATTCAGCTACCATCTGGATACTTTGTTAGTCAGTCAGCTACAGTCCATATGTAGAGATGCCTTATAAAATGCCCAGTCATCCATGACTCAGTTTCCATCTGTCTTATTATAAACAGATCATGTCTGGAAGTCCCATTATGGGTTTATTACAGTGTAAACTATCACAACCTCATAAGCTGACTGTTCATAGAATCTGCCACAGCCCAGGCAGGAAGGGAGCCGCTAGATGGGATATCCTGATTCTCCCACAGGACAGATCAAAAGGACATCTAAACCTCTCCCATGTGGTTTGGATTTGCCCTGGGCTGGGGGTTGGGGTGTGGCGCTATGGGTGCCGGTCTAGTCCCCTCGCCCTGCCCTGTCCAAGGCCCGGGAGTAAATCAGTGGGGCAGACACATCCGACCTGCTCCATCTGGACCTGGTTATCTGGAACTCTGGATCCAAGAGATGCTGTCAGTCAACACCGTCACCACTGACACAAGGAAAGGGATCTCTGGAAATGTATTTTATACAGAGAGAGTTTCATTTCAAGACTGTGAGAATGTGTGTGTGTGTTATTAAGGGGTTTCAAGGGGGGGGGGGGGGGGGGGTGGCTTTTAAATCAAATCATAATCAAATCTAATTTGGCACATGCCTAGTAAACAACAGATGTAGACGAGTAGTGAAGTACTTACCTACAGGCCCTCCCCAACAATGGAGAGAAAAAGAAAGAAATGATAGAAAAAGTAATACATAATGAATAAAGATAACTAGGCTATATACACAGGGTACCAGTGGCTGTGTGTGTGTGTATGTATGTGTGTGTTACATACTGTAGATGCGTGCCTGTAAATCTTGTGTGTCTGTGTATGTGCGTCATTGGAAGTCTGGAGTTTATCTGAGTGGACATGAAGCAGAAAAATTCACTCTAATGTTCTCGCCGTCCTTTTCAGAACCATACAACACATTTAACTCACTCAGGAATGCTTGAGTATTATACAAATGTTCTCTCAGTTCAAACAATACTGCTCTGTGCAAAGTTCAACCACTTACCAATCTGCTCTCTTTGCCTGATTGTGAATTAATATGTTCCATTTGGTTTGATTCAATGAGCCACTTCCACGTTTAAACAAAAGGAATGTTTTACATTTCTTTGAAATGATGTGGCTCTCTGCTCTGTTCTTCCTGAAGGCTTATTGGTCAGAGTAGTCTTAAATCACTTAATGTTCCTGAGTTATCAGGAACATTAAGGTCCATGAAATGTCTTACCAGTTCTTAATCTGTGTGGTGCGAGTGCAGCTGAACTTGGAGAGAGAGGAAGAGACAGAAATAGCGGAGGGTGTGTAGGCAGGGCACTGACCACTGGCATGCATGAGGAAGCAGCAGCCTCCATTCCACTGACCAGAGTATGGTTGAGAAACACTAAAGAGAACCAAGTCAGTGGCCCACATGCAAGTATACAGCCCTTCCCCACCTTCTGCTATCCTGGGCCACGCTGCCACTGTGGTAGTTCTAGTCAGCAACCACAGAAAGAGAGCGAGTGAGAGAAAAACATGAACTAGATGTAACAGAATTACTATAAATAATTTGCGGAAAGAACATTATTTTCTCAATTCACATGGGTACACTAAATTATGTTATGTGTGTAGGACACTTTTAGCCGTTGACACTTCAAGCTGAAAAAAATGTTATTTGGAAGATGTTTTGCTTAGTGTCAAAGACAGTTAGCTCAAGTCATTCTTCTTCTTATTTTGTACATGTCTTCACAACGCTACGTGGAGCAGTTTGGGTTGCGGGTAGACATGTCTTCACCTTGGACTGCAGGTGTTCCACAGCAGTTCACGAGTTATGCTGACGCAAAGCCGCTCTAGTGTTTATGACAGCCCCTTCTCCTTCATTCAGGCAAGGCTTTGTCTGGGTCGTATTCATTAGGGCGCACCATAGCAAAATGTTTCAAAGTGTCGTGCAACAGAAAATGGAAGAGCATTTGTAATTGGACAGGTGTAGGTAGTCCCTCCCCGTTTCAGTTTGTTTTCTTCTGTTTGTTGCCAAATGAATATGACCCTGCTGTTCTGTAATGTCTAATTTAGTCCTATCTACCTGATGAATGGAGACATAACAACCCTGTGAGATCAGATGACTCAGGTCTTCTTAATCCACACAGGCAGACAGATATTTCTCATTTTGGACCAAAATGAGACAATACAGAGATGCTAAGAAGGATATGTAGAAACCTAACAAGTTGCCTATCTGCATTGTGTGTAATATCAGATTACCATAATTGTTGTCTTACCTTGCACCCAGACATAGCGTAACGGTGTCAAATTAGGGGCTGATCTGAGAAATGGTGATCACAAAATTATGATATTTTGAAAGACATGCACTCTGCGACAGTGGTCCCAGCAGGTGAGCTTTCTCAAGTCAGTTCTGTAGGCGCCACCTGGTGGTAAAGTCTGGACGACAACGACAAGCACCCCTTGTCAACTTGACTTGTCACTTACGTTTCGTGAGTGTACAGTAGGTAAAAAAAAAACTTTGGCTAAAATAATGTAGGCTATACATAATTCTGAGGAATTGTGAGTAGATTATTCCGACAGAAATTATTTTAGAAAAAAAAAAGACCCCAAAAATATTTGGTAGTCATGGTTTCTAAAATAATGCAATTTAAAGATGTATTGTTCAGCAAAATGCTGAAAAGTCTAATCAAATTGTATTGGTCACATACACATGGTTAGCAGATGTTATTTTGAGTGCAGAGATATGCTTAAGCTTCTAGTTCCGACTGTGCAGCAATATCTAACATCAAATCTAACAATTCCACTACCTAATACACACAAATCTAAGTAAAGGAACGGACTAAGAGTATATACATATAAATAAATGGATGAGCAATGACAGAGCGGCGTAGGCAAGATGCAATAGATGGTATAAAATACAGTATATACATACAGTGGCAAGAAAAAGTATGTGAACCCTTTGGAATGACCTGGATTTCTGCAAAAATAGGTCATAAAATTGAATCTGATCTTCATCTAAGTCACAACAACAAACAAACACAGTCTGCTTCAACTAATAACACACAAACAATTACACGTTTTCATGTATTTATTGAACACACCGCGTAAACATTCACATTCACTTTATCTTGGCCAGGTCGCAGTTGTAAATGAGAACTTGTTCTCAACTAGCCTACCTGGTTAAATAAAGGTGAAATAAAAAATATAAATAAATAAAGTGGAAAAGTATGTGAACCCTTGGATTTAATAACTGGTTGACCCTCCTTTGGCAGCAATAATCTCAACCAAACGTTTTCTGTAGTTGCGGAACAGACCTGCACAACGGTCAGGAGGAATTCTGGAACATTCATCTTTACAAAACTGTTTCAGTTCAGCAATATTCTTAGGATGTCCGGTGTGAACCGCTCTCGAGGTCATGCCACAGCATTTTAAATCGGGTTGAGGTCAGGACTCTGACTGGGCCACTCCGGAAGGCGTATTTTCGTCTGTTGAAGCCATTCTGTTGTTGATTTACTTCTGTGTTTTGGGTCGTTGTCCTGTTGCATCACCCAACTTCTGTTGAGCTTCAATTGGCAGACAGATAGCCTTACCTTCTCCTGCAAAATGTCTTGATAAACTTGGGAATTCATTTTTCAGTCAATAATAGCAAGATATCCAGGCCCTGAGGCAGCAAAGCAGCCCCAAACCATGATGCTCCCTTCACCATACTTCACAGTTTTGATGAGGTTTTGATGTTGGTGTGCTGTGCCTTTTTTTCTCGACACATAGTGTTGTGTGTTCCTTCCAAACAACTCAACATCAGTTTAATTTGTCCACAGAATACTTTGCCAGAAGCGCTCTTTTGCGAAATTCAGATGTTCAGCAATGTTTTTTTTGGACAGCAGTGGCTTCTTCCGTGGTGTCCTCCCATGAACACCATACTTGTTTAGTGTTTTACGTATCGTAGACTCGTCAACAGAGATGTTAGCATGTTCCAGAGATTTCTGTAAGTCTTTAGCTGACACTCTAGGATTCTTCTTAACCTCATTGAGCATTCTGCACTGTGCTCTTGCAGACATCTTTGCAGGACGGCCACTCCTAGGGAGAGTAGCAACAGTACTGAACTTTCTCCATTTATAGACAATTTGTCTAACCGTGGACTGATGAACATCAAGACTGTTAGAGAGTTTTGTAACCCTTTCCAGCTTTATGCAAGTCAACAATTCTTAATCGTAGGTCTTCTGAAATCTATTTTGTTCGAGGCATTGTTCACATCAGGCAATGCTTCTTGTGAATAGCAAACTCAAATTCAAACTCAAAAGTGTTTTTATAGGGCAGAGCAGCTCTAATCAACATCTCCAATCTTTTCTCATTGATTGGACTCAATAGCCTAGAGGTTCACATACTTTTTACAACCTACACTGTGAATGTTTAAATTATGTATTCAATATAGACAAGAAAAATACAATAAATGATCTGTTATTAGTTTAAGCACACTGTTGTTTGTCCATTGTTGTGACTAAGATGACGATCAGATCAAATTTTAGGACTGATTTATGCAGAAATCCAGGTAATCTCAAAGGGTTCACATACTTGTTCTTGCCACTGTATGAGTTGAGTAATGCAAGATATGTAAACATTATTAAAGGGGCATTATTGAAGTGACTAGTGATCCATTTATTAAAGTGGCCAATGATTTCAGGTCTGTATGTAGGCAGCAGCCTCACTGTGTTAGTGATGGCCTTGAGATTGAAAAATAGCTTCTGTCTCTCGGTCCCAGCTTTAATGCACCTGTACTGACCTCGACATCTGGATGGTAGCGGGATGAACAGGCAGTGGCTTGGGTGGATGTTGTCCTTGATGTTCTGGAGGGCAGGTAGTTTTCCCTCTGTGATGTGTTGTACAGACTGCATCACCCTCTGGAGAGCCTTGCGGTTGTGGGCGGTGCAGTTGTCGTACCAGGCGGTGATACAGCCCGACAGGATGCTCTCATTTGTGCATCTGTAAAGGTTTCTGCGGGTTTTAGGTGACAAGCCAAATCTCTTCAGCCTCCTGAGGTTGAAGAGGCGCTGTTGGACCTTATTCACAACACTGTCTGTGTGGGTGGACCATTTCAGTTTGTTCGTGATGTGTATGCTGAGGAACTTAAACTGTTCCACCTTTTCCACTACTGTCCCATCGTTGTGGATAGGGGGGTGCTCCCTCTGCTGTTTCCTGAAGTCGACGATCATGTCCTTTATTTTGTTGACATTGAGTGAGAGTTTATTGTCCTGGCCCCACTCTGCTAGGGCCCTCACCTCCTCCATGTAGGCTGTCTCGTTATTGTTTGTAATCAGGCCTACTACTGTTGTGTCGTCTGCAAACTTGATGATTGAGTTGGAGGCATGCATGGCCACGCAGTCATGGGTGATCAGGGAGCACAGGAGGGGGCTGAGAACGTACCCTTGTGGGGCCCCAGTGTTGAGGATCAGTGGAGTGGAGATATTGTTTCCTACCTTCACCACCCTGAGGTGTCCCGTCAGGAAGTCCAGGACCCAATTGCACAGGGTGGGGTTGAGACCCAGGGCCTCAAGCTTAATGTTGAGCTTGGAGGGTACTATGGTGTTGAATGCTGAGCTGTAGACAATGAACAGCATTCTTACATAGGTATTCCTCTTGTCCAGATGGGATAGGACAGTGTGCAGTGGACCTCTTGGGGTGGTATGCAAATTGAAGTGGGTCTAGGGTGTCAGGTAAGGTGGAGATGATATGATTTGATCCTTGACTAGCCTCTCAAAGCGCTTCATGATGACAGAAGTGAGTGCTACGGGGCGATAGTCATTTAGTTCAGTTACCTTTGCCTCCTTGGGTACAGGAACAATGGTGACCAACTTGAAGCATGTGGGGACAGCAGACTGGGATAGGGAGAGATTGAATATGTCCGTAAACACATCAGCCAGCTGGTCTGTGCATGCTCTGGGTGTAAAGTCCATATTCGTTTAGAAATTAATTACAGAGCCATCTCTGGCTGGTCCAAAGAGCCAGTATGAAACACATGCTTTCCGTTGTATGGCTTGGAATGTGTATGGCTAGCAATGTGTTAGCATAGAAGATTATGTTAAAGAAAATCACTTATTGTGTTTCAAATCTCTTAAAAACAATGCAAACCTGCACAAATTACCACAACCAAGTGCTGCTGCTTCTCTCTCTCTGTGTACATCCATGTATGTGTGATTTACACACACAGAGACAGACAGACGGACAGACAGAGCGAGAGAGACAGTCATGGGGAGCTCACAAAATCAAAAGTGTGGCATACGTAATTGATGTTCAATGCTGCAAGAGAAATGCAAGGCCACCGTCCCTGACCCATTGGAGAAAAGGGAAATATAAGACTCTTCATTCCCCTAAAGGCCTGCTGCCAACAGGATTCAGTCCCTTGTCTATGTCAGCGTAAGGCCACTCGCATGTACAAGTCACGGTGAGGACTCCTACATTAGACCACCGTTTATTCGGTACTTCAATTAAACGCATTGCTACTAATACCAATAGACGACAAACGTGTGCCCAGTGAAGTTACAATACATACATAACCTTCAGCAGCTGCCGCTGAAATAGCCACCTCAGCGATTCACAATGACATTGTCTGAGGTTACCTTTATGACCACTCGTTGGCATGTAGCGTGATAAGAGTAGACAGTGTATAAACTCTACTTCTCGGTCAGCCGCACCATCTGCCTGATAACAAGTCAACCCGTTTTCCTTTTCGTTGCATCTTTGCGTGTCACGTTTTAACAGTAACTGTCTGCCAAGAGAAAACGGGAGATTGGCACTGGCAGACGTTTAAGGTAGTGCAAAAATAAAGCTTTCTGTGTATATGTATCTGTGTGTGTGTGTGTGCGTGCATGCGTGCATGAGACAGATACATAGATGCAATGCCACATGCAGCCATAGACACCGAGGGGCAGTGTTGTCTTTAGTCACAGCATTGAATTGGCTTTCTCAGTACACTCCAGAGACACGGTATCAATCATACACTTGTCAGGAGCTGTCAGAGGAATTTACTGCCAAACATGTGTCACGACTTCTGCCAAAGTCGTTGCCTCTCCTTGTTCGGGTGGTGCTTGGGGGTCGACGTCACCGGTCTTCTAGCCATCATTGATCCATTTTTCATTATCCATTGGTTTTGTCTCGTCTTTCCACACACCTGTTTTCAATCCCATTCATTACCTGTTGTGTATTTAACCCTCTGTTTCCCCTCATATCTTTGTCAGAGATGGTTTATTGTCAGTTGTGTTTATTGTATAGGTGCGTGACGAGTCCTCGTACCCATGTTTGTTTATATTCATTTCTTATTAGTGTTATGGAGCATGTTACGTGGACATTCATTAAAAGACTCCATTTTACACTCTGTTTGACTCTCCTGCGCCTGACTTCCCTGCCACCTCTACACAACATGCTATTTTAACGTGCCATTTCTGCTTCATCATGTTGGACCTATGTTATTGACACAGCTCGATGGTCTATAGTTTGATTGACATGTAGTTGTGACATACACACTAATATTTAATAACACATTTTTCATGTAGAAGCTAACAGTGTTCCATAGGTTGACGCTTGAGTAATACAACATGCAGCCCTGTGACACACGGGGGCTGAAAAAGTCTGACAAATCACGTCATAACATAGGCAGGGGTGGCATGGGGCGACCTGCCACGCCAAGCTGTCCCAAGCTGTGCAGTGGGCGAGAGGGTCGGGATTACACGCATGATGTGCCCCGGTAATGGAGAGATGGCAAATAAACAATCAGGGCCCCTAATTTATGCAGTCATTGGTCAGGGGCAAGGCAAATCTACTGTAGTGTCTGGTGTGGCAGTTAAAACAAGATCATAGACATTGGACCCACTGTGCTCTGTGTGAACTCCTACATCTATGTGAATAAATATGATGGCAAACCAAGCATTTTGCCATAGATCTTTGCATATACGCCAAACCCAGATTCTTTTCATTAATTAATGGACATTTTTTGTCGGGTTTGATACATTATTCATTAGGGAAAATCAAGTTTGTCATTTTAAAGTGGACATTTCTAACTTTAGAATCCTTTTTAAACCTATTATATGCTACAAGTTTGCATTTCATGCCCTGCAGGACAATTCTCAGCAACAAAAGAGTAATCAAATGAAGTCCTACATCTGTAAAAAAAAAAATATATATATATCACAGATCCATCATTCAAGAGACCATCAAACGTCAATGTAATGCTAAAACGGTCACCTCCTCTGCCTTTGTGCTAAAGTTAATGTTTCTGCTGCTTAGATACATAATGTATATGACATTTCAAATCAAGGGGTTTGTGTATGCTGATTTTTGTTTTGGTAATGGTTGATCTAGCAACTGTACCCAACATGCAGCTTTAAAGTAAGGCTAAGATCATCAAGTTTGTTAAGACACGGATGCCCTTTGCAACCACATACCTATTTGAGAGTGGATTCTCGGCCCTCACTAGCACGAAAACTAAATACAGGCACAGACTGTGTGTGGGAAAATTGATTTAAGACTGAGACTCTCTCCAATACAACCCAACATTGTAGAGTTATGTGCATCCTTTCAAGCACACCCTTCTCATTAACCTGTGGTGAGTTAGTCACAATTTTCGATGAACAAATACGGTTTTATATGTAAGATGGCTAATTAAAGAGCAAAATTATTGATTATTATTATTAGTGCCCTGGTCCTATAATAGCTCTTTGTCACTTCCCACAAGCCAGGTTGTGACAAAAACTCACACTCAAACTTATGTTTAATAAATGTATCGTATAGTGTGTGGCAGGCTTACAATGATGCCAAAAAAACAGCGTTTGAGAGTGCACTGACCCTGGGGCTAGAGGGGGTATGGAGCTGGTGTCACGTTTTGACCTTTATTTCCTTTGTTTTGTCATTATTTAGTATGGTCAGGGCGTGAGTTGGGGTGGGCAGTCTATGTTTGTTTTTCTATGATTTGGGGATTTCTATGTTTCGGCCTAGTATGGTTCTCAATCAGAGGCAGGTGTCATTAGTTGTCTCTGATTGAGAATCATACTTAGGTAGCCTGGGTTTCACTGTTTGTTTGTGGCTGATTGTCTATGTCTATGTTAGTTACTTGTGTCTTCACAGTTCTTATTATAGCTGCACGGTCGTTATTTTGTTTATTGGTTTTGTACAGTTTACTTCGTGTTTTTCGTCATTCAAAAAAAGGAATGCATTCATACCACGCGCTTTGGTCCGCTTCATACGACGATCGTGACAGCTGGAGGTTGAATGTTTGAAGGGGTACGGGACTATAAAAAGTTAGGGAACCACTGCACTAGAGTTTTGTTCCAGGCCCACAGCCTGATTTCTTCCAGCCTGAGGGAACAAAACCCCCACCTGAAACTCAGAGGCATGGCGTAACAAAAAAAAAAAGCCTGGCCTTGGACTTGCCCCACAGACACAGATGGACTGATAAGAAGAGAGGCATCCAGCCGTGGCCTCGTCTCCATCGGGTCAAAGTCTGCAGATAAGGGGCCATCGTCAACAGACATCTATTATCCATCCACGGCAGGCAGCTGGCCAAGGCCTCATGCCACTGAGGGGGAGAGAAAGCAGTCGGATTCACCTCATGCACAGAAATAGGCTCATAACTGTTGTCAAACGATATACATGTAAGAGGATGAATTCAGCCATTGCTATCAGTCACCTGGTGAGAGACCACAAACTTTCAGGTTGAAAATCCCGCCTCAGAATCACATATTGGGGTTTCACCAACTTACATTAGGTGGGTTACCTCAGTTGACCAAACACTTCAGCATCACTTGCCTGCCATGTACTGGCGGTATTCATTTAACCATAAGGATGTGCTAGGCAGGTGTTGTAATACTACAGGCATTTTATGATCTATATTTCCCCCTCTCTGTGTTTGGGAGAAAGCATGCTCACGCTCATTCCATTGATGTCTAGCTTAACCTTACCTTTCAAAAAAGATAAATTAACTGTTTGAAAAGGTGAAGAATATGTCTAAATGTGAATCACATGTGTATTTGGCCTATTTACATGCATTGCATGTTAAAAAAAAATCGAATTTGTTTTCTATTTTCCCAAAACTTTCAGCACACGTCCAACATATATCAGGTAGACAGACGTTCAGTGCCAGAAAATGATCATACCCCTTGACTTCTTCCACATTTTGTTGTGTTACAGCCTGAATTCAAAATGGATTGAATCCATTTTTTTCCTCACTACACACAATACCCCATAATGTTTTTAGAAAAAAACAGACCATGAGTCAATACTTTGTAGAAGCACGTTTGGCAGCAATTACAGCTTTGAGTCATCTTGGGTATGTCTGTATCAGCTTTGCAACATCTGGATTTGGGGAGCAGGGTTGAACAGATTTTCAATGGGATTCAAGTCTGGGCTTTGGCTGGGCCACTCAGGGACTTTCTTGTTTGGAAGCCATTCCAGCATTGTTGGCTGTATGCTTGGGGTCATTTTTGGAATGCAAATATTCGCCCCAGTCTAAGGTTGTTTGCACTCTGAAGTAGCTCCTCAAGGATTTGCCTGTATTTGGGTCCATGTATTGTTTCCTCTATACTTACCAGTCTCCCAATCCATGCCTTTTAAAAGCATCCCCCTAGCATGATACTGCCACCACCACGCTTTACGGTAGGGATGGTGTTAAACGGGTGATGAGCTGTGCCTGGTTTTCTCCAGACATAGCGCTTTGCATTCAGGCCAAAGAATTAAATTATTGTCTCATCAGACCACAGAATCTGACCACAGAGTCTTTCACATGCCTTTTTGCAAACTCCTGGCGTGCTGTTGTGCCTTTTTCTAAGGGGCGACTTCCATCTGGTCACTCTCAAATAAAGCCAAGATTGTTGAAGTGCTGTAGAGATCATTGTCCTTTTGGCAGGTTCTCCCATCTCAGCCAAGGAAGTCTGTAGTTCTGTCAGAGTGGTCATTGGATTCTTGGTCACCTCCTTGACCATGGTTCTTCTTGCCCGGTTGCTCAATTTAGTCGGACGGCCAGCTTTATACCCTTCCCCAGATATATTCCTCATCACAATTCTCGGAGATCTACTAGTGATGTTACATTTGATACCTGAGCTCCGAGGCGTGCGTCGAAATC
Organism: Oncorhynchus kisutch; assembly: GCF_002021735.2. Lineage (NCBI taxonomy): Eukaryota > Metazoa > Chordata > Actinopteri > Salmoniformes > Salmonidae > Oncorhynchus > Oncorhynchus kisutch. The sequence goes on along the minus strand of NC_034177.2, from coordinate 61,136,847 downwards.
GCTAAACAGTGTACTCTGAAGCAGTGTGCTGATGCCTGTATCATTTTATCAGAAGCACGTGATAAATGATGTCTGAAGCTTTGTTTTGTCAAAAAACCACCTGATTGGTTAGGTATTGGTTTGGTGTAAGACAAAAAAGCTATGCTGCGCATGCGCTATGGAGTGTGGGACATCAACAATAATACTGCTAATAATAATGCTCTAAATTATTTTTACCAGCAGGTGCCACTAGTGCACACTTTTGATCAAAGCCTCAATAGTTCAAATAAAGAAAAACCCTTGAATGAGTAGGTGTGTACAAACTTTGGACTGGTACTGTATGTAAATGAGGTATTTCAGTATTTCAATGCAATGAACCAATGCAATGAACCATACACAGTAGTGATCATTTTGATTAACCTTCTATTACAGAATACTTGTAGAAATTGTATTTGCATTCCAAATTATATATTTAAAAAAGTGTTTAAAATCCATGTTATTACTACGTTGTTCATCTCTATTGTTCTCTGTAAAATGTTCAATGTTGATTGTATGATTCTGGAACTTGTTGACTGATTTACTTATGCATCTAATTAATTATGTTGCTTGATGTTTAAATTATCACATAACCTATTTTATTTTGACAAAATAACAGGTGTTTCGTTATCAATCATAGAGATAAATGGACTCTAGATGGATAACTCATTTTCAGTATAGACATTGCCATTGAGGGCTTCCACCATTTAAAAGTAGTCAACTGGGTGGGGATTTCTTTCTTTTTGGAATATGTGTGTTTTGTTTGTATTGCTACATATTAAGGCACTTTTGGAACTACAAACGAAAGCATTTTCGCTGTACCTGCAATAACATATGCTAATCTGTGTACCTGATCAATAAACGTCTAGTATTGTAGGAGTATAGTTCAGTAGCACACAGTACGTTACAGTCCAGGACATTATACACGTCTATGTTATGGCCAAATAGATTGGGTTCTTGAAGGGTTTGAGCCCCTCTGCTGGCTATGCATCTCAATATCTACATTTTTCCTGAAGTGTGCACTTGTCCGCTACCCACATGATAAGCTCAGTTGGTAGAGCAAGGCGCATGCAACTTTTAAATGGAGATAGCCTCAATGGTGCTGCCGAGCTGTTACAGATGCCATAATGGCACTGATACAAAGATGAGGCCACTATATATCTCTATGCTGTCAATTGTTTCCGTTGTGACCATTTTGGTTTGAACAATTTTGACTCTTTTTACTTTAAAAGAATCCCCATACCTAACACATGACTGGATCTCTTTAATTTGGACAAATGTACAGTGGCTTGTGAAAGTATTCATTCCCTTGGCATTTTTCCTATTTTGTTGCCTTAAAACCTGGAATTAAAATAGATTTTGGGGGGTGGTTTGCATCATTTGATTTACACAATATTCCTTGCACTTTCAGCATGCATAACTATTCACTATACAAAGTTAATAGTTTGTAGAGCCACCTTTTGGAGCAATTACAGCTGCATTCTCTTGGGGTATGTCTCTATAAACTTGGCACATCTAGCCACTGGGATTTTTGCCCATTCTTCAAGGCTCCTCCAGATCCTTCAAGTTGGATGGGTTCCACTGTTGTACAGCAATCTTTAAGACATACCACAGATTCTCAATTGGATTGAGGTCTGGGCTTTGACTAGGCCATTCCAAGACATTTAAATGTTTCCCCTTAAACCACTCAAGTGTTCCTTTAGCAGTATGCTTAGGGTCATTGTCCTGCTGGAAGGTGAACCTCTGTCCCAGTCTCAAATCTCCGGAATACTGAAACAGGTTTCCCTCAAGAGTTTCCCTGTATTTAGCACCATCCATCATTCCTTCAATTCTGACCAGTTTCCCAGTCCCTGCCGATGAAAAACATCCCCACAGTATGGTGCTTGCCACCATGTTGTTCTCGGGGTGATGAGAGGTGTTGGGTTTGCGCCAGACATAGCGTTTTTCTTGATGGCCAAAAAGCTCAATTGTAGTCTCATCTGACAAGAGTACCTTCTTCCATTTGTTTGGGGAGTCTCCACATGCCTTTTGGCGAACACCACATGGGTTTGCTTATTTTTTTTTCTTTAAGCAATGGCTTTTTTCTGGCCACTCTTCCATAAAGCCCAGCTCTGTGTAGTGTACGGCTTAAAGTGGTCCTATGGACAGATATTCCAATCTCCGCTGTGGATCTTTGCAGCTCATTCAGGGTTATCTTTGGTCTCTTTGTTGCCTCTCTGATTAATGTCCTCTTTGCCTGGTCTGTGAGTTTTGATGGACGGCCCTCTCTTGGCAGGTTTGTTGTGGTGCATATTCTTTCCATTTTTTAAATAATGGATTTAATGGTGCTCCGTAGAATGTTCAAAGTTTCTGATATTTTTTCATAACTCAACCCTGATCTGTACTTCTACACAACTTTGTCCCTGACCTGTTTGGAGAGTTCCTTGGTCATGGTGCCGCTTACTTGGTGGTGCCACTTGCTTAGTGGTGTTGCAGACCCTGGGGCCTTTCAGAACAGGTGTATATATACTGAGATCATGTGACAGATCCTGTGACACTTAGATTGCACACAGGGGGACATTATTTAACTAATTATGTGACTTCTGAAAGTAATTGGTTGCACCAGATCTTATTTAGGGGCTTCATAGCAAAGGGGGTGAATACATATGCACACACCACTTTTCCGTATTTTAATAAAAAAATAATTTTGAAACAAGTTTTTTTCACTTCACCAATTTCATGTATGTCCATTACATGAAATCCAAATAAAAATCTATTTAAATTACAGGTTGTAATGCAACAAAATAGGAAAAAATCCAGAGGGGATGAATACTTTTGCAAGGCCCTGTACATCCCAGAAAACATATATTTTAGTCCCGACAACGTACTTTACATATTTCTTGATAAATTAAATGTTCAGTAGTGACAGTTCTTAAAAATATATGAAGATTTACCAAATTGTTCACTAATTTTCTCCAAAATGTATGCAGACATGCTTCTCACCATGTGGCCATGCTGGAAAGGGGTGCAATCCCATTACCTGGTGACATTTGTAAGGGTGTGGCACATTCATTCTATAGTCTTTTAATGTGTGTGTTTCGGTAATGACATCAAAAGGTGGGACAGCATTTTTTGGAGAAAGATGTTTGAAAGATAAACAAAACTACTCAAGATGATCTATTGAAATAATATTACATTTTATATTTTCTTCAAAAATCATTAATTGCTTTATTTATTTTTTATTAACATGAAGAGTTAGGGTTTGGGACACTCACCTCTCAATAGAAATAGATGTATAAACAATGATTTTGTACTATATTAATTAAAATATATATTTGTTATTGCCTTGGATTGAATTAGAACCTAGCATGTAAATACATGTCCTAAATTAAGAGACTTAACTGTTTTTTAAAATAGACATATAACTGGGGAAGGGTATAACATAAAGTTTTTGCACCACATCTGTAGAATCACACAACCTCCAAAATAATTTTGGGTTGGTTAATTTAAAAAAGTACATTATCATTCAAGGTTATGGTTATGAAATCCATGTTATTCAAAAAAAAAACTTTTAAAAGGCTACGTCATCAAATTGAGACAGTATTATGTAAATACAATTTTAAAGGGGCTTGATTGAAATCTTCCAATGAGTACTTTGAGCCCTGTAGCAGTATTACTGTGGTGCAGGTGAGATGTAAATATGGTGGGCAGATTAACCAGGAGATAGGCAAACTGAAGTGATGTTGTGACAGACAAAGAACAATTGTGTGGGCTATTTTGCACCAAAAATAAATAAATATATATATTTAATTTTTAAATAGTACACTTTTTCAAATCTGATCCTACCACTCTTGTTTCTGATGTTTCACAGTGCAGAATGTTCCTAGAACTGTCTGTTTGAAATATCAACATTTCAATTTTGATACCATAGCGTCGCATAGGTAGCCTAATGGTTAGAGCGTTGGACTTGTAACCGAAAGGTTGCCAGATTAAATCCCTGAGTTGACAAGGTAAAAAAAATATGTCGTTCTGAACAAAGCAGGGGCAGAACCCACTGTTCCTAGGCCGTAATTGAAAATCAGAATTTGTTCGTAACTGACTTGCCTAGTTAAATAAAAGTACAAATTAAACACCCTTTTATAACCCTGAAAGGAAAAGCTGACGAGGACAGCGCCGCTTGAACTGACTGCAGGTTCAAAGTTGATCAGATTAAGTGCATTTGTGATCCTCACTCGTACACACTCTGCCTGGGCACAGTGTGAGAACAGCTCCCAGAGAGAGACAAAAATCCCTTTTGGAGGTGAGTTGCCATTGTTTGTTTTGCAATGTATTCATCTTCTTATCCCTTTTAAATGAATAAGGGGTGTTTTCCAAGTTGATCAATAACATGGCCATGATCAATAGCATGGCCTAATGGGGACTGATTTTTGTGAATATGGAATTTCAGCTGTAGGCTTCCTTGAACCTATATTCTGAATTAACTTTATTCTGCAAAAATGCTATTTTCATTAAGATAATATGATACTGATTTGTCAATGGATTCAGAGACTGATCTCATTGACTGTTCTCAGGGTGCAGTCTGGTATTCACCTAGTTAACACCGAGGTACATGGGGGTTGTTGTTGTTGTTGGAGTGCACTTTGGCCATTCAGTTGAGCCGCCGGATTAGTCTTTTGCTCAAATCTATTATGACAGTCTCTGTTTTCCAGCAGATCTTTAAACCTCAACCTCTGAACTGTTTTAGAAACGCAGTAGTCCATCATTGTAGGATCAAAGACTACAATAGTATTGTTAGTTTAAACGCCACATGTAACCTTCCCACTGAGCAAAAACTGTTTGAATCAAGGTTTCCACATCATTTCGACAAAAATAATGCAGTGATGATGTTCTGTGGAAAACGGATTGGATTTTCAAAAAGTCATCAATGTAGGGGAATTTAGTATTTTTTTTCAACAAACTTTTAACCAAATTCAAATGAGAGGGGGAAATATTTGGTTGATTTTAAGTTTCATTCGCGTTAGTTAGTAACTCAATCAAAACGAGACGTTGAACTGGCATATGTGCCCACTGTCCAGTGGGTTGAATGACATGATACAATAATTATTTGAGATATCTGGGGTTAATAATATCCAGAAAATGTATGTAGTAGACAGCTAAATATAAACACATTTAATATCAGCGATAGCTTACTCCCAATGATTACCCAATCAATGTTTTTTTATACAGAATTGGCACAGTGGTCTAAGGCGTCACTACAGACCCTGGTTCGATTCCTCTATCCCCGTGCTGTATCACGATCGGCCGTGATGGGGAGTGAACAATAATAAAAATGGTGTGGCTACTCGCTTCTATCTGAGTTGTAGAGGAACACATGTAGTACGGTTTTCAGGTTGTTACATTGCAAATGCCATAATCATCAAAGGACTTGACAGGTTTGATGCGTTAGAAAGTATCACCATATCACCCTACCTTGATCGGTAAACTGACACAGTCATTGCGGTTGAGGTCGGAACATTTCGATGGTGTTTCAACCTCTCCTGATAAGACGGAATATTTGGTTGTTGCACATAAATAATACTCAAACTACAGAAACTGCAGAGACTGCTCGCTTCTCCGCAGTAAGGTCAATGACAGCTACAATTTCTACATTTTTTGGGAGTTGAATTAATATTATTTTATTGAACCTTAATTAAAGTGTTTTACATTTAACTGTAGTCAAGTCCACAACTATGCGATAATATAAGGGGGCCACACTCAAATGCACAGCTTTATGTTGAGCTAAAGCTACTTAAGCTAGCGATCTATTTTCTCTGTGCGGTTATAGTAAACAACACATCGTGAACACCATTGCCAGGCATTAGTTCGCAAGCTCGGTGGCTCTGTCCATGCCATTACGTGCCCTTTCTTTGACATTATTCTGTTCCGCTAACTGACTAGCTTGAGTGTTAGCTGAACCAGTAGGCTTGAGGAGACGAGATCCAGGATCCTTAAATTCAGCTCTGCAAACGTTCTGACGTGAAAATACGATCGGTACTCAACAAAATATAGACTTTCCTATTGTCAATACTGCCGTTACTTCCAAAAAAGGTCTAAATTAAAATGATTGTTTTTGGCCAAGTGCGCATGCGCCAAATCTAAGGCTCTATGTACACTATCCCGAATGGATATTGATTTAATTTTTATTTAGACCTTTTTTTTCTTCCGAAGTACATGCCGCACGGAACGGCGGTAAGGACGATAGTTGCTGTGCAAAACTCAATATTCTGTTGAGTACCGAACGTATTTTGACATAACGCTTGCAGAGCTGGTTTGATGGGACTTTGAATTGAAGGATCCCTGGGTGTCAGATGAGATCTCGTCTCTTCAAGCCCAGGTACTGATTCAAGTGTTAGCTAGCTAGCTAATCCTGTTAACGTTAGCCCTTCGTGCAAACGTAACTAGCTAGTCTAACACTGAGGTGAATGGGAGGACCCAACAGAAGAGTGACTAATCCCTCCCCATGACGTTGCCAGCTTTAGCTTGACAGCTTGCTACTAGTCACTAGGTCACTTTCTCAAACTGTCACTGGCTGGTGGGTTTCAGAAGTTAAGTGGCTTTTTGCTTACATTTCTATACCCCAAAATAGTTTGCTTGACTTTTCAGCTGAGGCTCTCCACATTTGACAGCTAACCCAATCGGTCACTTTACTATGCTGTCCTAAACAATGCCCTGATTTGTCTGTTAATTAAGTGTCCTTAATTGGCTTGTGGTCCTCTTAGCTGTAGGCTTTATCAGCAGGTCTTTTCCCAGTGTTTGTGGAAACCGTTAAGAGCTTAGCCAAGTGGCCTAAATTGTATTATTTAATAGGCACAGAGAATTTAGCTGCTCGTGTGACAGGAACTATCAAATCAGTTGGCATGTAGACTGGTAGGAAATGGACATTGGACTTGTTAATGATTAGAATGGAGGTGCGAATTTGGTTAAGATCAGAGGTCAAACTCTACAAGTAACAAGAGCTAAGGGCTGACCAACTCAGCTCCTTGCTCAGTCAACTCTGATGAACCTTTTGCAACGCTTCTTTCTCTGCTGCGGGATACTCAAGTAAACAATTCCTAAAATCAGAAGTTGTCACTGCACAACAGAGCAAATTCATTATTAATATGTGTCATTTTCATTCCTCCTCTTTCTCTCCAGGTTGGCACGATGGCCCAGTCATCAGACAACAAGGTTCTGGTCCTGGGTGTGTTGGCTGGAGCGGCTGGCCTCAGCCTGGGTGCTGTGGCATTGTACAACAGCCGGAGGGCCATGCCACAGAGTGGACACAGTGAGCAGTACCTCAGCAGTAATGACCAGCGGGCGGCTGGATCCAGTATGGTGGTGGGGGGGATGCTGGGTCAGGCTGAGGTTCTAGATCGTCTCGGAGCCCTGATCCAGTGTGTGTCAGAGCTGAAAGATGAGGTGCGGGCGCTAAAGAGTGCCATCCCAAAGCTGCAAGACCACGTGAGGGATGAACTGAGAGGACGCGGGGGCGAGGGGGGCGTGGCTCGCATCAGGGCAGGCCCACCAAACCGCACTATACCCACACGCAGGAGGAGAGTAGCCAGAACTGAAGGCCAAAGCTCAGAGGAGGGGGCTGAGAGTGAAGGAGGGTGAGTCCCATCTTTTTCTCTGGCATTGTCACATGTTGGTTGTTTCAGATACAGGGGGGTGAAATCCACACATCACAATGATTTCATAGAAAAAAAACAAGGAAATGTTCACAGTATTTGAGCGCCACACGCCCAGTCATTCTCCATCTACAGCCAAATAGCTTGATCACACGACAGGCTTGAATAACATAAACAACAGATGTCTGCTTTTAAATGCACTGCCTCTTAAAATTCCTCTTTATGAAAACAATATATTAACAGGTAAGTAGTGACTATTAAAACAAGGCACTTGTGTTAACAGTCAGGCTTAACTTGCACAGCTTTTCTTGGGCATGAATGCATTCAGAATGTCTTGTCTTAAAGCTTTGTGGGAAATTTCCTGCCTATTGCTTGATATTCATATTATTCACATAGGCTACTGGACTTTTTAAAGGGCTGGATCAGCATTAATATTGCAGATAGATTGTAGCTTCCATCAATGTAATTGTCTGAATAATTTATAATCCCCCATATATTTTTGAGGTATATACAGTTGAAGTCAGAAGTTTACATACACTTAGGTTGGAGTCATTAAAACTTTTCAGCCACTCCACAAATGTCTTGTTAAAAATTATAGTTTTGGCAAGTCGGTTAGGACATCTACTTTGTGCATGACATAAGTCATTTTTCCAACAATTGTTTACAGACAGATTATTTCACTTATAATTCACTATCACAATTCCATTGTGTCAGAAGTTTACATACACTAAGTTGCCTGGGCCTTCAAACAGCTTGGAAAATTCCAGAAAATGATGTCATTTGCTTTAGAAGCTTCTGATAGGCTAATTGACATCATTTGAGTCAATTGGAGGTGTACTTGTGGATGTATTTCAAGGCCTACCTTCAAACTCAGTACCTCTTTGCTTGACATCATGGGAAAATGAAAAGAAATCAGCCAAGACCTCAGGATAAAATTGTGGACCTCCACAAGTCTGGTTCATCCTTGGGAGCAATTTCTAAATGCCTGAAGGTACCATGTTCATTTGTACAAACAATAGTACGCAAGTATAAACACCATGGGACCACACAGCCGTCATACCGCTCAGGAAGGAGATGTGTTCTGTCTCCTAGAGATGAATGTGCTTTGGCGCGAAAAGTGCAAATCAATCCCAAGACAACAGCAAAGAAACTTGTGAAGATGCTAGTGGAAATGGGTACAAAAGTATCTATATCCACAGTAAAACAAGTCCTATATCGACAACCTGAAAGGCCGCTCAGCAAGGAAGAAGCCACTGCTCCAAAACTGCCATAAAAAAGCCAGACTACGGTTTGCAACTGCACATTGGGACAAGATGGTACTTTTTGGAGAAATGTCCTCTGGTGTGATGACACAAAAATAGAACTGTTTGGCCATAATAACCATCGTTATGTTTGGAGGAGAAAGGGGGAGGCTTGCAAGCCAGAGAACACCATTCCAACCGTGAAGCACGGGGGTGGCAGCATCATGTTGTGGGGGTGCTTTGCTGCAGGATGGACTGGTGCCCTTCACAAAGTAGATGGCATCATGAGGGAGGAAAATTGTGGATATATTGAAGCAACATCTCAAGACATCAATCAGGAAGTTAAAGCTTGGTCACAAATGGGTCTTCCAAATAGACAATGACCCCAAGCATATTTCCAAAGTTGTGGCAAAATGGCTTAAGGACAAGAAAGTCAAGGTATTGGAGTGGCCATCACAAAGCCCCGACCTCAATCCTATAGAAAATTTGTGGACAGAACAGAGAAGGTGTGTGCGAGCAAGGAGGCCTACAAACCTGACTCAGTTACACCAGCTGTCAGGAGGAATGGGCCAAAATTCACCCAACTTGTGGAAGGCTACCCGAAACGTTTGACTCAAGTTAAACAATTTAAGGGCAATGCTACCAAATACTAATTGAGTGTATGTAAACTTCTAACCCACTGGGAATGTGATGAAATAAATTAAACCTGAAGTAAATATCTCTCTACTATTATTCTGACATTTCACATTCTTGAAATAAAGTGGTGATCCTAACTGACCTAAGACAGGGAATTTTTACTAGAACACACAATTTTTTACAGGAACACACAATCCCTCCATTAGTCCTCACACTGTCCGCAATAGGCTGAGAGCGGCTGGACAGAGGGCTTGTTCACCTGTTGTAAGGAAGGTCCTCACCAAACATCACTGGCAACAACGTTGTTATGGGCACAAACCCACCCATCGCTGAACCAGACAGGACTGGCAAAAAGTGCTCTTCACTGACGTGTCGCGGTTTTGTCTCACCATGGGTGATGGTCGGATTCACGTTTATTGTCGACGGAATAAGCGTTACATCGAGGCCTGTACTCTGGAGCGGGATCGATTTGGAGGTGGAGGGTACGTCATGGTCTGGGGTGGTGTGTCACTGCATCATCAGACTGAGCTTGTTGTCATTGCAGGCAATCTCAAGGCTGTGCGTTACAGGGAAGACATTCTCCTCCCTCGCGTGATACCCTTCCTGCAGGCTCATCCTGACATGACCCTCCAGCATGACAATGCCACCAGCCATACTGCTTGTTCTGTGCGTGATTTCCTGCAAGACAGGAATGTCAGTGTTCTGCCATGGCCAGCAAAGAGCCCTGATCTCATTCCCATTGAGCCCATCTGGGACCTGTTGGATCGGAGGGTGAGGGCTAGGGCCATTACCCCGAAAAATGTCCGGGAACTTGCAGGTGCCTTGGTGGAAGTGTACATTTATGCACATTTCTGTTTTGGTGAGTAGAGTAAATCTGAATGTTGCATTTTCATTCATTTATTTTACCAGGGTGAATTGACTGAGAACATATTCTCATTTACAGCATCGACCTGGGAAATAATTATAGGGGACTGAATGACCCAATTGGAAGCTGTGGATGATTAGGTAGCCATGATGGTATGCGGGCCAGATTGGGAATTTAGCCAGGACACCAGGGTTAACACTCCTACTCTTACTATAATTGCCATGGAATCTTTAGTGACCACAGAGAGTCAGAACACCCTTTTAACGTCCCGTCTGAAAGACGGCACCCTACACAGGGCAATGACCCCAATCTCTGCCCTAGGTCATTGGTATATATTTTTTCAGACCAGAGGAAAGAGTGCCTCCTACTGGCCCTCCAATACCACTTCCAGCACAGTCTCCCATCCGTTGGGTATGAGGATTACTCTGACGTTGCTACAAGAATGACCTAACGGCCATCCAAGTTATGGCTTTCCCTTTTTCATGTCCAATAAACATACATGATGTTTGTAACTACAAGCCAACACCAGATGGTTTCTAGTGGAAGACTGCAATTATGGTACTATGTCCCATTTACACAAAACAGAAAAGATGAGAGTGAGGCTATTCTGTTACGCGTATTTGCAGAATGGTCTTGATCTCTGAAAAAAAACATATGAAAGCGTGTCTGTTTTCTAGTGGTGATAGTGATGTTCCTGAGACTTCCCTGTTTTGTTTTTTTTGGCCGGGTTTATATACATTTTACGGACACGATCTATTTTACAATAGTTATATTTTGTTTTGTTTTTAGTCTACTGTGGCTTATTACTTTTGAAAAATGTTGCAGTCTGTTTTTGAATCTCTTGCGATTTAGAAAAACCTAGAATGAGGAATCTTGCATTTATGCACGTTTCTGTTCACAATGCTGTGGATTAATAACTTGTTATAGCGTCACAGGACATTGCTCTGACTATGGGAGCATCACCTGGATTGACTTTCCCCGTACTTTCGCTAAGCATGCATAATGTAGTGTTCTAAGAAAAACAAGCACCCTACCTGGCCTGGCATCCAAACCCAAAGAAAGTGGGCGGGGCAGAGGAGTGTAATGGGCTGCAGATCAGAGCTGGATCATGGCACCTCCCTCCCAGTTAGGTTAGCTCCAGATTTGTATCCTGGCAGAAATCTTGCAGCAGTCGCCTGGGAGCAAGTCTAGTTGTAACAACATAACAAGCAGGCCAACAGCCAGCCAGAACACTCTGGGTAGTTAATTACTGTTTGTGTTTTGCTGTCTTCAGTGTATCGGTCTCTTTGGCTTTGCCTCTCAGTTTACAGACTTTGAGGTCCTTAGTTTGCATTCTTACTCAGGCCATAATTTACTGTATGTTGTTGTAGTTCGACTGATGGAATCAGGCCATACTTGAGTGATACAATAATCAGGTGGTCTATGGTAAAGCGTACTACTCTCCTATCTTTGTAGTGAAAAAGCTCCTAGACTGGAAGTTTAGGCCTAATATAAGTTTCATGGGGTATAAATTACTGTACCACATGAGGACTAGGTTATATCAGGTCATTGGTTCTTCCACCTCTGTAATCAATGGAGTTTCGTTTATCCTCCTCCCTGTTGGAGAAAGAGATGCAGACCGAAGTATGGTGCCACAGCCTGCCCTCCAGCAGATCCAGCAACTTGCTTTGAGTGGCAGCTGTCGGCCCCATCAAATGTTCTAAATTACGTCCCGGGTTATTATGGTTTGAAAGAAATCAAATCACGCACACACCTACCGTAATTAAAGCGCCTTTCCCTCTCACCTGTGATTTGTTAGAGCGGGAAGGGGGGTGAAGGTGCAATGGACAAATTCTAGCCCTTAGGGAATGCTTGACACTCACCCAGAGTTGCCAGCTACACCCATAGACCTCACATCACCTACATTTAAAGAGCTTTGGTTGTCTGTTGCACCGTCGCTTGGAACTGTAGGCAATAACAGCACTTGACTATATCCTTCACTGCTGAGATATCTTTATTAGAAAACCATGCTATGGTGGTTGTGGCAGGCTTTTTAGCATTCTCGCTGATTTAAAAAAATTTTTTTATTGAGGCAATGAATTATGGAGTTTAGAATGCAATGATTTATGTAGTTTAGAGGCATGTCCTACAGCGGAGCCCCCCCCCCAAATCACCCCCTCAAAGTAATATATATATATATATATTTTTTTTTTTTCTTCTTTTTTTAAAATACTAAAATCAGGAGAGGGTTTGGGTGGCAGGGATGGCCTTGGGCGGCTTGGTTGGGTTGTGTTTCAGAGGACGCACGACTCTCAACCTTCACCTCTCCCGAGTCTGTACGGGAGTTGCAGCGATTGGAGAAGATTGTAACTACCAATTGGATACCACGAAATTGGGGAGCAAAAAAATGATATTCAAACAATGACCAGCGGTGATATATTTGCAGGTTGTGTTTGGTCTTGCTGAAACACAAAGCGGCTGTAATGGGGTACAGACAATACGGCGTACCGCACAGATATGCGACAATATATATGCCATTTAGCATACGTTTTTTTCCAGTCATTCATGTATACATTTTAACTATGGGGGGGGTCCTGGGATTCGAACCCACTACCCTGACATTACAAGCACCATGCTCTACCAACTGAGCTACAAAGGACCGCAAAGAAGAAGGATCAATTATGGAGCAGGTCAAAGTTGATAAGGATTGTGTTTGCTCAGTTTAGCAACACACACTCGCAAGGTGGATAAGCTCAAACAGTTTGCACTGTTCACTTTTCATTTGTCAAAATCGCTTCCTCGAACTTCCCACCTCAACCGAGCAGGCCCATCAATCTCCCAGTCTGTATGCCGAGCTGTCAAAGGTCTCATTGTAAAGTGTCATGTCGGAACTTGTCATTCCTCAAACAGTTCCCACTGCCGTTTATCCACGTCATGCTGTTTACCAGTAGCTAGAGGGCATTATAACGTTTTGTGTTTAAAATGATAGCGTTTGGCATTGGATAGTTGCTGATTTTTAAGGAGAAGACTTTTGTTTATTTAGTACCGGGCATGTCTGATCACACAGAGGTTTTTTCAAGGGAAAAATGACCTTGTCTGTCTTTTGTAATTAAAAGCTTAGAATGTAAAAAGTGTCATGATTTAGTGATGGGTGTCCAGGCCAGTCACATTTTGTGTCTCTCAGTCTTTCGCATTCTGAACTTCATGGAAGGCACTATTATACAGTAGTTGTTTCCTAGAAAGTGCGGCCTACATGTTATTAAATAAAAATCTTGCAATCAATGCACTGTTGACTTTCTGATACCCCCATTCCTGTGAATTTTCGGCAGTTTACCTTCTACGTATAGTATGTCAGTCTACAGGGCATGGTAGACCCCTCCACCTGCATACTGTACCACTTGGACTGTGACCACCCCCATTGTCACAGTTTCCTTTCAGTTTTCTTCTAGCGTAACACTAACGTGCTTGGCTCCAGGCTTCCCTATTATGCTCCGTTAGTATCACAGTTTATTTGTCACATGCTTTGTGTACAACCGGTGTGGACTAACCGTGAAATGCTTAGTAATGTACCCTTCCCAACAATGCAGAGAGAAAGAAAATAAAAGATAGAAAAGTAAAACACGTAAGTAATAATGGATACACAATGAGTAACGAACGATAACTTTACTTTAGTTTATCACATTGTTCTCCGCAGATCCTCGCAAGATCTGTCAGGTTAGATGGGGAGCGTCGCTGCACAGCTATTTTCAGATCTCTCCAGAGATGTTTGATCAGGTTCAAGTCCAGGCTCTGGCTGGGCCACTCAAGGACATTGAGACTTGTGCTCTTGGAAGGTGAATCTTCACCCCAGTCTGAGAACCTGCTCCAGAGTGCTCAGGACATCTGTATTTTGCTCCATTCATCTTTGCCTCTCCTGACTAGTCTCCCAGTCTCTGCCGCTGAATACAAACCTACAGCATGACGCTGCTACCACCATGCTTCACCGAAGGGATGGTATTAGCCAGATGATGAGCAGTGCATGGTTTCCTCCAGACTTGATGTTTGGCATTCATGCCAAAGATTTCAATTTTGGTTTCATCAGACCAGAGAATCTTATTTGTCATGGTCAGAGTCCTTTTGGTGACTTTTGACAAACTCCCAAGTGGGCTGTCATGTGTCTTTACCTTAGGGGTGGATTTCTTTCTGGTCACTTTACCATAAAGGCCTGATTGGTGGATTGCTGCAAAGATAGTTCTCCCATCTCCACAGAAGAACTCTAGAGCTCTGTCAGAGTGACCATCAGGTTTTTGGTCACTTCCCTGACCAAGGCCCTTTTTCCCCCGATTGCTCAGTTTGGCCGGGGGGCCAAGAGTTTTGGTGGTTCCGAACTTCTTCCATTCAAGAATGATGGAGGCCACGGTGTTCTTGGGGACCTTCAATGCTGCAGAAATGATTTGGTACCCTTCCCCAGATCTGTGCCTTGACATAATCCTGTCTCAAAGCTCTATGAACAATTCCTTCGACAGGCTTGGGCCTTTACAAATCATATCCAATCAATCATATTTACCACAGATTGTAGAAACATCTCAAGGATGATCAATGGAAACCGGATGCACCTGAGCTCAATTTCGAGTCTCCTAGCAAAGTCTGAATACTTATGTAAATAAGGTATTACTGTTTTTTATTTTTAATACATTTGCAAAAATGTCTTAACCAGTATTTGCTTTGTCATTATGGGGCGTTGGGTGTAGATTGATGAGGAAAAACATGTATTTAATCCATTCGAATAAGGCTGTAACATAACGAGATGTGGAAAAAGTGAATGGGTCTGAATACTTTCCGAATGCTCTGGATATACACTACCGGTCAAACGTTTTAGAACACCTACTCATTCAACGGTTTTACTTAATTTTTTACTATTTTTTACATTGTTGAATAATAGTGAAGACATCAAAACTATGAAATAACACTATGAAATCATGTAGTAACCAAAAAAGTGTTTAATAAATCAAAATATATTTGATTTGAATAGCCACCCTTTGCCTTGATGACAGCTTTGCACACTCTTGGCATTCTCTCAACCAGCTTCATGAGATAGTCACCTGGAATGCATTTCAAATAGCAGGTGTGCTTTCTTAAAAGTTAAGTTGTGGAATTTCTTTCCTTAATGTGTTTGAGCCAACCAGTTATGTTGTGACAAGGTAGGTGTGTATACAGAGGATAGCCCTATTTGGTAAAAGACCAAGTCCATATTATGGCAAGAAGAGCTCAAATAAGCAAAGAGAAACGACAGTGCATCATTACTTTAAGACATGAAGGTCAGTCAATACAGAAAATGTCAAGAACTTTGAAAGTTTCTTCAAGTGCATTCACAAAAACCATCAAGCGCTATGATGAAACTGGCTCTCACGAGGACAGCCACAGGAATGGAAGACCCAGAGTTACCTCTGCTGTAGAGAATAAGTTCATTGGAGTTACCAGCCTCAGAAATTACAGCCCAAATAAATGCTTCAGAGTTCAAGTAACAGACACATCTCAACATCATCTGTTCAGAGGAGACTGTGTGAATCAGGCCTTCATGGTCAAATTACTGCAAAGAAACCAATACTAAAGGACACTGTTGTGTCTTTGGCATCATTAAAACTGAAGACTTATTTATCAAATAACTCTCTCTTATTACGCAATTAAACTGATTAATCATTTAACTGTAATTAACTAGGAAGTCGGGGCACCAAGGAAAATATTCAGATTACAAAGTTATAATTGTCCTAATATAACTTTCAGATATTTTAATATCTGATCAATTAGTCTGCGAAATAATGAATTATTATTGTCTTCACTGAGTCATCCATACATCAATTGTCTTAAATCATTTGTTTAGTAACTAAGTAATTCACAGAAATGCATAAACAAACAGTAGATAGTTACAAGGAAATAACGGAGTTTCCCTAGTGGGAAAAAACGGTATCGCGGCTTGGTGGACAAAAAGGGAAATGGGGATCAACTGAGATGAGACACAACAAAGTTGATAATTATAACAATTGAAATGCTAATCCTTTGCACATGAACGTTCACTCATTCGGGAATAATTGCAATCAATATATATATTTACGCTCAGTGTGTCGTCGGGATCTCTGTTGAAAAGTTTGTTTCTGTTGGAGAGTTTGTCCACCCTCCCTTTCTCTCTCTGTCGTGGTTAGAATGGATAGTTCAGAGACATTCGTTCATGCGTTATAGAATAGATGTTTCGGCGGTTGTTGCTCTTCGCGTTCAATGATACCGAATTCCTAGCTGCGGACTAGTAATTAATATCAAAGACTTGTTCTTATTCTGTCTTTCTCGATAGTCTAAGAGTTTAACCACGTGGGATGGTTAAAAGATTCAGCAATCTACTCAAACCCTTATTTCCCTCTGCGATAGAGGTACTGGTCTGGTCTCAAACCGTGGCCCCCTCGTTATCGAGGTAAGCTGGTCTGGGGATAGAAAACCCAGGTGGGGGTTTTATTTGGAACATAGAAAGGGCTATCTCATGACGCCAGGTCCTGTCTGTGCTCCTAGGGGCGTGCCAATGACTTAGTGAAACTTTAAACAGAAATACAATTCTCACACATTAACATCATCACGTCATTTCACAAATACTATCATCTTTACTCATTCATTTTATACAACAATTAATGTAAGCCTCATAACGCTGTTTATACAATCGCCTCAGTTATGGTAATGTGGCCATATTGTCTGATGAGTTTCACAAAATTGTATCAAACGGACCAGTTCGTAGCTGGATTCTTCACCAATCTTTTATACATTCTCCAGAACATAAATACTGTTCGGATCTCCAGTGCTGTGAGGTGGAAGAAATTCCTTTGTTCTCTCTATGAAAAGTCACTCTCTCTATACTGTCTGGCCATGAGTCAGGATCTTCTCTAGGAATTTACGACCTCTCTGACCACAGCAGCCTGGGTGTGGGAGACAGAGGTAGGGGGATGGTGCATAGAAAAGGGCTGGTGCAGAGGGAGGGGGGAATAGTGCTCGCTGTACCCAAAGAGGGCAACGTCATGACAACACCAATTAAAAAGAAGAGACTTGCTTCGGCCGAGAAACACAAGCAATGGACGTTAGACCGGTGGAAATGTGTCCTTTGCTGTGGAGTCCAAATTTGATATTTTCGGTTCCAACCGCTGTGTCTTTGTGAGACGTGGTGTGGGGGAATGGATGATCTCTGCATGTGTATTTCCCACCATGGAGGAGGATGTGTTATGGTGTGGGGGTGCTTTGCTGGTGACACTGTGATTTATTTAGAATTCAAGGCGCACTTTAACCAGCATGGCTACCACAGCATTCTGCAGCAATACGCCATCACATCTGGTTTTGGCTTAGTGGGACTATCATCTGTTTTTCAACAGGACAATGATGAAGGGCTATTTGACCAAGAAGAAGAGTGATGGAGTGCTGTGTCAGATGACCTGGCCTCCACAATCCCCCGACCTCAACCCAATTGAGATGGTCTGGGATGAGTGAAGGAAAAGCAGCCAACAAGTGCTCAGCATATGTGGGAACTCCTTCAAGACTGTTGGAAAAGCATTCCAGGTAAAGCTGATTGAGAGAATGCCAAGAGTGTGCAAAGATGTCATAAAGGCAAAGGGTTATTTGATGTCTTCATTATTATTCTTCAATGTAGATAATAGTAAAAATAAAGAAAAACCCTTGAATTCGTTGTTCTAAAACTTTTGACCGGTAGTGTACATACTGTATATCTAACAAAGTGACATGGTAAAGAGTAGCACCAGCATATGCAATGTGTCATATACGTTAAATGGGTCAATGCAGAAAGTCCTGGTAGCTATTTGGTTAACTATTTAACGAACTGTGTAGCAGTCTTATGACTTGTGATAGATTCTGTTCAGGAGTTTGTCTTTGGTGGCTGGAATCTTGGACAATTTTTGACACTGCCTGTTTGCCAAGAGGTTTCCATAACAAGCGTTTAAGCAGCCAATCAAGATACTCTCAATTGTGCAGCTGTAGAATCCTTTGAGGTTCTGAGGGCCCATGTCAAATCTTTTCAGCCTCCTGAGGTGGAAGAGGTGTTCCTGTGCCCTCTGCACGACTGTGTTGGTGTGCTTGGACCATGATAGATCCTTGGTGATGTGGACACCAACGAACTTGAAGCTCTTGACCCGCTCCACTTCAGCTCCATCGATGTGAATGGGGGCGTGCTTGACCCTCTGTTTCCTGTAGTCCACGATCATCCCCTTTATCTTGCTGACGTTGAGGGAGAGGTTGTTGTCCTGGCATCACACTGTCAGGTCTCTGACCACTTCCCTATAGGCCCCCGTCATGTCTTCGGCAAACTTAATGATGGTGTTGGAGACGTGTGCGGCCACTCTGTTGTGGGTGAACAAGGAGTCCTGTCAGGATGTCAAGGATCCGGTTACAGAGGGAGTTGTTCAATCACAGGGTCCTGAGCTTAGTGATAAGCTTGGAGGGCACTATGGTGTTGAACTTTGAGTTGCAATAAACAGCATTCTAGGAAAGGGTGGTGTGGAGTGCAATATAGATTGCGTCAACTGTGGATCTGTTGGGGCGGTATGCGAATTGGAGTGGGTCCAGGGTGTCTGAGATGATGGTGTTGATGTGAGCAATGACCAGCCTTTCAAAGCACTTTCATGGCTGCTTCAAGCGTGTAGGTATTACAGACTAGGTCAAGGAGAGGTTGAACATGTCAGTGAAGACACTTGCCAGCTGGTCAGCCCATGCTCAAAGTATGTGTCCTGGTAATCTGTTTGGCCTTGTGAATGTTGATTTGTTAATGGTCTTACACACATCAACTAGGCAGAGCGTGATCACAGTCGTCGGGAGGAGCTGGTGCTCTCCTGCATGGTTCAGTGCTGCTTGCCTCCAACCAAGCATAGAAAGCATTAAGCTTGTCTGGTAGGCTCATGTCTATTCCCTTTTGTAATCTGTGATTGCGCCGACAGAGAGAAACACCTCTGAGAAGAGGAAGCACGTGGCTGTATGCTTTATGATTAACGACTCATGGTGTAATCATATTCAAATGCTGGCTTACAATCAAATCCAGGATACTATATACCTGGAATCTACATTTGTAGCTGGGGATTTTAGCAAAGCAAATTTGTGAACAAGGCTACCTAAGTTCTGTCATCATGAAGAGCTTTGAAAGACTAGTTAAGGATCATATCACCACCACCTTACCTGCCACCCTAGACCCACTTCAGTTTACATACCGCCCCAACAGGTCCACAGATGACGCAATCGCCATCACACTGCACACTGCCCTATCCCATCTGGACAAAAATAATACCTATGTAAGAATGCTGTTCATTGACTACAGCTCAGCATTCAACACCATAGTACCCTCCAAGCTCATCATCAAGCTGGAGGCCTGGGTCTCAACCCCTTCCTGTGCAACTGGGTCCTGGACTTTCTGACGGGCCGCCCCCAGGTGGTGAAGGTAGAAAACAACATCTCCACCCCGCTGACCCTCAACACTGGGAACCCACAAGGGTGTGTGCTCAGCCCTCTCCTGTACTCTCTGTTCACCCATGACTGCGTGGCCATGCACGTCTCCAACTCAATCATCAAGTTTGCAGACGACAGGAGTGGGCTTGATCACCAACGATGAGACAGCCTACAGGTAGGAGGTGAGGGCACCTCTCACTCAATGTCAACAAAACAAAGGAGATGATTGTGGACTTCTGGAAACAGCAGAGGGAGCACCCCCCTATCCACATTGAAGGGACTGCAGTGGAGAAGGTGGAAAGTTTTAAGTTCCTCGGCGTACACATCACAGACAAACTGAATTGGTCCACCCACACAGACAGTGTTGTGAAGAAGCAACAGCGCCTCTTCAACCTCAGGAGGCTGAAGAAATTTGGCTTGTCACCCAAAACCCTGACGATCTTTTACAGATGCACAATCGAGCGCATCCTGTCCGGCTGTGTCACAGCCTGGTACTGCAACTGCACCTCCCTCAACCGCAATGCTGTCCAGAGGGTGGTGCGGTCTGCACAACGCTTCACTGGGGGCAAACTACTTGCCCTCCATGTCACCTACTGCACCCGATGTCACAGGAAGGCCAAAAAGATCATCAAGGACATCAACCATCCAAGCTACTTCCTGTTCACACCGCTATCATCCAGAAGGCAAGGTCAGTACAGGGACCGAGAGATTGAAAAACAGCTTCAATCACAAGGCCATCAGACTGCTAAACAGCAATCACTAACTCAGAGAGGCTGCTGCCTACATTGAGACCTAATCACACAATGCCACTTTAAATAATGCCCCTTTAATAATGTTTAAATTATTACATTACTCATATCACATGTATATACTTTATTTTATACATATATTGTACCTTGCCTATGCCGCTCAGTTATCGCTCATCCATTTACTTATATGTACATATTCTCATTCACCCTTTTAGATTTGTGTGTATTAGGTAGTTGTTGGGGAATTGTTAGATTACTTGTTAGATATTGCTACACTGTCGGAACTAGAAGCACAAGCATAGAAACTACACTCACATTAAAATTTGCTAACCATGTGTATGTGACCAATAATATTTGATTAGTTTGCAAGCCCTGACACATCCGAGAGCATCAGAGCCGGTGTCGTAGGACTCGATCTTAGTCCAGTATAGTCGCTTTGCCTGTTTGATGGTTCGTTGGAGGGCTTAGCAGGATTTCTTATAAGCATCCAGCCTTTCGCTCAGTGCGAATGTTGTCTGTAATTCATGGCTTCTGGTTGGGATATGTACGTACGGTCACTGTGGGGATGTCATCGAGGCACTTATTAATGAAGCCTATTACTGATGTTGCTAACTTTAGCTAGCTGACAGTACGCTTTAATGTGAAATTAAAATGACTTTCTGACAAAATTATAGACTTATAATATCTCAATGTAGCTAGCTAGACTCTCTTACCCGTACACATAGATGGATGCTTCTTTCTCTCTGTCACGGATGCCATGGTTGCCCTTAGTTTGAAGATGTAATCCGGAGACAGGTGTTCTATAGAAAAGCCTTCTGTGTGTTGTCTTTTCGACTTCTGCATATTTACAATCAAATGGCAAAATGTTCTCCATCTCCGTAGCTATCATATTCCAATTCACAGGGCATTCCACTGCCTTCAAAACTTAGTCTTCCAGAAAGTGGAGAGCAACACTTTTACTGTTGTACATGATATCTTTCAATAAAGACACGTTAGAAAGGATTACCTGCACATACTGTCCAGCTCATGTTATCGACAGAAGCGTGCTACCTGGTAGACCAATCTGAACTCATCTCTCGGCATGGCCAGCCCATCCATTATCTCAGACAATCATGGCTAAAACAACTAGACTCGTAATTTAACAATTCTTACTTATTTTCAGGTGGCATACAAGTTTGTTATTAAGGCACATAAAAGTTCACATGTTCCAGAAGGCATTTCTTTCTTTTTTTACCCCCTTTTCTCACCAATTTCGTGGTATCCAATTGTTAGTAGTTACTATCTTGTCTCATCGCTACAACTCCCGTACGGGCTCGGGAGAGACGAAGGTCGAAAGCCAAGCGTCCTCCGAAACACAACCCAACCAAGCCGCACTGCTTCTTAACACAGCGCGCATTCAACCCCGAAGCCAGCCGCACCAATGTGTCGGAGGAAACACCGTGCACTTAGCGACCTGGTTAGCGTGCACTGCGCCCGGCCTGCCACAGGAGTCGCAAGTGCGCAATGAGACAAGGACATCCCTACCGGCTAAACCCTCCCTAACCCGGACAATGCTTTGCCAATTGTGTGTCGCCTCACGGACCTCCCGGTTGCGGCTGGCTGCGACAGAGTCTAGGTGCGAACCCAGAGTCTCTGGTGGCACAACTAGCTCCGCCACCCGGGAGGCCCCAGAAGGCATTTCTGAATAAAAAAGTTCATGTTCAAATGCCTCTCCTGTGACATACATAGTTCCCTTAAACGAGTCACCATATTGCAGTCTGTGCTAGCGAAAGTCCTGTAGCTTAGCATTCGTTTCATCGGACCAGTTCCATATTGTGTGTCACTGGTACTTCTTGTTTGAGTTTTTGCTTGTAAGCACGAATCAGGAGGATAGAGTTATGGTCATATTTGCTAAATGGAGTGCAAGGGAGAGCTTTGTCGTCATCTCTGTATGGAGTAAAGGTGATCTATAGTTGCACAGGTGTCATGCTGGTAGAAATTAGGTAAGACTAAGTTCAGTTTTGCTGCGTTTAAGTCACAGGCCACTAGGAGCATCGTATCTGGATGAGCATTTTCTTGTTTGCATTTGGCCCTATATACATTTTTCAATATATATGGAAACTCTTGGTAAATATTATGATCTACAGCTTATCATGAGCTATTCTAACTCCGGCGAGCAGAACCTCAAGACTTCCTTAATATTGGAGATTGTGTGCACCAGTTGTTGTTACAAAGAGACACACACAGTGCAGATGTTGCATGTAATCCATCCATCTCGACCCGTTGAAGTAGAAATATTAATCCAATCATTCTGATGTCCAGAAGCTCTTTTCGGTGGGTGGAAACATTTATGTAAAACATTTTTTTTTAAGATCAGCTCAAAAATACACACAAAATAGCAGGGACTGGTCATGAGCCCGTTTCTACTATTGCTTTAATTGGCATAGTTCGATTGTACTCTCACGTGGTCCCTGCAAAGCAATGGCATTGCTTAGAGGGGAAAAGCCTTTGTTAGTTGTTTCACTTTGTCATCTGTCTTTTTTTGCCATCATTGCACGTGCAGTAATCAAGTTGCAGGGACCCCCCCCTCTTTGTTTGTGTATTGTTGGAAAGAAGCTCTTGCCTTAAGGCCTTTTGGGAAGCCTCTTTATGAGAGTGAGGCTTCCTTTTAATAAAAGGTTCCTTTTGTAGAGGTGATCTAAGGTTAAGGCTATTTTAGACTAAAGGGTGACAAATCACTAATCAATTCAACAATCTTGTTGCCGCTCCATTGAATTGAATAATAATTATTTGGTGGGTGCTTATTTGTCCTATTTTACGTGTACAAGTGTGTACTTATGTGAATTAGAAATATGTTTTTTGCATATCCCCACTCTCCCTGAGACACCTGTGGAAGGTTGGGGTCAGAGCTGGGGGCAGCCATTATTAACGTCATCTGGAGCGAAATCGGTTAAGTGCCTTGCTCAAGGGCACAGGAGCATATTTTTCACATTGTTGGCTCTGGGATTCGAACCGGCGACCTTTTGGTTATTGGCCAAACGTTCTAACCCCAAGGAATACCTGCCAACCGTATGCTAAAACTGCCTGTAGTTGCAATCGAAAGGCTGAAGGGACAAATTACTTATCAATTTACAAGCCTGCTGGAGCTCCATTAAAGAAAACAGCCTTTAGCTGTGATTCTCAATATAGCCTAGTATTAACATAAAAGTGAAAGAAAAGGCACAGCATTATTAATGGCCTACGTACAGTAGCCTGCACATAACAATTTAACTTCCTTGTTACTGTAATGCGGTCATACGTTTGTTGTATTGGCCAGGTTCTGTGCCACAGCAAGAGGGCATGATGGCTTCACTTGAAAGGGAGTTGAGAGTAGCTGAACGCCGATACCGATTATTGGAGGACCAAAAAAGCCGATAACGATTAATCGGGTGATTTTATTTATTTATTTATTTATTTGTAATAATGACAATTACAACAATACTGAGTGAACACTTATTTTAACTTAATATAATACATCAATAAAAATCTATTTAGCCTCAAATAAATAATGAAACATTTTCAATTTGTTTAAAAAAATGCAAAAACAAAGTGTTGGGGAAGTAAAAGTGCAATATGTGCCATGTAAAAAAGCTAACGTTTGAGTTCCTTGCTCAGAACATGAGAACATATGAAAGTTGGTGGTTCTTTTTAACATGAGACTTCAATATTCCAAGGTAAGAGGTTTTTAGGTTGTAGTTAATATAGTATTTATAGGACTATTTGTCTCTACCGTTTGTATTCCATATACCTTTGACTATTGGATGTTCTTATAGGCACTATAGTATTGCCAGTGTAACATTATCTTCCGTCCCTCTCCTCGCCCCTACCTGGGCTCGAACCAGGAACACATCGACAACAGCCACATACGAAGCAGCGTTACCCATCGCTCCACAAAAGCCACGGCCCTTGCAGAGCAAGGGGAATAACTACTCCAAGTCTCAGAGCGAGTTACGTTTGAAACGCTATTAGCGTGCACCCCGCTAACTAGCTAGCTATTTCACATCTGTTACACCAGCCATTATGCTGATAGGCTTGAAGTCATAAACCACACTGTGCTTGCGAAGAGCTGGGTGGCAAAACGCAATGAAAGTGCTGTTTGAATGAATGCTTATGAGCCTGTTGCTGCCTACCATCGCTCAGTCAGACTGACAGACATCGCTCAGACAGACATCGCTCAGTCAAATCATAGACTTAACTATAACATAACGCACAGAAATACGAGCCTTTGGTCATTAATATGGTCGAATCCAGAAAATATAATTTCGAAAACAAAGCGTTTATTCTTTCAGTGAAATACGGAATCGTTCGGTATTTTATCTAACAGGTGGCATCCCTAAGTATAAATATTCTTGTTACATTGCACAATCTTCAATGTATGTCATAATTATGTAAAATTCTGGCAAATTAGTTCGCAATGAGCCAGGCTGCCCAAACTGTGAGAAAAGTTCACTGACCATTTCACTCACCCTAGCAGTGCTGGTTAGGCTGTTTTTATGTTATTCAGAGCGTCGGTGACTGTAACTGTATTGCTGGCAACAATTTAATTATGCTTTTTTTTGCCATCGTTTACTGACACTGGCCATATTCAACGGGTGTTGAGCGTTCATAAATGTGTCAGTTATTCTGCGCTCTGGTACACTCAGACAAGAGTGCGCTGAAATCGGAGAAGTCTATCGACAGTTGTCGCAGTGGCATCATGAACGTTGTATTGAAATGGTTACTTGCATAGTGGAGTCTTTTTTTGTTTAGTCCTGTAGTTAGCTAGCTAAATAATTAACCCTAATCCCCATTCATAACATTACTACCCTGCATGAATCTGCAGGTGGCTAACCAACTAGGTTCAATGTTAGCTAGCTTGCTAACATTAGGCTATAACTAGCAATGCAAATGGCTCTGAGATACAGTACATACACATAACGTTAGATAGCAAGCCAGCCAGCTAACGTTAGCTAGCTACCTAACAGTACGCTTAAACTTGAAATGTAAACTGCTTTCTGACCATTTGTAACGTGTAATATCTGAAAATGTAGCTAGCTAGACTCTTATCCGTATACATGGATGGACCCATCTCCCTCTTTCACAGATGCCATGGCTGCCTTTTTAGTTTGAAAACGAGACAGGTGTTTTTTACAGCCTTCTGTCTGTTCTCTTTTCAACTTCCTCTGCATATTTACAATCAAAGGCCAGAATTTTCTCCGTCTCCTTAGCTATCATACTATTATTCCACCATCTCGATCCACTGATTTCAAAAGTCGGTCCTCCAGAAAGTAGAGAGCAACACAAAAAATAAAAAATAAAATAAAAGTTTGTTCAAGTGGCTTATCTGTGAAGTAGTGACACGCCTAGTTTCCTGATACCAGTCACATATTCGGTCTTGGCAAGACTTTTGATTATGGCATTTACAAATACATTCATTTGGTGCAAAGGGTAATGTAGCATTACATCAAAGTACAGGCCAACTTTTGCATCATGTTTAGGCCTGTATTACACTAATTAGTGTGTGCTCTACACATACAGTGTGGTTAAAAACATTGGACCCAGAGGATCGGTGAATGGTGGCCCTAAAGGTGTTAACTACTGTCACTGTTTCATCAAAGTAGTTAAAGCAAATTTATTTCATCCTTCATCGCAAATATGCTCCACAACCACTGTGATGGCATGACAACATTACTAGAATGTTCTATGTATTCACAGTACATATCAATCTATGGAGCCAGTGCTGAAAATGGCCAGTTGGCCCCTTGAAGATTTTAGCGGTCACATGTTGCCTTACCCTTTCTCCTCGTCCCCTAACTAGACCTGAATCAAACTGTCACGGCACACAGTCAAGTTAGAGAGTGTGTGTGTGTGTGTGTGTTTAAAAAAAATTGTATTTGTTTTTTTTAACACAGTGTTGAAATAGGACCACAGGCCCTGTGATGTTTGTTCTGTATCTGTAAATGATGGGCAGATAATGATGGTATATAAACACACATAAATGCATCCTGTTTTTTTTTCTTTCTGTCTCAACTCCAGTGATTCATGGGCCATGGAATGGCGTTACAGGAATGCACTGATCACTCAGTACTACCCGTTGCTGCTTCTCTCTCACCACTTTTCATTGAGTAAACAAGCCCAGGGAGGCAAAAGAGAGGGTTGAATGAATGGAAGTATAAACGGATCAATCAGTATACGAACAAATTAATGTAAGACGATGCATTGGGGTTCTCTCCCCTAAGACAATGTTGAGAATACACTCAATGTACTACAATGTACTAACTTTTTCAGTTGGTGGCACCTGCACATGATTTTGGTCGCACCAATTTTCTTCAAATAAAATAGTTGATAATGACCTGGCCTGTATCCCATAATGTGCCTGCTTTCCATACAGATCCAAGCTAATAATGACTAGCTGTCTTTCAAGGTAGCATGCCCTTGTCTTCTTACATTGATTTGGATACTGTAACAGCAAAGACAATATACTTAAAATAAAGTGCAACATGTGTTTATTGCAGATTTCAAAGTGCCATGTTATTTTCTGTGAAATCCTCTAGGGGGCAGGATTTACCCGCAGCAACAAACAAAAAAATTGGGGAAGGATTGATTTCAATTGTTTTTTTTACATTTCTAATTTCAGAAACACGCTTTTTTAAATTATAAAAACAACTAAATTGATGTTCCAAGGCCATAGCAATACTTAAACCACATCAGGGGACCAGTTGTTATAATATCTGATGTGATCTTGTTGTGTAGTTACCTTTTTAATTCAGGTGCGCACCAGCCAGACAGTTGAGTTTGTCTAGCTGTGTTTCTGCAGCGCATTTGTAATGGAGTTTTCAAAACAAATATCCACTGGATTGATTGCAACAACCAGCTGTTTGAGAGCTGCGCGCTCTCTCCGACCAATAGATTATCTATAGGCTATATATGTGCAACGCGCATGAATGAACAGATTCGGGAATCCATATTATTATTATTATTATTATTATTATTATTTTATTTTTTTTACAATTATTTAGCCTAGAATAAAAATAACATTATTACAATATTATTTTCACTGGCCCAAGCTGGCCACTGACGGGATGACCCGGAGGGTTTCTAAAACATCCCGTGTTGAGCACAGTCTGGCATTCCTGTACTGTTGTTGCCTCTTCATAAAGTTGGTTTATTTTTGGTCATTTTCACATTTTACTGTTAGAATAAATCATGATGATAAAAAAAAGGAAATTGTGAACTAAAAGGGATGGTGCCAGGTTTCCTCCAGATGTGACCCTTGGCATTCAGGTCAAAGTGTTCAATCACTGTCTGAGAATCTTGTTTCCCAACGGTCTGAGTCCTGAGGTGCCTTTTCACATGACAGCCCAACTCCAAGTGGGCTGTCATGTGCCTACCATAAAGGCCTGATTGGTGGAGTGCTGCAGAGATGATTGTCCTTCTGTTACTGGAACTCTGTTAGAGTGACCATCGGGTTCTTGATCACCTCCATTGCCAAGGCCCTTCTCCCCCGATTGCTTAGTTTTCCAAGGCAGCCAGCTCTAGGAAGAGTCTTGGTGGTTCCAAACTTCTTCCATTTAAGAATGGCTAATGTGTTCTTGGGGACCTTAAATGTTGCAGACATGTTTTGGTACCCTTCCCCAGATCTGTGCCACAAAACAATCCTGTCTTGGAGCTCTACGGACAATTTCTTTGACCTCTTGGCTTGGTTTTTGCTCTGACATGCACTGTCAACAGTGTGACCTTTATATAGACAGGTGTGTACCATTCCAAATCATGTCCAATCAATTGAATTTACCACAGGTGCAATCCAATAAAGATAGATGTAGATGCATGTCAAGGATAATCAATGTAAACAGGATGCACCTGAGCTCAATTTCGGGTCTCGTGGCAAAGGGTCTGAATACTTATCTAAATAAGGTATTTCTGTTTTTGCTTTGTCATTGTGGGGTATTATGTGTAGATTGACGAGAGGTATTTAATACATTTTAGACTAAGGCTGAAACGTAATACAATTTGGAAAAAGTCAAGGGCTCTGTATACTTTCTGAATGCTCTGTAAAAGGGTTCAGCACCAGCCTGCATGAGCTTACTCTGAGGTCACTGTGCAGAGATTAGGAATCTGGGTTTGTAAACAAGGCCACAGCTCCAGATCCCAGGAACGCCAATAGCCAGTGAACTGTACCCTGTGGTACAACGGTTCTATGTCTATTCATTAAAATTTTGTAATCTGCGTTTTTTGGGGGGATAAAGATCGTAGATTGTCTTCCTTGTCAGATTCATTCATTCCCTGTTCGTATGTTGCCCCCAGATTTTTGTTAGAGTTTTTAGATGTTGTATTTAAACAAGTCTTACCCTATTTTGGTAACGTAAGATAATTCAGTTTAGAATGAATGTCTTGTGAATCAATCGGCCGGGCTTTTCACTGTGTGTTGTATGAGTGAGTGAGTGGGCCAGATTCTTGGCTAGGGCCGCAGTGTGTTTTCTTTCTTCTGCTGAGCGGTGTGTGTGGACAGATTAAGAGCTGTGGTCTCGAGCAAACAGCGGCAATAAAGCAACAAGCAGAGGGAGTCTGAGCTAACATGCTGGGCTCCTTGGCCACACAAATGGCAGAGGAGAGATTGACAGCAGCATAATCCCTACATAAAGCACTTCCATGATTGGGTGTGTTTCCATTTTTACTGAGTGGTCCAATTAGATTGGAAAATAGGGGAAAATAGGCCTATAGCCATGATATTCTTGCGTTGCATAGACTGTTGTCTATTTCAAGACAATAAGTGACACACTATCCCTGAAGTTTTAGGTGTTGGATTTTCTTAACTTTTCTGAGGCATTGGGTAGGCGTTGTTTGAGAAGGTTGTTATAGGCAGCCTAAGTAAGAGACCGAAGCATTCCCTCATTGCTTAGTCATGTTGTTACAACGTCATTGGATTTTACTGCGGAGAAGCAATGTTGCTGTTTTCCTGCATATACTGTACTTTAGTCTCCTCTGGCACAGACTTAAAGCTGCAATATGTAACTTTTTGGGTGACCTGACCAAATGTGCATAGAAATGCGAGTTAGGTCTGTCATTCTCATTGAAAGCAATTCTAAGAAGCGGTAGATATGTTCTATGTGCACTTTGTTTCCCGTTAAGTTTAGTTTTTTTAAACATCTTATACACTAGCTTCAAACAGCTGAAATTACAACATTTTTGGTTAAGGAAAATCTAGTTCACAGCGGTTTAAATGGTACAATGATTATCTGCACTATGCTTGCTTGTTTTCTCACAAACTGAAATTGTGCAAACTATTTTAAAATATGTAGCAACCAGGAAATGGCGGAGCGATTACTGCGTAGTGCATCTTTAAGTAATCATCTATTCAGGCCTGACCTAAGTTTTGTGAGTTGGGAGCTATTTAAGATGGGGCTTCCACCACTTGTGGGCCCACGATGTGCCGGTCAGCGGCCCACTCCAACACACCTCCCCCTAGCCCAGAACCATCGCTCGCAGACCCAAACGTTTCCTTAACCACCGATGATGTAGCTGTTGCCAGCACTTAATGGAGGCCTTTCAGGTTTAAATCTTTTCACTTTGTCTTCCATTTCTTTGAATTTCTACCTATGTCATTAATACACACTGTTTTCACCTCCCCTACTCAAGTGTTTGCTGAGGGTGTTAGTGTGTACTTACAGTAATTGAAAGGGGACATTTTTGGAAGCGGTAAACCGGGGCTAATGCAGGGACTTTATGTGCCACGCCATGACGGAGACAAACCAGTGTTCGGTACTGGAAACCCTTCAGGTATCTGTGTCAAGACTTCTTAACTAGGCAGCGTTTATACACAATTAAGTAACCCACTTGTGTAATCAAACGTGTTGCTTGTTGTTTGCGTGTAAACCAACAGGGAATGTTCATCTGTTATTGACAGCATCTGGCAGAGAGGGGGTAATTAAAGGCACTTGTTAACTAAGACTCACATTCTGAGACATTACCAGAGGGATCCCATTCTGGAGATACTCCCACCCCTCTTCACTATTTATGAATGGCCTGATGCCAGTACACTTTGTACAGTCTTGGCACACTAAGGCGTAGCCTATAGGCTACATTTTATACGGTAACCCAGTCATTGCGTAGGATCACTGGTTCCCACTCAGACCAAGTGCTCTGCTAGGAGTAGAATTGAAGCAACCACACAAGGGATTTTATGTTTTAACCGCCCACACTTTCACACTTTCAGTTTATCTTCCTAGCACTTAACTTAACTATGAAAACATGCCAAGGAAACTGAGATTTTAGGCTGTGACCCTAATGAATGCTTCCCCATGTGTTTCAGGTACATTACGGCTCTGACAGACTCTGAGGAAGAAGAGAAGAGTGAGGCTGATGAGAGTCAGGAGGAAGTGACTGTGATCGAGCCTCTGGACGAGTTCTCAGCCCTCCTGGAGAGGATGGATGCTCTACACAATGGCACGGACAGAGACAAGAGGGAGTGCCTCCGCACCATGCTGGATAAGAGGACAGAGGTGGGCTTCTTCAACCAACAGTCCTAGTCTTTAGTTTGGATGTCCTAGGCCTAGAAGAAATGTCCAAGACTGCCGCACAGAAGAAATGCCAGCCCGCGCAGCCAGAAATGCACAATATTGAAGCGTTACTGAATTTATTATAGTTCGCCCCATTATTTTACACTATACTTAGATCAACGTTTCCCTGTGAGACTTGTGAATCAACATAATATTATCCCCCTTTTTAAATTCATCAACCAAAACAAATCTTTGCAAGATTGAGTTGGTGACTTTGCTGAAGGCAACAGAGTATAATTCTACTAACCGGTAGCCTACGAGCCGTCTTCCCATCACCCGAGTTTGCGAGTTGATGCGCTTTTCAGGTCAAAGTGCAGAGCCACATACACATTAGTTAATATTCTTTGCTAGTTAGCGAGTTATTTGCCCAGTTAGGCTGTAGCTAATTATTGGTCAGAAATGGGGGAGTGACTGCTTCCTACAAGAGCACAAAACTTCTACATTTCTAGCTGTCTTTGAAAAGCAAGTCAGGTAAATGGCTTTTATACAGTGCCTTGCGAAAGTATTCGGCCCCCTTGAACTTTGCGACCTTTTGCCACATTTCAGGCTTCAAACATAAAGATATAAAACTGTATTTTTTTGTGAAGAATCAACAACAAGTGGGACACAATCATGAAGTGGAACGACATTTATTGGATATTTCAAACTTTTTTTAACAAATCAAAAACTGAAATTGGGCGTGCAAAATTATTCAGCCCCCTTAAGTTAATACTTTGTAGCGCCACCTTTTGCTGCGATTACAGCTGTAAGTTGCTTGGGGTATGTCTCTATCAGTTTTGCACATCGAGAGACTGAAATTTTTTCCCATTCCTCCTTGCAAAACAGCTCGAGCTCAGTGAGGTTGGATGGAGAGCATTTGTGAACAGCAGTTTTCAGTTCTTTCCACAAATTCTCGATTGGATTCAGGTCTGGACTTTGACTTGGCCATTCTAACACCTGGATATGTTTATTTTTGAACCATTCCATTGTAGATTTTGCTTTATGTTTTGGATCATTGTCTTGTTGGAAGACAAATCTCCGTCCCAGAATGGTCCTGTATTTGGCTCCATCCATCTTCCCATCAATTTTAACCATCTTCCCTGTCCCTGCTGAAGAAAAGCAGGCCCAAACCATGATGCTGCCACCACCATGTTTGACAGTGGGGATGTTGTGTTCAGGGTGATGAGCTGTGTTGCTTTTACGCCAAACATAACGTTTTGCATTGTTGCCAAAAATTTCAATTTTGTTTTCATCTGACCAGAGCACCTTCCACATGTTTGGTGTGTCTCCCAGGTGGCTTGTGGCAAACTTTAAACAACACTTTTTATGGATATCTTTAAGAAATGGCTTTCTTCTTGCCACTCTTCCATAAAGGCCAGATTTGTGCAATATACGACTGATTGTTGTCCTATGGACAGAGTCTCCCACCTCAGCTGTAGATCTCTGCAGTTCATCCAGAGTGATCATGGGCTGCATCTCTGATCATCATCTCTGATCAGTCTTCTCCTTGTATGAGCTGAAAGTTTAGAGGGACGGCCAGGTCTTGGTAGATTTGCAGTGGTCTGATACTCCTTCCATTTCAATATTATCACTTGCACAGTGCTCCTTGGGATGTTTAAAGCTTGGGAAATCTTTTTGTATCCAAATCCGGCTTTAAACTTCTTCACAACAGTATTTCGGACCTGCCTGGTGTGTTCCTTGTTCTTCATGATGTTCTCTGCGCTTTTAACGGACCTCTGAGACTATCACAGTGCAGGTGCATTTATACGGAGACTTGATTACACACAGGTGGATTGTATTTATCATCATTAGTCATTTAGGTCAACATTGGATCATTCAGAGATCCTCACTGAACTTCTGGAGAGAGTTTGCTGCACTGAAAGTAAAGGGGCCGAATAGTTTTGCACGCCCAATTTTTCAGTTTTTGATTTGTTAAAAAAGTTTGAAATATCCAATAAATGTCGTTCCACTTCATGATTGTGTCCCACTTGTTGTTGATTCTTCACAAAAAAATACAGTTTTATATCTTTATGTTTGAAGCCTGAAATGTGGCAAAAGGTCGCAAAGTTCAAGGGGGCCGAATACTTTCGCAAGGCACTGTATGTCTTAAAGGGGCAGTGGTGTATTTTGAGACAGGCTTGAATATGCAAAGAAGCCAATAGGCAGAGGGTAGCCTACATTTTTCTCTGATTCTCTGTATGGTAATAATAATGACTTTTATTTTGTAAAGTGGTTTCTTGCATCATATGACATAATACAATGCAATTCCCACTCACCTATTTGGCCCATGTTGTTACAGACCAAGTAAAAAAATCTCTCCTACTTGTCAAAAGGTTAACATCAAGCCCTTCATAAAACATGTTATGTCTCTAACTTAAAGGGTTACAGCCTCAGTGTTCAAAGTAAGCACATGCTGGAAGTTGCACGGAATTCTCACAACGTTCAACTTTCCACTCAAGAGACCTTAAAATTTGCTCCATGCTGACAATAATTAGATGGGATATTGCATAGAAGAAATCTATATTTTTCCAAAATAGCAAAAACAAATACTATTTGAATCCAAGTCTGAGCAGTGAAGTTCCTCGGTGAAGCCTGCCTCTTGGAAGTCAATTTGTGAAATTTATTGACACTCCTCTTTTCTTTACAGTTTGGACAGAACACTACTTTCTTATGGCGACTAGTTCGGGCCTATGTGGATGTCCACGACATCACTACCAACCTAGAGCAGAAGAAGACCCATGCAGAGACTGGTAATCACTCATTCATATATCTTTATGTACATATTCTTTATCCCCTTACACTGTGTATAAGACAGTAGTTTTTTTTTGAATTGTTAGTTAGATTACTTGTTGGTTATTACTGCATTGTCGGAACTAGAAGCACAAGCATTTCGCTACACTCGCATTAACATCTGCTAACCATGTGTATGTGACAAATAAAATTTGATTTGATTTAATAAACCACATACTGACCCCTTGATCTCCAGTATTCACAGCATGTACCAAAGATTAGGGTTATACAATTCCCAAAATTTCCCAAAATGTCTCGGTTTCTATTCCCCAAAATGCCCAGGTTTTTCAGAGAGTCTGGAAATGTGCAACCATAGCAGTTCCTGGTATTGGAGACATGTATGTTCATTTGCAGAACTGGTTCTGCAGGCCACCCACATGTTGGCAGTGTCCACATCTCAGAGTGGTCTGGAAGTAGTCCTGGTGTTAATCAGCAACTGAATGACACCTGGAAAACCAACCAGTTGGCATGAACCTCTAGTATTGATAATATGACCTCAGTAAGCCAATTTCAAATCTGGCCACAAAGATAACTAGCAGGATCTGGTGAGCTTTGGCGAAGTCTGTGAGCACAGCTGTATTCTGTCAACCGTAGGCTTATGATGAAGTGCTCTACTTACAGCTAGCTATATGTGCATTAGCAATAATGCACAATGAGCCATTCACAGGGTCTGTTGCGCCACGTTAAGTTGTCAGTAAGACACGGTTGTGCATGGACTTATTTCCCACATGCAACCTAGCACAATGGCCCATTTGGCCAAAACAACACTACATATAACAGTTCACTTTTCATGCTCTTCACATGTCTAGAATGACGTAATGCTGTTGGCAAGAAGAAGGCAACCGGCCTACATGACTATAGACCTTTAGCACCCACCTCGTCATCATGAAAAACTTTGAACACCTGGTTCTGTCCCATCTCAAAACCACCACCGACGCCCTCCTTGACCACATGCAGTTCGCCGACAGAGCCAATTGGCCTGTGGATGATGGCGTCAACATGGGCCTTCACTACATCCTTCAACACCTCAACAACCCGAGGATATTGTTTGTGGACTTTAACTCAGCCTTCAACACCATCATTCCGGACCTGCTACAGCATGAACTCACACAGCTGAACGTATCTGACTCCATCTGCCGGTGAATCACTGACTTCTTCTGACCAACAGGACACAGCACTTTAAGATGGGAAAACATCTCTCAACACAGGGGCGCCACAGGTTTGCATGCTCTCTCCTTCCTCTTCTAACTACACAAATGACTGCTCCTCCAACGACACATCCGCCAAACTACTCAAGTTTGCTGATGACACCAACCTGGTCGGTCTAATTTCTGACGACAAAAATCCAAGTACCATGGAGAGGTTGACCGCCTGGTGCAATCGCAACAACCTGGAACTCAACACAGTCAAAACCATGGAAATGGTGGTTGACTACAGGAAATTCCCCCCACCATCTTTCTCCCTCGAGATTGATGGCTCAGCCGTCAGCACTGCCGAGTCATTCAAGTTCCTGCGAACCATCATCTCTCACAGCCTCAAGTGGGCGGACAACATCAGTGGTGACCAAGAAGGCTCAACAGAGGCTATCACCGTCTGGTTCTGTCTGCTTGTTGCAAGGGCAAACTGCAGCGCATCGTCCGGTCTGCGGAGAAGGTCATCGGGCTGTCACCTTCCCTCCATGAAGGACTTGCACACCTCCAGTACAAGACCATTGCTGACCCTGCCCACCCGAAATACCCCGTCTTTCAAAGACTGGCAGACGGTTTAGGTCCACCACTTTAACCTTTTCTTCCCCAATGCTGTGGCCCTCATCAGCCGGCTATTGGGCACATAGGGATTAAGTGACTTTGCATTGGACTGATTACTGCATTGTCATCAATGACCTGAAATAGTAATCTGCATTATACTCCATTTGCCCATAATGTTTGTACCATACAGCTGTGGTGGCATATAGGGTTGTGGCGGTCATGAAATTTCATCAGCCGGTGATTGTCAATCAAATAACTGCCAGTCTCACGATAATTGACCGCTAATTAACATACACACTTAGTATCTCCTGGCTTCCACACATAGCCTACAAGCCACTACTGCAGACCTTTGGAACAAAAAGTCTAATAAATCCATGTAATATAGCCTTCAATATCAATTGAATATCCAATTTGCGCATATTAAAGATAATTGGAACAACTGTCCACGTTTATTTTTTCGTCAGCCAACAAGTTGAGTAGGCCTAACGAACAGCAAAAGCACTAGCCTATGTCAATCTACTATCCCCCATAGTACAAAAGTTGACCTATTCTGTGCGAGAAAGAAATATTACAAACATAGTCTGGGACAGTTATGGGATGGGGATAGATCCCAAAGTATTACAAACACTAGCATCCCAAAACTTTTTAAAGTAATGGGACTGACTCAACAGATCAGAAGGTTTAGCTATAAATGTTGAGAACTATTAGGCTATTTCTTCACATAAGCGCAGCAATGCGCACATGGCAGTAGGCTATAAGCACAAATGTTCCATTAGTGGGAAAACGCCATTCTCAAAAGTGACCGCAAAAGCGATTTATGCATGTAATGCTTTTATTATGAAAGGTCATTTTTACAGTGGAAATTATTTTTTTAGGTTCTACACCAGTTGTAAAGCGGATTAATGTGCTTAACTTCTTAAAATTATTTGGCAACTTTATTTGTGATACAAACCGTATCAAAACATATAGGTCTATGGGCTAGGCTACATGAGGTGTGCAACTATGATTTTTTTTTTTTGTCGTTAAAAAAGGGTATGCATTTCTTGCCTTACTGCACACAAGCTGGTGATGATATCATTCACAAGTGATAGGCTAATATTCCCTGTGGTTAATTTTCCTGCCAGCCAGGTAGACTAATAATCCTGTTGTAAAGAGAAGCAATGTGCTTAATGTTAGGAAAGTTGAGAAATAAATATAGTAAGCCTATTAACGTTGATGGGATCCTCTTTTTAATAGAGCCCAATCACTCTTTTCTCACGCAATTGCATAGCCTATTGCCTCACAAGTCCTCAACTGGCAGCTTCATTATCTAGTACCCGCAAAACACCAGTCTCAACTTCAACAGTGAAGAGGCGACTCCAGGATGCTGGCCTTCTAGGCAGAGTTCCTCTGTCCAGTGTTTGTGTTCTTTCGCCCATCTTAATCTTTTAATTTTATTGACAAGTCTGAGATATGGCTTTTTCTTTGCAACTCTGCCTAGATGGCCAGCATCCCGGAGTCGCCTCTTCACTGTTGATGTTGAGACTGGTGTTTTGCGGGTACTATTTAATGAAGCTGTCAGTTGAGGACTTGTGAGGCATCTGTTTCTCAAACTAGACACTATGATGTACTTGTCCTCTTGCTCAGTTGTGTACCGGGGCCTCCCACTCTTTCTATTCTGGTTAAAGACAGTTTGTGCTGTTCTGTGAAGGGAGTAGTACACAGCGTTGTACGAGATCTTCAGTTTCTTGGCAATTTCTCGCATGGAATAGCCTTCATTTCTCAGAACAAGAATATACTGACGAGTTTCAGAAGAAAGTTCTTTGTTTCTAGCCATTTTGAGCCTGTAATCGAACCCACAAATGCTGATGCTCCCAATACTCAACTAGTCTAAGAAGGCCAGTTGTATTGCTTCTTCAATCAGAACAACAGTTTTCAGCTGTGCTAACATAATTGAAAAAGGGTTTTCTAATGATCAATTAGCCTTCTTAAAATGATGAACTTGGATTAGCTAACAACGTGCCATTGGCACACCGGAGTGATGGTTGCTGATAATGGGCCTCTGTACGCCTATGTAGATATTCCATTAAAAGTCAACCGTTTCCAGCTACATTAGTCATTTCCAACATTAACAATGTCTACACTGTATTTCTGATCAATTTGATGTTATTTTACTGGGCAAAAAAATGTGCTTTACTATCAAGGACATTTCTAAGTGACCCCAAACTTTTGAACGGTAGTGTAGGTGTTCACTCAAATCGCTAATTTAAAAAAAAACTTTCAGCTTGCATGTTTTTATTTTCTCCCTGCCTTTTTCACATACTCCATCCCCTGCTGTGCTTGTAAGCAGAGTTACAATTAACTCACAACACTCTTTGCATGTCTCGTGTAACTGTAGCAATATGTTGGCCATGAGCCTCGGCTTATTACGTGCAGCACTATACCATTTACCATCTAGACTAGAGTCTTTCTCTTTTTCTCAACTGAGACTGTTGTGTGATTGTGCTGAAAAGTACAGACTGGCTTGACCCGTTTCTTCATACAGTAATCCTTCCTCATTAATGGGCCTCTAATCAAGGCTGGCCAGGTGCTTTCCGCAAAAGGCACCATTGTCAATTGGTTTGGAAACAGACGGAAACAGGGCGATGCAGTGTTGGCTATTTTAAAGCAACAAAGACATCAAGTTTATGGCCCTGTTGTCTTCCTGGATTATCTTTCATATCACTGTTGATTTTTATTTGTTCATCTCATGCCCAGTCTCTTCTCGCGTTTTGTGTGGCGTCTTTTTGTTTTTCGTGTGATGCGTGTTATTGAATGATGTCCATGTAATCCGTGTGGTTCTGTTGAATCTCCTCTTCTATTAAATGTAGGTACATTCCTATATGTTTGTATATACTGTATGACGTGAACAAACGTGCCAGTAGTGTGTATACTGAGCTCACGTTTCAGTGCAGTAGCTCTATTCATGTCCTCCCTCTTCACTCCCCTCAGGGAAGAAAGTTGGAGAGGAAGCCGTGAAGATGGACCCTATGTGTGCCGAAAGTCATCAGTGGTGAGTCTTTTTTTCTAATAGCCATATGTTACACATACATCCTCTTAAACCTATGTTGCAGTCCTAGTTGGGCAACTCAATTAGTTTGTAGCCATTCAGTTATGTCATTTATGGCTAGGTGCCATGTCCGTCTAGCCACTTAAATGCCAAAGAGTGAACATTGTTACCTCTCCTTGGATGTCCGCTCCACTGACTCCATGCGTAGTTGTTGCCTTGATGTTGTGTCCGTATGAGGACACAGACTACCAGGCCCTCACTTCCTCCCAACACCCATCCATGACCACATTGGCTGTGTGGTGTGTGTACTGTGCACACACACCCACCCTTGCAGAAATGGGTAAACGGAGACTAGTGTTACGATCTATTTGAAACATGGTTCGTAAAGTAGCCTAAGTGTTTGTGTGTGTCTTCCTTCTCCCTTGAACAACTGTGTGTCCCTGGAACTTTATCCAAATAAAATGTTATTTGTCACATGCTTCGTAAACAACAAGTGTAGACTTAAGGTGTATGCTTTCTTCCCAGGCGAAACAGTTTAGTAGAGTTCATGCATATAATATGACAACGTTTAGATTATTAAAAAAAATTGGACTTCGGAGCTGTTCGGGCACACATTTTTTTTTTTTCTGGAGGCAAGCTGAAGTTCGGAGCCGAAGTCTACGCCTCTTCGTCGGTGATTGGCCAACAGTAGGGATTCTTCATTATAAAGTCTTTGTTGTCGTTCAACAAGAGACAACTCGTTTGCATGCACATTTTTTCATTTGAAAAATATTTGGCCAAACCGCTTACAATAGTTAATGTAAAATTGTTCAACTAAGATTGCTTTGGCAAAAACGTCAAAATGAGCGACAGATTTCTTTGGTTAATTCAGAATTTTGAGGAAGTGTATACTGGCTATGGCATCTCAAAATGGACAAACGGTACTATTGCTACGTTTTTCAAGCGAAGGTTTCAGCTAGCCGTGGAAATCCTTACTTACTGCAGCGAGAAGAAAATATAAATAATTTTTACAAAAATAACATGAGGAATAAATAACCAATGAGTGGTCAACAGGATATATTATAAACAGGAGCAGCATATGTGATGCTTTAAAAGAGCAAAAAGGGTCAATGCAGAACGTTCAGGTAACTATTGGTTAGCTAATTAACTAACTATTTAGCAGTCTTAGAAGCTGTTCAGGGTCCTGTTGGTTCCGGACTTGGTGTATCGGTACCTCTTGCCGTGCAGTAGCAGACGGAACAATCTATGACTTGGGTGGCTGGAGTCTTTGACAATTTTTAGGGCCTTCCTCTGACACCGCCTGGTATAGAGGTCCTGGATGGCAGGTTGACTGTCTGGTGCAATCACAACAACCGGTTTTGACTGGAACTCAACAGTCAAAACCGTGGAGTGGGTGGTTGACTACAGGAAATGCCCCCCAGTGATGTACTAGGTCATACACAGTACCAGTGGTGGAAGTACCCAATTATCATACTTGAGTTAAAGTAAAGATATGTTAATAGAAAATGATTCAAGTGAAAGTCACCCAGTAAAAGTCTAAAAGTATTTGGTTTTAAATATACTTAAGTATCAAAAGTAAAAGTATGAATCATTTCATATTCCTTATATTAAGCAAACTAGACAGCACAATTTTATTTTTTAAATTTACAGATAGCAGGGGCACACTCCAACGCTCAGACATATTTACAAACAAAGCATTTGTGTTTAGTGAATCCACCAGATCAGGTAGTAGGGATGACCAAGGATGGTTTCTTTATAAGTATGTGAATTGGACCATTTTCCTGTGTTGCTACTCATTCAAAATGTAACAAGTACGTTTGGGGGTCAGGGAATATGTATGTAGTAAAAAGTACATCATTTGCTTTAGGAATGTAGTTAAATAAAAGGTAAAGTTGCCAAAAATAGTGAACTACAAATACAACAAAATCTGCATAAGTAGTACTTTAAAGTATTTTTACTGAAGTACTTTACACCACTGCGCATTACCCTCTATAGCGCCATGCAGTTTCCATACCAAGTGGTGATGCAGCCAGTCTGAAAAACAGCTTCTATCTCAAGGTCATCAGACTGTTAAATATCCATAACTAGGCGGCTACCACCCGGTTACTCAACCCTGAACCTTAGAGGCTGCTTCCCTATGTACATAGACATCACTGGTCACTTTAATAATGTTTACATACTGCTTTACTCATTTCATATGGATATACTGTATTCTACTGTATTTTAGTCAATGCCACTTAAACATTGCTCGTCCTAATATTGATATTTCCTAATTCCATTCTTTTACTTTTAGATGTGTGTACTGTTGTGAATTGTTAGATACTACTGCACTGTTGGACATAAGAACACAAGCATTTCGCTACACCTGCAATAACATCTGCTAAATATGTGTATGTGACCAATAAGATTTGACTATAACGCATTTTATCCTTGTAACTGTGAATCAAATATAATGATCATGAACGTTGATACTGTAAATGACACGTTTGGAAATATTAAGTGCACATTTGGACTCGAGGGTGTTGGGTTTTGCTTGTATGACGTCAAAGTGGTATTTATTATAATCCTCAACATCTCGTCTTTCAGAACCCATTGACTCCTCAATTTACAGCATTTCCCTCTGTCAACAACAAATGTGCAAAAGTAGCCCAATTTAGTGGGAGGGATAGGGGCATCTCGTCATGTGCGGTGCTCATGTTTAAAACGTCTGTCAGTCAAAAACTATACCGCGCTGTGAAGCGGAGAAACTGAGCTCTGACGGGGCTGTGAGTGGAAAGGCCTATGTTAATTAAGGGCCTGAGACAGAGTGAAAACATGCAGCTTGAGTTGCCTCGGGACAGAAGTTCAGAAGCCTATGGTTTTGGGTGAGTGACAGAGTTGTCCTGCGGTCCCTAGAATAGTGACTCAGGCCTTTTTGCGTTGCAATGTGTGTCCGGAATCTTGTCCTTACAAGCATCTGGGTTTAGAGTGCATTGCAATCCCTGCCAGTTAAAATAGGACAAGGCCAATCATCACAGATTCAGGAAAATATTCCCCAGACAGATTGATTTAAGATTGTGTATGCGTGCGTGTCTTCGTTATGCTGCCAAAGCACACCAGGCCATGGCAGGAGATTAGCTCATACAAATCAGACAATCTTGATGATAACCTCATTTATGTTGGGTTAACCCCATGCTAGTGAAACTGGTGCACTCTGTGTAGTATTTAATAAAGACTTAAAAATTACATCTTGCAAATGAGGGCCAATTTTGAGACAGCTGACATGTTTTGCAACGATAATAATATAGTGGTGTGTTTAACTCAACATAGCATGCAGTACATTTGGAAAGTTCATAATTTTCATACTCCTTCCCTTTTTCCACATTTTGTTACGTTAGTCTTATTTTCTAAAATGTATTAAATCATTTGTTTCCCTCATCAATCTACACACAATACCCCATAATGATAAAGCAAAAACATGTTTTTTGATATTTTTGCGAATGTATAAAAAAAATAAGAAAAACCTTTTATTTACATAAGTATTCAGACCCTTTGCTATGAGACTCAAATTGAGCTCCGGTGCATCCTGTTTCCATTGATCAACTTGATAAGAGTCCACCTGTGGTTAATTCAATTGTTTGGACATGATTTGCAAAGGCACACACCTGTCTATATACAGTGGGGCAAAAAAGTATTTAGTCAGCCACCAATTGTGCAAGTTCTCCCACTTAAAATGAGGCCTTTAATTTTCATCATAGGTACACTTCAACTATGACAGACAAAATGAGAAAAGAAAATCACATTGTAGGATTTTTAATGAATTTATTTGCAAATTATGGTGGAAAATAAACTTTTGTTATTGACCAAATACTTATCTCAATACTTTGTTATATACCCTTTGTTGGCAATGACAGAGGTCAAATGTTTTCTGTAAGTCTTCACAAGGTTTTCACACACTGTTGCTCGTATTTTGGCCCATTCCTCCATGCAGATCTCCTCTAGAGCAGTGATGTTTTGGGGCTGTTGCTGGGCAACACGGACTTTCAATTCCCTCCAAAGATTTTCTATGGGGTTGAGATCTGGAGACTGTCTAGGCCACTCCAGGACCTTGAAATGCTTCTTACAAAGCCACTCCTTTGTTGCCCGGGCGGTGTGTTTGGGATCATTGTCATGCTGAAAGACCCAGCCACGTTTCATCTTCAATGCCCTTGCTGATGGAAGGAGGTTTTCACTCAAAATCTCACGATACATGGCCCCATTCATTCTTTCCTTTACACGGATCAGTCGTCCTGGTCCCTTTGCAGAAAAAGACCCCAAAGCATGATGTTTCCACCCCCATGCTTCACAGTAGGTATGGTGTTCTTTGGATGCAACTCAGCATTCTTTGTCCTCCAAACACGACGAATT
The DNA here is from genome assembly GCF_002021735.2 of Oncorhynchus kisutch. Classification (NCBI taxonomy): domain Eukaryota; kingdom Metazoa; phylum Chordata; class Actinopteri; order Salmoniformes; family Salmonidae; genus Oncorhynchus; species Oncorhynchus kisutch. The sequence continues at coordinate 61,093,797 of NC_034177.2, read as the reverse complement.
GAGTTTACCAAAAAGTTATATTTTGGTTTCATCTGACCATATGACATTCTCCCAATCTTCTTCTGGATCACCCAAATGCTCTCTAGCAAACTTCAGACCGGCCTGGACATGTACTGGCTTAAGCAGAGGGACACGTCTGGCACTGCAGGATTTGAGTCCCTGGTGGCGTAGTGTGTTACTGATGGTAGGCTATGTTACTTTGGTCCCAGCTCTCTGCAGGTCATTCACTAGGTCCCCCCGTGTGGTTCTGGGATTTTTGCTCGCTGTTCTTGTGATCATTTTGACCCCACGGGGTGAGATCTTGCGTGGAGCCCCAGATCGAGGGAGATTATCAGTGGTCTTGTATGTCTTCCATTTCCTAATAATTGCTCCCACAGTTGATTTCTTCAAACCAAGCTGCTTATCTATTGCAGATTCAGTCTTCCCAGCCTGGTGCAGGTCTACAATTTTGTTTCTGGTGTCCTTTGACAGCTCTTTGGTCTTGGCCATAGTGGAGTTTGGAGTGTGACTGTTTTTGGTTGTGGACAGGTGTCTTTTATACTGATAACAAGTTCAAACAGGTGCCATTAATACAGGTAACGAGTGGAGGACAGAGGCTCTCACAGGTCTGTGAGAGCCACAAATCTTGCTTGTTTGTAGGTGACCAAATACTTATTTTCCACCATCATTTGCAAATAAATTCATTACAAATCCTACAATGTGATTTTCTGGATTTTCTTTTTTAATTTTGTCTGTCATAGTTGAATTGTACCTATGATGAAAATTACAGGCCTCTCTCATATTTTTAAGTGGGAGAACATGCACAATTGGTGGCTGACTAAATACTTTTTTGCCCCACTGTATATAAGGTCCCACAGTTGACAGTGCATGTCAGGGCAAAAACCAAGCCATCAGGTAAAGGAATTGTCCGTAGACCTCCAAGCCAGGATTGTGTCGAGGCACAGATCTGGGGAAGGGTACCAAAACATTTTTGCAGCATTGAGGGTCCCAAAAAACACAGTGGCCTCCATAATTCCTAAATGGAAGAAGTTTGGAACTACCAAGTCTCATCCTAGAGCTGGCCGCTCGGTCAGGAGGAGAAGGGCCTTCTTCAGGGAGGTGACGAAGAATCTCATGGACAACCATCTCTGCTGCACTCCACCAATCAAGCCTTTGTGGTGGAGTGGCCAGAAGGAAGTACAGTGCCTTGCGAAAGTATTCGGGTCCCCTTGAACTTTGCGACCTTTTGCCACATTTCAGGCTTCAAACATAAAGATATAAAACTGTATTTTTTTGTGAAGAATCAACAACAAGTGGGACACAATCATGAAGTGGAACGACATTTATTGGATATTTCAAACTTTTTTAAATAAGTTCAGGACTAAAACATTTGCTTAACAACTTACATAAACGTTGGAAGGACTCGCCCGGTGTGCAATAATAGTGTTTAACATTATTTTTAAATGACTACCTCATTTCTGTACCCCACACATACAATTATCTGTAAGGTCCCTCAGTCGAGCAGTGAATTTCAACCACAGACCAGGGAGGTTTTACAATGTCTTGCAAAGAAGGCCACCTAAAAAAGAAAAGCAAAAAAGAAAAGCAGACATTGAATATCCCTTTGAGCATGGTGAAGTTATTAATTACACTTTGGATGGTGTATCAATACACCCAGTCACTACAAAGATACAGGTGTCCTTCCTAAATCAGTTGCTGAAGAGGAAGAAAACCGCTCAGGGACTGAGTTTAATGGCTGTAATAGGAGAAAACTGAGGATGAATCAACAACATTGTAGTTACTCCACAGTACTAACCTAATTGACAGAGTGAAAAGAAAGCCTGTATAGAATTTAGAAAAATATTCCAGAACATGTATCCTGTTTACAATAAAGTAATAATTGCATTGCCACACTTGTTGCAGTAACGTTTTGTGCTGAATACAACGTGTTGTGTTTGGGACAAATTCAATACAAGACATTACTGAGCACCACGCTTCATATTTTCAAACATAGTGGTGGCTGCGTCATGTTATGGCAGGGTCTGTATGGTCCTGGAAAAGTTATGGAATTTGAGAATCTTGTTTTCCAGGCCTTTATATTTTGGAAAATAATAATATCACAATGGTTTTAGAAAAGTCCTGGAAATTAGTTGAATCATTTATATTCATGTAGTTCGTTAAGACAAACTTAAGTATTTTATCAAAAAAGTGAAAATATACATAATCAGAATGAATTTTGAATTTTGGTCGATTTTTGGTTGCGCTAGCTGGTCTCCGTAGCTAGTTCTAGCTTGCTAACAAACCAACTAGCTAGCCAGGCCGGGTAAATAAATGTTCCTTCAACAATGCTTGGCTACACATGCCAAAGTAAGACTTGTGACTGGCGCAAGTTCAAAACCCAGCACATGTAAAATGCAACGTGCAGTGAAGATTTTTACGTTTCGAACATGGGGAAGGCAGCGGTAACTAGCCACATGAAAGGGGGGGGGGGGGGGGAAACACCTCAGTGCTGTTGCGCGCAAGATGACGAGCTCGACACTGACCCCCCCCCCCCATCAATAGCTTCTTCAACCCGGGGTTAGCAGCAGGATCAGCCGCCGTATCCACCACCACCTCTGTTACCAAGCAAATATCGATAGTGGTAAACAAGAATGAAGTGCTAGCAGCCAAAGTATGGTGGGCCCTGAAAGTGGCGAACTCCCACAAATTCTTAAAAGTCATGTGAAGAGGTGAATAGAAAATACATTGGCTCTGAATTCATGGGACATTCCTCTGCTGTCGATATACTTAGCTCCGATTCTTATTTTGCTAAGAACCTGCTGCAACTTTCACTTGGAAGTCCCAATGTCAACTGGAAGGTGTTCAACATACTACAGAAGAACATGTTGAGAGATGTCAACAAATCACAGATCAACATTGGGTCCTGTGTATTGTACATCCTGCATAACGCATTCCTTGATAGATGCAAAGCCGCTGACTGGGATGTAGAACACACACTCAAGTCTTTTGTATTTTTTACAATTTCCCTGCATGTAACGTAGACTTGGTAGGAGCCACAGGTTGTAGCACTAGCGTGCTTTGGTTCTGCGAGCACTGGATAGAAAATGTCAATGTTTCAGGCTGCGGACTGCTGCTCTGGCCTCACGGGAAACAGTACGTGGAGATGGTGAGAAAAGGAGAACTACCCAATCCAAAGTGCAAGTCTTTTGACTTAGTGAATGACAGCTGTGCTGCTTTCCCTGTGAAAGTAGGCATCTTCAATGGCATTGCCAGACAAATCACCCCCTTCCTCACCATGTACAAACCCAAACTGCCCTTCCTGAGTGAGGACATGTTAAAAATGACGAAAGGTAAAGAAATATGGATAATTATTGATAAGTTGACCACAATTTGTATGTGTGTGATACGATTGATACAGTATTTACGGTGCTTTGTCTTCCAAATACATGGGACAGAAAGGATCATTCCTCGTGCTGTTTACTAAAATAAAGTATTAATCAAACAATCGTCACATTGTGATTTATTTGGGCTGTTTTATGTGTACATTAATGGAATGAAAACAGTGTTAAAATGTCATCTAGAATCCAAGTTTCCTATCTGAGCTTAAACTAAAGAACAATATTCAATAGCTCACAGCTCATGGAACGCTTGTGAAGAAAAACACCTTGAAAGAAGCCACCTCAACACGGAAGCTCCTCCAAGTTCCATTTGAGGGACAGCAGTCAGCGCAAGGACAGTTCAATGATTAACACTGGATTTGCACCAGAAACAACCCTACATCAATTCAAAGTTTCCAGAAAGATTACAGAGAGGCAGGTGCTGGAGATCAAGATGGACTGCAGGAGACTCGTGATCACACTGCTGGAGAAGGTCATGAAGAAGGCTCCAGTGCACCACCATATGGTGAGAAGCATGCAGTGCTTCGAGCCAAGACGGATGGCAATATCCAAACAGCTGTGCGTACCACAGATAAAGAGAATACTGCTTACACTCGTTACTGCCAACCATGTGGAGGAGCCCGTGTGTGACGATGTTCTGAGAGAGTTCAGAGAGATTTGTGACGCTGCTGCACTCCAAGCCAGCGTCAGAGATTTTGACCCCAAGACAAACCGGGTGGACACACTCCTGCAGGAGACCATGGGATCAAAAGATGCCTTCTCCAGGCTGTGGGATGTTGTTCAGATGCTGTTTGTCCTGTCTCATGGACAGGCTAGTGTTGGAGAGGTGACTCTCAAACTATAAGGAGGTTGTGGTAGAGAATCAGAAGGAGAACACACTGGTGGCTCTGAGGCTCATTGTTGATCACGTCAGAGACGTTGGGGGTGTAACCTAGTTACAGGTAAGCTGTCGTTTTCATGAATTGTTTGTCTGTTTCAACTGTTTATGCCATGTCTCTTTTGACGTGGACATTTTCTGTACACAGAGTACGTTTCTGGAAAACAGACAAAGTAATCTACAGATCACCAAAGAGCTGTTGATGTCGGCCGCAGGAGCAAGGCTGAGGTACCATGGGTGCTTGGATGAGCAGAAAAGACTGAAGGAGAGACAAGTCATCGACCTGAAGAGAATGGGTCTTATTGATGAGCTGGATGACTTGAAGAAGAAGAGGCCCAGGGTGGGAGTGCTCTTGAAAAATCAGTTGAGGGATATGCAGAGAAGGCAGATGCTACAAGCAAACGGGCTTACATCGCAAAATCCATCCGTTTCTGAAGGCATCTCTGCTGGAGATTGAAAAACAGATCAAAGAGAAACTTGTAGCAATGAAAAACTAAGCTGCCAAATACTCTTCAGTTTATCTCTGGACATTCAAGAATAAAAAAACACTTGGAATGTGTGTTCAGTTTATCAGGCTGAAAGTTGTGTGTTTTCCAGGGGCATGAGGGTTGTCCTAACCCTATCCTTGCTGTGTGTGTGTGTGTGTGTGTGTGTGTGTGTGTGTGTGTGTGTGTGTGTGTGTGTGTGTGTGTGTGTGTGTTCCAGGAGCATGAGGTTTTTCATAACCCTACCCCCTGCTCTGTCATCAGCGTTCGTGCGTGTAAAAAATATCTCTGGCACTATCCGGGACAGTCAAAAAATGTTAATAGTAAGTTAAGTTTAAATGTGAAACAACTTCTTCAGGTTTGCGTGTGTGTTTTTAAATCCAACTGTCAGACCACAAAAAGAAAGCACTTATATTGTATCTGTTAAGGTATTCCTGTCCACAAATAATTTACAAGTGTTTATTATTTTAATCAAGCTGTTAGAAATAAGCCTTGCATCATTTGACACTCATTGACTAGTGTCAATACCATATTTTTTTATGAACACAGAGATGCCACCAATGATTGGTCATAGAAATGTGGTTAAAAGTCATGGAAAAGTCCTGAAATTTAATCTGTCAAAATATGTATGAACCCTGCATTGGTATGCTTGTAATCATTAAAGAATGGGGAGTTTTTCATGATGGAAAATAAACTGAATGGAGCTGAGCACAGTCAAAGTCATAGAGGAAAAACTGCTTCCGTCTGCTTTTTACCAGACACTGGGAGATGAATTCAACTTTCAGTAGGACAGTAACCTGAAACACAAGGCGAAATATACACTGGAGTTGCTTACCAAGTAGACAGTGAATTTTCCTAAGTGGCCAAGTTAGCTTTTCAAGCAGATTTAATTAAAAACTATGGCAAGACATGGAAATGGTTGTATAGCAATGAACAATAACCAATTTGACAGAGCTTGAAGAATTTTTGAAGAATAATCGGTATATACAGTTGTAGTTTACATACACCTTAGCCTAATACGTTTAAACTAAGTTTTTCACAATTCCTGACATTTAATCCTAGAAAGAAATTCCCTGTCAGTTAGGATCACCACTTTATTTTACAAATGTGAAATGTCAGAATAATAGTAGATAATTATTTTTATTTATTTATTTATTTATTTAACCAGGTAGGCTAGTTGAGAACAAGTTCTCATTTGCAACTGCGACCTGGCCAAGATGAAGCAAAGCAGTTCGACACATACAAAACCACAGAGTTAAACATGGATTAAACAAACACAATCAATAATACAGTAGACAAATCTTTTAACAGCATGTGCAAATGAGGTAGGATAAGAGCGGTAAGGCAATAAATAGGCCATGGTTGCAAAGTAATTACAATATAGCAATTAAACACTAGAATGGTAGGAAGATGACTGCAAGTAGAGATACTGGGGTGCAAAGGAGCAAGATAAATAACTAAATAAATACAGTATGGAGATGAGGTGGATTGGATGGGCTATTTACAGATGAGCTATGTACAGGTGCAGGGATCATTGAGCTGCTCTGACAGCTGGTGCTTAAAGCTAGTGAGGGAGGTAAGAGTCTCCAGCTTCAGAGATTTTTGCAGTTTGTTCCAGTCATTGGCAGCAGAGAACTGGAAGGAGAGGTGGCCAAAGGAGGAATTGGCTTTGGGGGTGACCAGTGAGATATACCTGCTGGAGCGCGTGCTACGGGTGGGTGCTGCTATGGTGACCAGTGAGCTGAGATAAGGCTGGGCTTTACCTAGCAGAGACTTATAGATGACCTGGAGCCAGTGGGTTTGGCGACGAGTATGAAGCGAGGGCCAGCCAACAAGAGCATCCAGGTTGCAGTGGTGGGTAGTATATGGGGCTTTGGTGACAAAACGGATGGCACTGTGATAGACTGCATCCAATTTGTTGAGTAGTGTTTGAGGCTATTTTGTAAATGACATCGCCGAAGTCGACGATCGGTAATATGGTCAATTTTACGAGGGTATGTTTGGCAGCATGAGTGAAGGATGCTTTGTTGCGAAATAGGAAGCCAATTCTAGATTTAATTTTGGATTGGAGATGTTTAATGTGAGCCTGGAAGGAGAGTTTACTGTCTAACCAGACACCTAGGTATTTGTAGTTGTCCACATATTCTAAGTCAGAACTGTCCAGAGTAGTGATGCTGGACTGGCGGGCAGGTGCAGGCAGTGAACGGCAGAAGAACATGCATTTAGTTTTACTTGCATTTAAGAGTAGTTGGAGGCCATGGAAGGAGAGTTGTATGGCATTGAAGCTCATCTGGAGGCTAGTTAACACAGTGTCCAATGAAAGGCCAGAGGTATACAAAATGGTGTCGTCTGCGTAGAGGTGGATCAAATATCTCCAGTAGTTAGAGCGACATCATTGATATATACAGAGAAGAGAGTCGGCCCGAGAATTGAACCCTGTGGCACCCCCATAGAGACTGCCAGAGGTCCGGACAACAGGTCCTCTGATTTGACATACTGAACTCTTTCGGAGAAGTAGTTGGTGAACCAAGCGAGGCAATCATTTGAAATCAAGGCTGTTGATTCTGCCAATAAGAATGTTGTGATTGACAGAGTCGAAAGCCTTAGCCAGGTCGACGAATACGGCTGCACAGTAATGTCTCTTATCAGTGGCGGTTATGATATCGTTTAGGACCTTGAGCGTGGCTGAGGTGCACCCATGACCAGCGGAGAAGGTACGGTGAGATTTGAAATGGTCGGTAATCTGGGCTTTCAAAGACCTTAGAAAGGCAGGGTAGAATAAACATAATGATGGGTCTAGAGTGTCTCCCCCTTTAAAGAGGGGGATGACCGCGGCAGCTTTCTTATCTATGGGAATCTTAGATGACACAAAAGAGGTTGGTTGAACATGCTAGTAATAGGGGTTGCAACAATTTCGGCAGATCATTTTGGAAAGAGAGGGTCCAGATTGTCTTGCCCGGCTGATTTGTAGGGGTCCAGATTTTGCAGTTCTTTCAGAACAATCAGCTATCTGGATTTGGGTGAAGGAGAAGTGGGGGAGGTTTGAGCGAGTTGCTGTGGTGAGCGCAGGGCTGTTGACCAGGGTAGCGGTAGCCAGGTGGAAAGCATGGCCAGCCGTAGAAAAATGCTTATTGAAATTCTCAATTATTGTGGATTTATCAGTAGTGACAGTGTTTCCTAGCCTCAGTGCAGTGGGCAGCTGGGAGGAGGTGCTCTTATTCTCCATGGACTTTAGTGTCCCAGAACTTTTTTGAGTTTGTACTACAGGATGCAAATTTCTGTTTAAAAAAGCTAGCCTTAACTTTCCTAACTACCTGTGCATATTGGTTCCTAACTTCCCTGAAAAGTTGCATATCACAAGGGGCTATTCAATGCTAATGCAGAACACCACGGGATGTTTTTGTGCTGGTCAAGGGCAGACCGGTCTGGAGTGAACCAAGGGCTATATCTGTTCCTGGTTCCATTTTTTGGGAATGGAGCATGCTTATTTAAGATGGTGAGGAAGGCACTTTTAAAGAATAACCAGGCATCCTCTACTGACGATGAGGTCAATGTCATTCGAGGATACCCCGGCCAGGTCGATTAGAAAAGCCTGTTCGCTGAAGTATTTTAGGGAGCGTTTGACAGTGATGAGGGGTGGTCATTTGACCTCAGACACATTACGGATGCAGGCAATGAGGCAGTGATCGCTGAGATCTTGGTTGAAAACAGCAGAGGTGTATTTGGAGGGTGAGTTATTTAGAATGATATCTATGAGGGTACCCGTGTTTACCGATTTGGGGTTGTACCTGGTAGGTTCATTGATCATTTGTGTGAGATTGAGGGCATCCAGCTTAGATTGTAGGATGGCTGGGGTGTTAAGCATGTCCCAGTTTAGGTCACCTAGCAGCACAAGCTCAGAAGATAGATGGGGGGACAATCAATTCACATATGGTGTCCCGGGCACAGCTGGTGGCAGAGGGTGGTCTATAGCAAGCGGCAATGGTGAGAGACTTGTTTCTGGAAAGGTGAATCTTTAGAAGTAGAAGCTTCAATTGTTTTGGTACAGACCTGGATAGTAAGACAGAACTCTGCAGGCTATCTCTGCAGTAGATTGCAACGCCGCCCCCTTTGGCAGTTCTATCTTGGCGGAAAATGTTATAGTTAGGGATGGAAATTTCAGGGGTTTTGGTGGTTTTCCTAAGCCAGGATTCAGACATGGCTAAGGCATCCGGGTTGGCAGAATGTGCTAAAGCAGTGAATAAAGCCAACTTAGGGAGTAGGTTTCTAATGTTAACATGCATGAAATGAATTATTTATTTCAACTTTTATTTCTTTCATCACATTCCCAGTGGGTCAGAAGCCTTTAAATTGTTTAACTTGCGTCAAACGTTTCGGGTAGCCTTCCACAAGCTTCCCACAATAAGTTGGGTGAATTTTGACCCATTCCTCCGGACAGAGCTGGTGTAACTGAGTCAGGTTTGTTGGCCTCCTTCTCGCACATGCTTTTTCAGTTCTGCCCACAAATTTTCTATAGGATGAGGTCAGGGCTTTGTGATGGCCACTCCAATACCTTGACTTTGTTGTCCTTAAGCCATTTTGCCACAACTTTGGAAGTATGCTTGGGGTCATTGTCCATTTGGAAGACCCATTTGTGACCAAGCTTTAACTTCCTGACTGATGTCTTGAGATGTTGCTTCAATATATCCACATAATTTCCCTGCCTCATGATGCCATCTATTTTGTGAAGTGCACCAGTCCCTCCTGCAGCAAAGCACCCCCAACAACATGTTGCCATCTCTGTGCTTCATGGTTGGGATGGTGTTCTTCTGCTTTCAAGCCTCCCCCTTTTTCCTCCAAACATAATGATGGTCATTATGTTCAAACAGTTCTATTTTTGTTTCATCAGACCAGAGGACATTTTTCCAAGAAGTATGATCTTTGTCCCCATGTGCAGTTGCAAACCGTAGTCTGGCTTTTTAATGGCGGTTTTTGAGCAGTGGCTTCTTACTTGCCGAGCGGGATTTCCAGGTATGCCGATATAGGACTCGTTCTACTGTGGATATAGATACTTTTATACCGGTTTCCTCCAGCATCTTTCCAAGGTCCTTTGCTGTTGTTCTGGGATTGATTTGCACTTTTCGCACCAAAGTACGTTCATCTCTAGGAGACAGAACGCGTCTCCTTCCTGAGCGGTATGACGGCTGTGTGGTCCCATGGTGTTTATACTTGCATAATATTGTTTGTGCAGATGAACGTGGTTCATTCAGGTGTTTGGAAATTGCTCCAAAGGATTAACCAAACTTGTGGAGGTCTAATTTCTTTCAAATTTCTTTTGATTTTCCCATGATGTCAAGAAAAGAGGCACTGGGTTTGAAGGTAGGCCTTGAAATACATCCACAGGTACACCTTCAATTGACTCAAATGATGTTAATTAGCCTATTAGAAGCTTCTAAAGCCATGACATCATTTTCTGGAATTTTCCAAGCTGTTTAAAGGCACAGGCGTAGCCTAGTGGTTAGAGCGTTGGACTAGTAACCGGAAGGTTGCGAGTTCAAACCCCCGAGCTGACAAGGTACAAATCTGTCGTTCTGCCCCTGAACAGGCAGTTAACCCACTGTTCCCAGGCAGTCATTGAAAATAAGAATGTGTTCTTAACTGACTTGCCTAGTTAAATAAAGGTAAAATAAAAAATAAAAAAGTATATGTAAACTTCTGGCCCACTGGAATTGTGATTCAGTGAATTATAAGTGAAATAATGTCTGTAAACAATTGTTGGAAACATTACTTGTGTCATGCACAAAGTAGATGTCCTAACCAACTTACCAAAACTATAGTTTGTTAACAAGAAATTTGTGGAGTGGTTGAAAAACGAGTTTTAATGACTCTAACCTAAGTGTATGTAAACTTCGTACTTCAACTGTAATGCAAAGCTTTTAGACTTACCCAGAAATAATCACGGCTGTAATCACTGCCAAAGGCGAACATTTATTGACTCAAAGTTGTGAGTATTTATGTGAATGTGATACTTTTGGTCATGTAGTGTATGTGGATACCTGGAATTAATATAGAATTGGTCCCACCTTTGCTGCTATAACAGTCTCCACTCTTCTGGGAAGGCTTTCCACTAGATGTTGTAACATTGCTGCGTGGACTTGCTTCCATTCAGCCACAAGAGTATTAGCGAAGTCGGGCACTGATGTTGGGCAATTAGGTCTGGCTCACAGTCTGCGTTCCAATTCATCCCAACGGTGTTCGATGGGGTTGAGGTCAGGGCTCTGTGCAGGCCAGTCACATTCTTCCACATCGATCTCGACAAGCCATTTCTGTATTGACCTCGCTTTGTGCATGGGGGCATTGTCATGCTGAAACAGGACAGGGCCTTCCCCAAACTGTTGCCACAAAGTTGGAAGCACAGAATCGTCAAGAATGATATTGTACACTATAGAGTTAAGATTTCCCTTCACTGGAGCTAAGGGGCCTAGCCTAAACCATGGATAACAGCCGCAGACCATTATTCCTCCTCCACCAAACATTACAGTTGGCACTATGCATTGGGGCAGGAAGCTTGCATGCGCCAAACCCAGATTCGTCTGTAGGATTGCCAGATGGTTAAGTGTGATTCATCACTCCAGAGAACGCGTTTCCAGTCCAATGGGGCGAGCTTTACACCACTCCAGCCGACACTTGGCATTACGCATGGTGATCTCAGGCTTGTGTGCGGCTGCTTGGCCATGGAAAACCCATTTCATGAAGCTCCTGATGAAGTGTTTATTGTGCTGACATTGTTTCCAGAGGCAGTTTAGAACTCGTTATTGCAACCGAGGACAGACAATTTTAACACGCTTCAGTGCTTGCCGGTCCCGTTCTGTGAGCTTGTGTAGCCTACCACTTCGCGGCTGATCCGTTGTTGCACCTAGACGTTTCCACTTCACAATAATAGCACTTTGACCAGGGCAGCTCTAGCAGGGCATACATTTGACTAACTGAAGAATCTTGGAAAGGTGGCATCCTATGACGGTCCTACGTGTTGGAAGTCACTGAGCTCTTCAGTAAAGCCATTCTACTGCCAATGTTTGTCTGCAGAGATTGCATGGCTGTGTGCTCGATTTTAAACACCTGTCAGCAACGGGTGTGGCAGAAATACCAGAAACCACTCATTTAAGGGGTGTCCACATACGTTCGTATATATATTTGCTAACATTTCTAAAAACATGTTTTAATTTTGTCATGGGGTACTGTGTGTAGATGGGTGAGGAGCAAAATATATCAAACCCATTTTGAATTCGGGCTGTAATGTGGAATAAGTCAAGAGGTATGAGCAGTTTCAGAAGGCATTGGCTAAATAGATTTAATGTTGTGTGGTTATACTTGTTGTTTTGGTGAAAGTTGTATTGGTTCCTCATGTGGCTCCCGTGTCGTCATCTACCTTCTTCTCAAAGAGAGTCCTTCTCAAGCAAAGTTTGATATTTAGTTAGTTTTGAAAATTCAACCACCTCTCCTTATATCACCTCTGTGGCACATCACTTCCTGAAAAGCTAAAGTAGACATAACCCCCACCTGGTTTTGATTAAAAAATGTACCACCTTGCTTGGTGATTAGAGAAAAATCCCCTTGCTTTTAATTCGTTCTCTGGAGTAGAAAGTAACCACATGGATCCTGTTTGTTTGTGGAGGCCCCAATGCTGCATTCCTCATCTGAAACACTGGGGCCTGTCCGGACTTGACTGCTCATCATAGACCAACGAATGGAATACAGCTATAGTAGATTGTACTAGATTAAGCCCTCTGATTCTCCTGAAACTGTAAAGTTATTTCCCATAATGCACTGCTGAAATATACAAATTGCCACCAATATAAATGGTTTGTGCTACACATGTTAATCATATTTTGTTGACCTGCAATATTGCTATTTATTCATCTCCCTCACATATAGCATAAGGAACCGATCAAACCTGCTATACGGTCCTCACCAGTTTTAATGTCATGACCCTAAACAAACTGCAAATGAACCTAAACGGGTTTGTAGAGTTGCAAGCGTGATGTAGTCATTGAGTGCATGGCATATGAGACCATATACTCACATTTTGACTACTTTAATACACTAATTTGTCCAAATACTTATGATTTCGTCAAACAAGGGGAGTAGATACTGTGGTATCCCGGGAGGTCTATCCCGGGAGGTATACCCCCGGAGGTTGGCTGATAGAGGGGAGTTACGTGTGACGACATTGGCTCCCTCTGCTGGGAGTAACTGTGCTGTACACCCCGATGCTGACGGCACCAATTAAGGGAGAGTGTCAACCAATACAAAACCTCCGATTTGGTCGCGTACGTAGCCCAGCTGAAAGGTGGTACATCCCAGGAGTCTAGCCCGACTCAGTTCCTGGTCAAGTTAATGGAGGAAGATGACGTGGAGACTTATTTGTGCACCTTCGAAAGGACAGCGCAGCGTGAAGGGTGGCCCAAGCGGGAAAGCCTTTTGGCACCCTACCTCTCCGGGAAGGCCCAGAAGACCTACTTCGACTTGAACGCTGACCAGGCAGAGAATTATGAGGGACTCAAACGTGTGATCCTGAGTCACCTTACTCAAGGGCTGTCTACTGACTGACGTACTGTCCCTCCCAATAATCTATAAGGTTGTCCTGGATCGGTACGTTCGGGGCCCTCTCCTACGAGCATGCAGGACCCCCAAAGCGTGGACGATTTGCTGACTGCGGTGGAAACCCACCGGAACACCCAGGACCTGCTGAAAGGGCCCCGGGCAGAGAGCGCAGACGCGGGGAGGGGGAAGAAAGGTACCGAGAGAGATGAGGGGCTGAATGGGGCCCAGATGGAACCAGCCGTGGCCGTGAAGCTTGCGTGGAGCTGCCCTGGACGGGAGGAGTCCATGCCCTCCGCGCACTGTCGCCTGTGCAACCCATACCCAGCCGCGAGAGGTCTCCACTGTGGGCCCGAGTCGGACCAGGGGGGAGACGTTATTTTGTTACGTTTATTTTATGTTTCCCAGTAAAGGCGTTTTTCCTGACTAAGAGCCTCCCTGTCTCTGTGTCCATCTCTGTGCACTCAAACCAAACACCCCACGGTTTACCACAATACATAAAGTGCTTTTATGTCTAAAGAAGATATGTATGAAAATACTTTATTATTCCCTTGTTGATCGTTCGATCTCAAATCAAAAATGCTTGAGCAGAGACAACATAAAAATGTGAGCTTCACTGTCCAAATGCATATGGCGAGGACTGTACCTTGCAGTATGTTATGTGTACTTGCAAATGCATTGTTTTAAGAAGGCTAATCTTTTCCCCAGTACGTGCATTTTCTAGGATTTACCAGTGAAATTGTCATTTGTGAACCAAACCATTCATCTTCGGTGAATGTTATTGGCCTCTATAAATTGCTCTGTGTATTTTTCCCATGGAAAAGTGTCACAGGGTGCCTTGTGCCTGCTCTGTGAGCCAACAGTCCTGTTTGCCTTGCTCGTGTGGAAATAATTAGCATTAGCTCATTTACTTGACAACAGTGCGCTGTGGTATGTGTGAGAGGGAGACATTTCCGGGTTTGTTTAGTTAATTAAGAACAACAGCTTTATGCTTAACCCTATATCCATTAATGGAGTTTGTAAGAAACTTAAAGCAGTTTGGGTCCATGTCCCGGTTTAATGGACAGATGGGAAATGAGATAAAGCTCTCAGTTTGAGGTTGGAGTGCGAGCGTAAGTGTGGGGGACGGGCAATTAGGGCCAAACAGTTCCGGTGTTGCAAGATAGTTTATAAATCTGGGTTAACAATGTTTATTCTACTTAGCATTTCCGTGAGAACTTTGTCGTTTCCTCAGACTTCTCAAACTTTCCCCTTGGCAGGTGTTGATTTTATACTTGTTAATTATGATTTACATTTCCTCACACTATAAAACGACTGTCATGGTGTTGTCCCCCCCCCCCCCCCCCACAAAAAAAATACAGAAACACTATCCACTTGTTCCATTGCTCTTTTCTAAGAACATTAGCTCATCTACTCCCAAACACAGGTTGCCCAGGATTCAGAGTTCATCCACCCCTGTGCTGTTTAGGTTTAGCCTGGGGTGCTGTCTGCCTGCTGGTCCTCTCTCTTTCAATGAGTTTTCTATGTTTGGATCTTATGGCTGAAATGAATCTGCTGCTTCTGCCAGGCAGTTGACACTTGCCCCCCCCCCCCTTTGTCTTTGGCCAGTGGAGTGGGGGATTTCAAGGAAGAAGTGGATTGTAATAACCTTGCGCAATGTCCTGGCGATGACAGTGCTTTTCTCTGTTTCATGTGACGCCCTCTACCTCTTGATCTCTCCCTCCCTCGCTTCCTTTCTGTAAAAAGTTTTGGGAGATATTGTTTCGGCAGGGGGGAAAAAAACAAAACATGGGGCAGGCCCCTGGGGCCAGGCACACCACTTCTCACCCTCGCATCCACCCCCCCCCCCCCCCCCCTCTCTGCCTCTAGAGTCAAGGTGCTGTTTCACACATCGCAAATGTAAACTTTAAGCATGGGCTTATATTTCCACTTGGGAAATTGGCTTACGGTAGAGCTGCTGCCAGAAAAAGAAAAAAAAAACGGATCTCAAATGGCAGGTGCAAATACCCTTCTTTGACACATTCTAACCTACATCCTAGAGACCTTTATCGGACAGTCATATCCAGAAAGACTCACTGTAAAGTGTCTTGATGAAGATTGTCATCAGTGGCGCGATGCAGTGCCTTCGACCGCTGCGCCACTCGGGAGGCGATATCAGTAGTTTTTGATAACTTCCCTTGTTCCAAATAGCCCTAGTCTCCCTTGTGCACTCACTGTGAATTGTGGAGTGCTAAATGCATTTAAACCTAATATTAGGAAGTTGACTGCTTTCAAAAGTGTTTTTCCCACAATTGCGGGAACCCGCTTGTTTGTGAGGAGACGCACAAGAAATGGTACTCCGTAGACTACGACAAAAAATATGTAAGGGAAGTTCTAAGATGTCACACAGGCTCTTTTCAGAGGAAAAGTCCATGTGGGCTGTTCCATATTCTCTGGGTTTTGCGACAACAGTTTGGCAGATGCGGTGCACCACTGCTAAATGAATCCAGGGAAAACACTGCGTAAGTAGCAACATGCTCGGAGTTTACCAAACATTTTCAATATGAGTTGTTCATTAGCACGGAGTGTAGGTGAAGTCTATTGGGGTCAGATCTTGATCTGAGATCTAAAGGTAGGATTATAACTGTTTAGGTGGCTGCTCTACACCAGGATGGACCTTTTAGCCTGTGCTACATGGATGAATTGATTTGCAAAAATAAACAGACCATGAAATGTAGCAATTGCTGGTGTCGCCCCACCTTTCTGGATCTCTTCCAGCCAAAATGAAAGTTCCCCCTGTAGAGGGAATCTCCAGAATGGGTTGGTGAGCCAACAACATTATGTGCTCGGCCGATCATGAGCAGCTTTGCCGTTTTGTACTGGCACCTCCAGATCCACGTACTTCTCGTTATGCACTGCCAGAAATCTGATTT
The DNA here is from genome assembly GCF_002021735.2 of Oncorhynchus kisutch. Lineage (NCBI taxonomy): Eukaryota > Metazoa > Chordata > Actinopteri > Salmoniformes > Salmonidae > Oncorhynchus > Oncorhynchus kisutch. The sequence continues at coordinate 61,077,566 of NC_034177.2, read as the reverse complement.
AAACTCTTCTCCACCATTTACGATGGGAGTTGTGCGGCAACTAGTGTGGAGCTCCGACGTCACATAAAATTAGCACGACATTGATCTGTGTAATTGCTGTCTTTTCTTTGGGCGCTGAAATCAGTATTTCAAATCCAAATCCGTGGTATCCAATTGGTAATTGTAGTCTGGTCCCATCTCTGCAACTCCCGTACGGACTCGGGAGAGGCGAAGTTCGAGAGCCATGCGTCCTCTGAAACACCACCCTGCCAAGCCGCACTGCTCCTTGACACACTGCTCCTTGACACACTGCTCCTTGACACACTGCTCCTTGACACACTGCTCGCTTAACCCGTAAGCCAGCCGTACCAATGTGTCGAAGGAAACGCTGTCCTACTGGCGACCACCGTGTCAGTGTGCCCGCCACAGGAGTTGCTAGTGCGCAATGGGTCAAGGGCATCCCGGCCGGCCACACCCTCCCCTAACCCGGATGACTTTGGGCCAATTGTGCGCCACCTCATGGGTCTCCCGGTCGCGGCTGGCTGCGACACAGCCCAGGATCTAACCAGGGATCTGTAGTGACGCCTCTAGCACTGCGATGCAGTTCCTTAGACCGCTGCGCCACTCGGGAGGTGAAATCAGTAGTTTTTGATAACTTCATTTTATGTGACATCAGAGCTCCAGTCCGCCCACGCTTGTTGCTACTCCATTGAAAATCATGGAGTTGAGTTTAGTTGGCTATGCCAGAGCAGAGTTACATGCTGAATAATTATACTTAACTTGGCCTAACCACTGAGAGACAGGAAATTCCTGCGGTTAATATTGAGAAATCCACCATGCTCCTTCACAGCCCTCACCTGTGAGATGTTCCATATGAACTGTGATTAGTACACACCTCTGTTATGCTACTCTGTGTTTCTCAACTTCACTCCACTCTCCTGACGTCACTTTAGATTTATAGCTGTTAATCATATTATATTGAGTAGGACTACATAAAAGCAAATTCAAGAGTTGTTGTTTTACCCTAGAGTGTTTGCACTCCTGACAATCGCTAATGTTCCTCGACTAAAACTATAATTTGTACAGTTTATTCTACGCGGTTAGACACTGCTTCTTTACAGGCTTGTTAGACACTGTCACTCCATCAACTTGTGGTTATAAATATGTTATGCATGGGTAAATAGGGTTATAGGGTTTTGGGGCATGTTGGCTCTGAAAGGTGTTACCCTCGAGGCTCCCTAGATACTAACTGTTGGGACCTTTTTAGGTCATCTGGCAGACTACTTTACCTCCCCTAACCTTAATAGTCAGTATTTTATTTTGGATTAGATGTTGCAGAATCAGCAGCTACTCTTCCTGGGGTCCACACAATACATAAAACATGAAATTATGCAGAACACCAATAGACAAGAAGGTCTGAAGGACAGAACTGCACACATTTAAAATAAGAATAAAGTCCTACTGACAGTTACCCACATCAGTTACCCACATCAGTTACCCACATCAGTTACCCACACCACTGACAGTTACCCACACCACTGACAGTTACCCACACCACTGACAGTTACCCACACCACTGACAGTTACCCACACCACTGACAGTTACCCACACCACTGACAGTTACCCACATCACTGACAGTTACCCACATCACTGACAGTTACCCACACGTCAATACATACACTGAGTCTACAAAACATCAAGAACACCTGCTCATTCCGTGACAGACTGACCAGGTGAAAGCTGTGATCCCTTATTGATGTCACTTGTTAAGTCTACTTCAGTCAACGTAGATGAAGGGGAGGAGACTAGTTTAAAGAAGGGTTTCTAATCCTTGAGACAATTGAGACATGCATTGTGTGTATGTGTGGCAAGATTTAAGTGCCTTTTGAATGGAGTATGGTGGTAGGTGTAGTAGGTGCCTTGCACACCGGTTTGTGACAAGAACTGCAACGCTGCTGGGTTTTTCACGCTCAAGTTTCCCGTGTGTATCAAGAATTATCCAGCACCCAAAGGACATCCAGCCAACTTGGCACAACTGTGGGAAGCATTGCAGTCAACATGGGCAGTGTAGAGTGTGGAATCCACATGCCCTGACGAATTGGAGCAAAAGAAGGGGCGTGCCACTCTATTAGGAAGGTGTTCCTAATGTTTGGTGTACTCAGTGTATACATGTGCCTAAGATCTATCTATCTATTCAGATAGGGGAGAAGCAAACTATTTTATCATCCATCCACCAGCCGTATTTATTCATTAACAGATAGCAAGTTGGTCAGTGGTGTAGGACTTGCGAAAACATATCATCACACACCAGAATGTTTTCATTGGAAGCCAGTCGGCTAAAAGCTGCAGATAGCATCTCCGCTATCTCATCGCGCTGCCATAAGAAAATAAACAATTACAGTTTTGTTACAGTTATATACAATTCACCCGCCAATGCTTTGGCAGATAATAGATAAAGATGCTTTTGTGAGTGTGGTGTGGGTGGCACTTTATTTCTCGCTGTCTTATTTTGCAACACCCACTGTATAGGTGGTATACATTTTAAAGCACGTATGAATCACATGGAGCATATGAAAATCAGTGCACTGAGCATACACAAAATTCTAATACTTTCCTTCTAATCAGGCAACAGAATTTGAGCATTGGCGGTTGGCGCAACACACTTTTCTCAGAACCCACAGCTACAGGCTGCGGATAAAACACACACCATCTTCCACGGTTTTATTTAGCCCCTTCCTTGTTCCCAGTGTCCCTTGTATATTAAAGCTGCATTCTGGGATTCAAAAAACAACTAAACACTTCACTTGTTTTGGACTAACAATCCAAGAGATTATTTTGACCATATTTTGGAGCTATACCCTGGAAACAATTCTAGAATTGAAATGACCATTGAACAGCTTCCCAAAGTACAGATTGGAGCTTTAATTGGGATATTGAACAATGAAAAAGAGGGAAAGCAGCTGATCTTATCTCTCCTTCTCAAGTTGTTTAATGGGGAGCTTGTCTGGGAGGTTTCGCTAACATTGCTAAATGTGTACAATTTGATTTGTTGGCTTCCAGCCCCTCCTGGGTGGAGTGGTGGCTAGTGACCCAGGTATTGAGTGGTGTGAGTCAGGGGCGGCAGGTAGCCTCAAACTTAGAGTGTTGGGCCAGTAACCGAAAGGTTGCTGGTTCAAATACCAGAGCCGACAAGATGGGGTAAAAAAATCTTTCGCTGTGCCCTTGTCGGATGAGAGGGATTTTGTTTCACTGAGTCTTGGCTGAATGACGAAATCAATAACATACAGCTGGCGGGTTATACACTGTATCGGCAGGATAGAACAGCAGCCTCTGGTAAGACTAGGGGTGACGGTCTATTTATATTTGTAAACAACAGCTGGTGCACGATATCTAAGGAAGTCTCAAGGTTTTGCTCGCCTGAGGTAGAATACCTCATGATAAGCTGTAGACCACACTATCTACCTAGAGAGTTTTCATTTATATACTTCGTAGCTGTCTATTTACCACCACAAACCGATGCTGGCACTAAGACCGCACTCAATGAGCTGTATACAGCCATAAGCAAACACTCATCCAAAGGTGGCGCTCCTAGTGGCCGGTGACTTTAATGCAGGGAAACTTAAATCCGTTTGACCTAATTTCCTGCTGCGCAAAATGTGCAACCAGATGGGGAAAAAACTCTAGACCACCTTTACCCAACACACAGAGATGTGTACAAAGCTCTCCCTTGCCCTCCATTTGGCAAATCTGACCATAATTATATCCTCTTGATTCCTGCATACAAGCAAAAATTAAAGCAGGAAGCACCAGTGACTTGGTCAATAAAAAAGTGGTCAGATGAAGCAGATGCTACAGGACTGTTTTGCTAGCACAGACTGGATATGGATATTCTAGGATTCCTCCGATGGCATTGAGGAGTACAACACATCAGTCACTGGCTTCATTAATAAGTGCATTGACGACATCATCCCCACAGTGGCTGTACGTACATACCCAAACCAGAAGCCATGGATTACAGGCAACATCCGCACTGAGCTAAAGGGTAGAGCTGCCGATTTCAAGGAGTTTGACTCTAACCCGGAAGCTTATAAAAAATCCTGCTCTCTGACGAACCATTAAACGAGCAAAACATCAATACGGGACTAAGATTGAATCGTACTACACCAGCTTTGACGCTCGTCGGATGTGGCGGGGCTTGCAAACTATTACAGATTACAAAGGGAAGCACGGCTGAGAGCTGCCCATGACACGAGGCTACCAGACGAGCTAAATAACTTCTATGCTTGCTTCGAGACAAGTAACACTGAAACATGTATGAGAACATCAGCTGTTCCGGACGACTGTGTGATCACGCTCTCCACAGCCGATGTGAGTAAGACCTTTAAACAGGTCGACATTCACAAGGCCGCAGGGCCAGACTGATTACCAGGATGTGTACTCCGAGCATGCGATGACCAACTGGCAAGTGTCTTCACTGACATTTTCAACCTCTCCCTGTCTGTGTCTGTAATACCAACATGTTTCAAGCAGACCACCATAGTCCCTGTGCCCAAGAACACTAAGGTAACCTGCCTAAATGACTACCGACCCATAGCACTCACATCTGTAGCCATGAAGTGCTTTGAAAGGCTGGTCATGGCTCACATCAACACCACTATCCTAGAAATCCTAGACCCACTCCAATTTGCATGCCGCTCCAACAGATCTACAGATGATACAATCTCTATTGCACTCCATACTGCCCTTTCACACCTGGACAAAAGGAACACATATGTTAGAGTGCTATTCATTGACTACAGCTCAGTGTTCAACACCGTAGTGCCCTCTAAGCTAAGGACCCTGTGACTCAACACCTCCCTCTGCAATTGGATCCTGGACTTCTTGTCGGGCCGCCCCCAGGTGGTAAGGGTAGGTAACAACACATCCACCACGCTGATCCTCAATACAGGGGCTCCTCGGGTCGGGTGCGTGCTCAGTCCCCTTCCGTACTCCCTGTTCACTCATGACTGCACGGCCAGGCACGACTCCCAACACCATCATTTAAGTTTGCTGATGATACAACAGTGGTAGGCCTGATCACCGAGAATGACGAGACAGCCTATAGGGAGGAGATCAGACACCTGATCGTGTGGTGCAAGGACAACAACCTCTCCCTCAACATGATCTAGACAAAGGAGATGATTGTGTACTACAGGAAAAGGAGGATCGAGCAGGCCCCCATTCTCATCAACGGGGCTGTAGTGGTGCAGGTTGAGAGCTTCAAGTTCCTTGGTGTCCACATCACCAACAAACTAACATGGTCCAAGCACACCAAGATAGTTGTGAAGAGGGCACGACAAAACCTTTTCAGGAGACTAAAAAGATTTGACATGGGTCCTCAGATCCTCAAGGTTCTACAGCTGCACCATCGAGAGCATCCTGACGGGTTATATGTCTGCCTGGTATGGCAACTGTTCGTGCTCCTACATCAAGGTACTACAGAGAATAGTGCGTACGGCCCATTACGTCACTGGGGCCAAGCTTCCTGCCATCCAGGACCTTTATACCAGGCAGTGTCAGAGGAAGGCCCTAAAAATGGTCAAAGATTCCAGCCACCCTAGTCATAGACTGTTCTCTCTGCTACCGCACAGCAAGCGGTACGGGAGTGCCAAGTCTAGGTCCAAGAGGCTTCTAAACAGCTTCTGCCTCCAAGCCATAAGACTCCTGAACATCTAATCAAATGACTACCCAGACTATTTGCATTGCCCCCGCCCCCCTCTTACGCTGCTCCTACTCTGTTATTATCTATGCATAGTCACTTTAAAAACTCTACCTACATGTACATATTACCTCGACATTGACTCTGTACCTGTACCCCCTGTATATAGCCTCAATATTGTTATTTTACTGCTGCTCTTTATTTGTTATTGTAAATGTTTTCATTTAAATAGGTATTTTTGATTTGAGCAACGCACTTAGTCCTAATTGCTCCATGGGTGCTGTAAAATGGCAACGCTGGCCGTGACCCCACTCCCTACAGGTGTCTCAGGGCAAGTTGAGATATGCAAAGAAACGCATTTCAATTGCACACTTGTGTGTAACAGGACAAATATAAGCACCTCCAAATTTCTCTCTTTGTTATGGAAAGCCTAAATTAGTTCAGGAGTAAACATGTGCTTAACAAGTCACATAATAAGTTGCATGGACTCACTCTGTGTGCAATAATAGTGTTTAACATGATTTTTTGGAATGACTACCTCATCTCTGTACCCCACACATACAATTATCTGTAAGGTCCCTTTGTCCAGCAGGGAATTTCAAACACAGATTCAACCACAAAGACCAGGGAGGTTTCCAATGCCTGACTGAGCATACAAGTATCTGACTGAGCGGTGGTAGGCAGAAGCAGGCGCGTAAACATTCATTCAAACAGCACTTTCGTGCGTTTTGCCAGCAGCTCTTCGTTGTGCGTCAAACATTGCGCTGTTTATGACTTCAAGCCTATCAACTCCCAAGATGAGGCTGGTGTAACCGAAGTGAAATGGCTAGCTAGTTAGCGCGCGCTAACTAGAGGGACGGAAGCTATACTGTTACACTGGCAATACTAAAGTGCCTATAAGATTATCCAGTAGTCAAAAGGTTAATGAAATACAAATGGTATAGAGGGAAATAGTCCTATAATTCCTATAATAACTACAACCTAAAACTTCTTACCTGGAAATAAGACTCATGTTAAAAGGAACCACCAGCTTTCATATGTTCTCATGTTCTGAGCAAGGAACTGAAATGTTAGCTTTCTTACATGGCACATATTGCACTTTTACTTTCTTCTCCAAAACTTTGTTTTTGCATTATTTAAACCAAATTGAACATGTTTCATTATTTACTTGAGGCTAAATTTATTTTATTGATGTATTATATTAAGTTAAAATAAGTGTTCATTCAGTATTGTTGTAATTGTCATTATTACAAATACAGTGGAGCAAAAAGATATTTAGTCAGCCACCAATTGTGCAAGTTCTCCCACTTAAAAAGATGAGAGGCCTGTAATTTTTGTCATAGGTACACTTCAACTATGACAGACAAAATGAGAAAAAAAAATCCAGAAAATCAAAATGTAGGATTTTAATTAATTTATTTGCAAATTATGGTGGAAAATAAGTATTTGGTCACCTACAAACAAGCAAGATTTCTGGCTCTCACAGACCTGTAACTTCTTTAAGAGGCTCCTCTGTCCTCCACTCGTTCCCTGTATTAATGGCACCTGTTTGAACTTGTTATCAGTATAAAAGACACCTGTCCACAACCACAAACAGTCACACTCCAAACTCCACTATGGCCAAGACCAAAGAGCTGTCAAAGGACACCAGAAACAAAATTGTAGACCTGCACCAGGCTGGGAAGACTGAATCTGCAATAGGTAAGCAGCTTGGTTTGAAGAAATCAACTGTGGGAGCAATTATTAGGAAATGGAAGACATACAAGACCACTGATAATCTCCCTCGATCTGGGGATCCACGCAAGATCTCACCCCGTGGGGTCAAAATGATCACAAGAACAGTGAGCAAAAATCCCAGAACCACATGGGGGGGACCTAGTGAATGACCTGCAGAGAGCTGGGACCATAGTAACAAAGCCTACCATCAGTAACACACTACGCCGCCAGGGACTCAAATCCTGCAGTGCCAGACGTCCAGGCCCGTCGGAAGTTTGCTAGAGAGCATTTGGATGATCCAGAAGAAGATTGGCAGATGAAACAAAAATATAACTTTTTGGTAAACTCAACTCGTCGTGTTTGGAGGACAAAGAATGCTGAGTTGCATCCAAAGAACACCATACCTACTGTGAAGCATGGGGGTGGAAACATCATGCTTTGGGGCTGTTTTTCTGCAAAGGGACCAGGACGACTGATCCGTGTAAAGGAAAGAATGAATGGGGCCATGTATTGTGAGATTTTGAGTGAAAACCTCCTTCCATCAGCAAGGGCATTGAAGATGAAACGTGGCTGGGTCTTTCAGCATGACAATGATCCCAAACACACCGCCCGGACAACGAAGGAGTGGCTTCATAAGAGGTATTTCAAGCTCCTGGAGTGACCTAGCCAGTCTCCCGATCTCAACCCCATAGAAAATCTTTGGAGGGAGTTGAAAGTCCGTGTTGCCCAGCAACAGCCCCAAAACATCACTGCTCTAGAGGAGATCTGCATGGAGGAATGGGCCAAAATACCAGCAACAGTGTGTGAAGACTTACAGAAACCTTTTGACCTCTGTAATTGCCAACAAAGGGTATATAACAAAGTATTGAGATAAACTTTGGTTATTGACTAAATACTTATTTTCCACCATAATTTGCAAATAAATTAATAAAAAATCCTACAATGTGATTTTCTGGATTGTTTTTCTCATTTTGTCTGTCATAGTTGAAGTGTACCTATGATGAAAATTACAGGCCTCTCTCATATTTTTAAGTGGGAGAACTTGCACAATTGGTGGCTGACTAAATAATTTTGCCGCACTGTATATTTTTTTAACCAGCCGATTAATCGGTATCGGCTTTTTTGGTCCTCCAATAATCGGTATCGGTGTTGAAAAATCATAATCGGTCGACCTCTATCAATACACCCAGTCACTACAAAAGATACAGGCGTCCTTCCTAACTCACTTGCCGGAGGAAGGAAACTTCTCAAGGATTTCACCATGAGGCCAATGGTGACTTTTTAAAACAGTTACAGAGTTTAATGGCTGTAATGGTGGAAAACTGAAGATGGATCAACAACATTGTAGTTACTCCACAATACGTACCTAAATGACAGTGAATAGAAGGAAGTCTTTACAGAATACAAATATTCCAAAACATGCATCCTGTTTGGAACAAGGCACTAAAATAATACTGCCAAAAATGTGGCTTAGCAATTCACTTTTTGTCTAGAATACAAAGTGTTATGTTTTGAGCAAATCCAATGCAGCACATTCATGAGTAGCACACTCCATATTTTCAAGCGTAGTGGTGGCTGCATCATGTTATGGGTATGCTTGTAATCGTTAAGGACTGGAGTTTTTCAGAATAAAAAATAAACGTAATGGAGCTAAACACAGACAAAATCGTTGAGGAAAACCTGGTTCAGTCTGATTTCCACCAGACACTGAGTTTAATTCACCTTAATCAGAACAATAACCTTAAACACAAGGCCAAATCTACATTGGAGCTCTTTACCAAGTAGACCATGAATGTTCCTGAGTGGCTTAGTTACAGTTTGAACTTAAATCTGCTTGAAAATATATGGCAAGTTATATGAAAATGGTTGTCTAGCAATGATCAACAAACAATTTGACAGAGCTTAAAGCAATTTCAGGGAGAAAAAAAAGAGGCAAATGTTGCACAATCCAGGTGTGGAAAGCTCTTACAGACTTACCCAGAAAGACTCACAGCTGTAATCGCTGCCAAAGGTGCTTCTTCTACAAAGTATTGAAATAGGGGTGTCTCTCACTTTCAAAAGGCTTTATTGGCATGACAAAAATGACATATTCATATTGCCAAAGCAACATTGTCGAGCAATTCTCTCAATTCTCTGTTTCTCTAGGTACGCCATAATGTGTGGAATCATGACAGAGTACGAGACTGTGCAGAACAGGATAAAGAATGGCTACATCTTCAAAGTAAGTGATTTTTTTTGACGGACCGTCTACACATAAAGCCATATCTTTATGTAGTCACTGATTCAAGTGTTTGTTTTGTGTGTACTTGAAGCATGTCAGACCTTACCTACATTAGCAGCACCTGAGGTGATGGCAGGCACACAGATGGAATGGTGGAATTTAGCAATAATAAGAGAGGGTAACTGAGGTGAGGTCGGGGCGTGTGCTTTTCCAGAACTTCCCCTGTGGTCTCGCTCAGACAGTGTTGATTCCCAGCTATGTCGAGGGTCCTCCCCTGGCATACAACCACAAGTTGACAGCTGAAGAATCACCCTCGGTCTTATTTAGGTCAGGTATCCCTCAAATTAAATGTAAAAAGTGTTCCTATACATACGGTTATTGTCAGTACTTATATACACTGACTGCTGTACAGGCGTTAGCCTTATTGACTGTGGGCTCTATTCAGATCACTCCCCTCACTGTCCAGCAGCATACGACCCTACATCCCACTGCTGGCTTGCCTCTGAAGCTAAGCAGGGTTGGTCCCTGGATGGGAGTCCAGATGCTGCTGGAAAGTGGCACTCTTTCGGAGGAGGCACTCTTTCATCTGGTCTATAAAAAAAATCCCAGTGCCCCAAGGCAGTGATTGGGGACATTGCCATGTGACGGGTGCTGTCTTTCGGATGAGACGTTAAACGGGTGTCTTGACTCTCTGGTCACGGAAGATCCCATGGCACTTATAGTAAGAGTAGGGGTGTTAACCCTGGTGTCCTGTGCTAAATTCCCAATCTGGCCCTCATACCATCATGGCCACCTAATCATCCACAGCTTAAAATTGGTTGTTTTCTCTCCCCTGTAACTATTCCCCAGGTTGTTGCTGTTAATGAGAATGTGTTCTCAGTCAACTTACCTGCTAAAATAAGGGTTAAATAAATAAAACACCCAGATGCATGGGTTGCATAATGGCTGAACCGCACGCAGCATATATATATATATATATATATGAGAGAAAGAGGATTTTGCGATTGAGTGGAAAAGAACAGTGGGAGGGAGAGGGTTGCATGACAAATAGGAGCTTGTGATGCATGTGCGTGTGTGAGAGATTTTTGTGGCATAGTTGTGGGGAGCTGTGGAGCAGGGCAGATCAGGTCAGAGGAAAATGTGTGGTGTCATGAATCAACACTTAATGCTGTCTGTCCTCTTCTGTGTTCAGGATCATCTGGATAAGGCCATCGAGCTGAAACCTCAGGATCCTATGTCTTACTACCTGCTGGGCCGCTGGTGCTACGCTGTATGTGACATACACACACATTAACCCAAGTCAACCATACAGTGAGGAATACACTCCCTGAAAAGTGATCAATGTAGGAGCTTTGAGAAGGAGTCATTAGCAATACACACTCATTGACACACACTCATTGACAGACACGCACACAAGCACCCTCCACATACCCTGCCATGTGTAGCTAGCTGCAGTCAAAGATGAGTGGCTATTTCTCCGAAGAAGGAAGAAAAAGTCACACCTGATGATTTGTGAGAGTGAATTTAAAGGGCGTTCTGCTCTGTGTTCACGTTAAACATTGATCCGCTGTTTACGTTCAGGCACTGGCCCCTCTTTGAAAGGGCCCACGGGGACGGCAAGGCAGTGCTACACCTACAAATGCACATTTCTAAGATGAATGGGGCGGGGAAGGAACAGTGCGTGCGTTTGACCCAGCAAGTCCATCACATTAGGCCCATTATCTTATTCCTGTAATCAAGTTTTATGGAAAAGGTGTGTGTGTGTGACTGCTTATCATGATGGGTTGGTTTGTGTCAGGATTAGAAATTGCTTCCATTGCGGGTTATATTGTCTCCGCATCCTGAGTGACGGGGCTTTAGGAACATTAGTTAGTATTTTGGAAGTGTCTTTCCATAGTGACTTCTTTTTTTTTTTTAAGATGGGGGGGGGGAAAAGTAATTTTCAGATCCTTTACTCCCATGACCCCCCCTCCCCCCTCCTGTTTAAATGCTACTTGCACTGTTTACGCACTGTAGTATGAGAGTCATGTTCACACCATGTTGTTTTAAATGTTTATCTGATTCACCATGTTCTGAAAGGGCTCTATACACTGGTTCTGTTCAGGTGGCTCAGCTGTCCTGGATCGAGAGGAAAATTGCTGCTACATTGTTTGGAGAGCCTCCAAGTGCCACGGTCCAAGATGCGCTGAAGAACTTCCTCAAGGTATTGGGATTCACCTTGCTACCATAGATTGTGGTGTGTTTGGCAGTACCTGTTAGTGTGGAGTAAAGCATGTCAGGCCTTGCAAATGTAATTTACCAGTACATTTCTCATTTGCCCGACTGCTATATTTGAATATGGACAGCTACTCTGTTTCTGTTACTTTAGCCTGTTAGAATCATACAGTCCTTTCAAGTTTTTTTTATTTAACTAGGCAACTCAGTTAAGAACAAATTCTTATTTACAATGACGGCCTATCAGAGAACAGTCGTCCTGCCTTGTTCAGGGGCAAAACGGCAGATGTTCTTTTTTTTTTACCTTGTCAGTTCTGGGATTCGATCTGGCAACCTTTCGGTTACTGGTCCGACTCTCTAACCACTAAGGCTTTCACATGCCGCCCCAAGTTCTATCTCTTTAACTCAGCTTTTCTGATCACTGTACATTTCAACTCGGAGAACTCCTCCCTGTGTTCTGCGCACTTGCTGTTAGATTTAAGATTTAAAGACCAAACCACAAGTATTTCGAGGCTTAATCTGTGTTCCCACATTTCACATGTTTATATAGAGAGATGTGAAATTACTCCTGTCCAAGATTCTCTTGCATCATGCCTCTTCCTCATGTCTTGTGTATCTCACCCATCAATGAATGAATTTAAGTGGTCTCTGTTGTAACTTGTTTCTTCTGGCCGCAAGGACTCTGGTAGTGGCTGTTTAGCTTCAACAAACACATCCTGCTGTTCTACAACTTGTGCCATTATAACTAAGTACACAAACAGTAACTACACACACTACCTAGTGCCCAGGTGTTGCCCTAGTATTCTTCTAATTGTACTATTAATACTCAGGCTATATAGGGTCCGAATTTAAGGTAGAGTCATGTGAAATAGAATTGTCTACAGCTAGAGGCAGAATAGTGCTTTGGTTAGTCCTTTCTGTAATTGTGTGTGCTGAGCAGGTTCTATGTTTCAATTGCAGTCATTTGCCCAAATCGTGTACCAACCCCCGTACCTGTCCTGGACTGATCTGATGCCATTAGAACGTAAACTGTGAGGCAGTGTTTTTGTCAGCGGTTGTGTTTTTGGTGCCGGTCCAATGGAAGAATACAGACGTTTTTATTGTGCTATAGGAGGACAGGCTCATTGTAAAGGCTGGAATGGAATCAATGGAACGGTATCAAACGTATGGAAACCACGTTTGACTCACTTCCATTTATTCCATTCCAGCCATTACAATGAGCCTACTCCTCCTATAGCTCTTCCCACCAGCCTCCTCTGGCCTTATGGTAACACTTAACTCAGACACTCTCAAAGCTTGCGGGGGAGATTTGTGCTTACAATGCAGGGCTACCTTCTCACAAGAGTATGACTCAGAATACAGAGATTCTGGACAAGGAGAGGGCATTTTGTTCCAGCCTCAGGAAGCTGAACTCCAGAAAGAGTTGATTATCAGCAAGTACAAGTGTTCTCGTGTTTTATAATATTTTCACTCTTTCACAGGTGGAGGAGATCCGTCCCAAGTACTCCAAATTAAACTATGTGTTTTTAGCCAAGGTAAGTCGGACTGCCCATGTTGTAATGTTTGCGTCTTAGATTAATCTACAGTATATCCAATAATCAAACGGACTCTGTATGTGCACCGATGGTGATAATGATGAGGAGGAGGAATGTGTTTTTGATTGGTCAGTGTTACAGAGACCTGGGGCAGAAAGGTCAGGCCAGGAAGATGTGGGATGCTGCTGCCTCAATGGAAACTGTTTCCAAAGAGGTGGGTACTGACTGTATTGTCACTGGCTTATTCTTGTGCTCTAAAGTCTTAGTTCTCTGACGTTTGTCATTGTTGTGTGGTTCAAAAAGAGATTGATTGTCTCTTTTTATTTCTCTCTCTCCAAGGATGAGGAGGCACAGAAGGAGCTTGACTACCTTCTCCCTGCGCTAGGTGTTTATTGAGGACATTTAGAAATGGTTATGTCCTCTCGCTAGGGAGAAAACCAGGATCATCTTCACTGGAAGCCACACTATGAATGGAATCCAAATCAATGTCTTCTTTGATTACTGATGGGACAGTACCTTCAATGGGGGCTTCAACATTTCTGAAATACTGGACTCTTGCTAATCCTCTCTGGGACTGGAGATGACTGGATTGGCTGTGCATGCTAGGGAACAATGTTCTGGAGAACAAGTTTATCACAGACACATCTTGATGTCTTATAAAAGCAGATATCGAAATTATTTGACATCTGTTTGCTAAAGAGATTGTGGTAAAAAGGGACAGTTTTGACCTATCAGCAAGCAGTTACACACCCAGAATCCAATTTCATTGGCTGTTCCCATCTTTGATGCAAGTCAATCAATGGTGTTCAATGGGATGTATATTATCTCCCATATCTTGAAGCAATCTGCAGTCGAGTGTGGAGGACCAGGCAATACTGTAGCTAGAAAATGTTTTAATAATTATACTCACCCTGTTGGTGTCATAAATGAATATGGTCCCCTGTAAACTGCATATGTATCAATAATTATTCTTGATTTGTTTTTTTTATTACACTGAAATAGCCTAGCCTAAGAACTGCTTTAAAAAAAAAAAAAATTGATGCCTGTTTTTCCTGTTTTAACCCACCTACCAATAAGTGCATTGGAAAACATCACTGGTCTTTGTGGTTGAATCTGTTTGAAAATCACTGTTCGACTGAGGGACCTTGTAGATAATTGTATGTGTGGGGTACAGAGATGAGGTAGTCATTCAAAACATTATGTTAAACACTATTATTGACCACAGTGAGTCTTCTGTGACTTGTTAAGCACATTTTTACTCCTGAACTTATTTAGCCTTGGCATAACGGAGGGGTTGAATAGTTATTGACATTTCAGCTTTTCATTTTTTAATTAAAAGTGATTTAAATAAATAAATAAATAAAAGGCTATAACATGACTAAGTGGAAAAATTCAAGGGGTTTAACTACTTTCTGAAGGCACTATAACTATATGTTACCCTATTTCCTATAAAGTACACTACATTTGACCAGGGCCGTAGTCCACTAAATATGGAATAGGGGCTCTGGTCAGATGTAGTGCACTAAATAGGGAATATGGTGCCATTTCAGATGCAGACTTGGATATTTGTTTAAGTATTCTTTGAACTGCACTGAGTGGGCCACTAGTGTAGCTCTGCTGGTTGGCAAGTTTTGTGTTCCTGTCACTGTCTGTACATAGACTGAGATGATGGTCCCATCGGATAAGAGGAAGGACTTGATAGGGAAAGAAACCTGACTCCTAGGCAGAATCTCAATGTCATACTCATCGCGTCCTCTCTCTCCTCTTCTCCTTCTCAATTGGCGGAGGTCAGAGGGAAGGGACCTCTGGCTTTCTCATCCGATGGGTTTTGAAAATGAGGCGAGGAAGAAGGACTCGAGGAGTATGAAATTGAGATTCTCCCTAGGAGTCCAGTTTCCTTCCCTATCAAGTCTTCTGGAAACCATGAACTGGTGCATAGGTGAAATACAAGAATGGTATCATTTCTTTTGCCTCAGATTTGTCTCTGTTCCAGTAATATGAATGTATGCTTTTGTTGTGTCTAGGGTTGTACACATTGTACCCACTGGTTGAATCAACGTTGTTTCCACGTCATTTAAATGAAATGACATTGAACCAACTTGGAATAGATGTTGAATTGATGTCTGTGGGCAGTGAAGTACATTTTAAGCGAAAGGACCGAGGGGGTGTGGTATATGGCCAATATACCACGGCTAAGGATTGTTCTTACACACAACGCAATGCGGATTTCCTGGATACTGCCCATTAGCTGTGGTATATTGGCCATGTACCACAAATCCTGAGGTGCCTTATTGCTATTATAAACTGGTTACCAAAATAATTTGAGCAGTAAAAAGACATGTTTTCTCATACCCGTGGTATATGGTCTGATATACCACGGCTGTCAGCCAATCAGCATTCAGGGCTCTAACCACCCAGTTTATAATATCTTGTAAATTAAATAAGGTACATTAAATATTATAGACACTACGCGAGCCATGTATTTAGAAATGAAAATGCATGGCTCTGGAAACTACTGTTCTATAGACACTACTGATCAATGTTATTTGAGTCTGCCATTTTTCAATAAATATGTGGAATCGTGTGTGTGTGTGTGTGTGAGGGGGGGGGGTGGTGTTGCTGAAATACATGCGCACACACAACTATTTTTGTACACAACACTTGATTAAAATCTAATAGGGGCATTTTCATTCTATTATCAACCAAATATTTAGCCTGGTCTCGGGTCCAAATGTAATGGAATAGCAAGGTATGAAAGCATGTTCTTGCTTGATTACCAAAGGTGACGTGTGGTGTTTTATTTGTAAGCCCCCCTTCCATTCTACTTTTTGTGCAGACTGTATAGTTTGTTCCAGAGCCAATTTTACATTTGTCACTGGATCAAATTCAGTCCAACTTCCCTCCAGTCTGGTCATGTTTCAGGTTATTGTTATGGCATAGACTCATTCAATTACCTCCTAAAGGAACACAGGTGTTTGTTCAGTATTAAAATAACTCAAAATAAATCCTTGGAAAGTTGGTTTTGCCTCTTAATTTTCTAAAGTGGACTGAAAAGTTCATGTTAATGTCTTAATCACAACCCTGCTGCAAACCACAATCACTAACTCTCCCTAACGTACTATGCTTGTAGGCCTTTCTAATGGACCTGGCCCTGGTATCCTGGAAGGATATCGACCTCATCCCGTCAGTAGAGGATGCCTGGTTATATTTTTTAAATGCTTTCCTCGCCATCTTAAATAAGCATACCCCATTCAAGAAATTTAGAATCAGGAACAGATATAGCCCTTGGTTCTCTCCAGACCTGACTGCCCTTAACAAACACAAAAACATCCTGTGGCGTTCTGCATCAGCATCGAACAGCCCCCGTGAAATGCAACTTTTTAGGGAAGTTAAAAACCAATATACACAGGCAGTTAGAAAAGCCAAGGCTAGCTTTTTCAAGCAGAAATTTGCTTCCTGCAACACAAACTTTAAAAAGTTCTGGGACATTGTAAAGTCCATGCAGAATAAGAGCACCTCCTTCCAGCTGCCCATTGCACTGAGGATAGAAAACTCTGTCACCACCGATGAATCCACTATAATTGAGAATTTCAATAAGCATTTTTCTACGGCTGGCCATGCTTTCCACCTGGCCACCAGTACCCCGGTCAACAGCACTGCACCCCCCCACAGCAACTCGCCCAAGCCTTCCCAATTTCTCCTTCTCCCAAATCCAGTCAGCTGATGTTCTGAAAGAGCTGCAAAATCTGGACCCCCACAAATCAGCCGGGCTAGACAATCTGGACCCTTTATTTCTAAAATTATCTGCCGAAATTGTTGCAACCCCTATTACTAGCCTGTTCAACCTCTCTTTCTGGTCGTCTGAGATTCCCAAAGATTGGAAAGCAGCTGCGGTCATCCCCCTCTTCAAAGGGGGGGACACTCTTGACACAAACTGCTGCAGACCTATATCCTACCCTGTCTTTCTAAGGTCTTCGAAGGCCAAGTTAACAAACAGATCACCGACCATTTCGAATCTTACCGTACCTTCTCTGCTATGCAATCTGGTTTCCAAGCTGGTCATGGGTCCACCACAGCCACGCTCAAGGTTCTCAATGATATCTTAACCGCCATCGATAAGAAACAATACTGTGCAGCCGTATTCATTGACTTGGCCAAGGTTTTCGACTCTGTCAATCACCACATCCTCATCGGCAGACTCAACAGCCTTGGGTTCTCAAATTATTGCCTCGCCTGGTTCACCAACTACTTCTCCGACAGAGTTCAGTGTGTCTGAGGGCCTGTTGTCCGGGCCTCTGGCAGTCTCTATGGGGGTTCAATTCTTGGGCCGACTCTCTTCTCTGTATATATCAATGATGTCGCTCTTGCTGCTGGTGAGTCTCTGATCCACCTCTACACAGACGACACCATTCTGTATACTTCTGTCCCTTCTTTGGACACTGTGTTAACTAGCCTCCAGACGAGCTTCAATGCCATACAACTCTCCTTCCGTGGCCTCCAACTGCTTTTAAATACAAGTAAAACTAAATGCATGCTCTTCAACCGATCGCTGCCTGCACCTGCCCGTCCGTCCAGCATCACTACTCTGGACTGTTCTGACTTAGAATATGTGGACAACTACAAATACCTAGGTGTCTGGTTAGACTGTAAACTCTCCTTCCAGACTCACATTAAACATCTCCAATCCAAAGTTAAGTCTAGAATTGGCTTCCTATTTCGCAACAAAGCATCCTTCACTCATGCTGCCAAACATACCCTCGTAAAACTGACCATCTTATCGATCCTCGACTTTGGTCATGTCATTTACAAAATAGCCTCCAACACCCTACTCAACAAATTAGATGCAGTCTATCATAGTGCCATCCGTTTTGTCACCAAAGCCCCATATTCTACCCACCACTGCAACCTGTACGCTCTCGTTGGCTGGTCCTCGCTTCATACCCGTCGCCAAACCCACTGCCTCCAGGTCATCTACAAGACCCTGCTAGGTAAAGTCCCACCTTATCTCTGCTCGCTGGTCACCATAGCTGCACCCACCCGTAGCACGCGTTCCAGCAGGTGTATCTCACTTGTCAACCCCAAAACCAATTCCTCCTTTGGCCGCCTCTCCTTCCAGTTCTCTGCTGCCAATGACTGGAACGAACTACAAAAATCTCTGAAGCTGGGAACTCTTATCTCCCTCACTAGCTTTAAGCACCAGCTGTCAGAGCAGCTCACAGATCACTACACCTGTACATAGCCCATCTATAAATAGCCCAAACAACTACGTCTTCCTCTACTGTATTCATTTATTTATTTTGCTCCTTTGTACCCCAGTATTTCTACTTTGCACACTCATCTACTGTCAAATCTACCATTCCAGTGTTTTTAATTGCTAAATTGTATTTACTTCACCACCATGGCCTATTTATTGCCTTACCTCCCTTATCTCACCTCATTTGCTCACATTGTATATATACTTATTTTTCTACTGTATTATTGACTGTAAATTTGTTTTACTCCATGTGTAACTTTGTGTTGTTATATGAGTCGAACTGCTTTGCTTTATCTTGGCCAGGCCGCAGTTGTAAATGAGAACTTGTTCTCAACTTGCCTACCTGGTTAGTTATAGGTGAAATAAATAATAAAACAAAACATAAAACTTGTCTCGTGATCCTCAAAGGCCAAACAAATATACCAGTGGCTCAGGGAAATCCTTAAGGGTTAACATCTCATCTGAACAACATAGTTACATAATTGGGAAACGTTCTCCTTTCCCTTCTCACAATGTCCTAACTGGATATGTTGTTTGCGGTAGTTAATCATCTTGAAAGTAAGGTTTACTGGAAAACTTCTGCTAATGTGCACATTGCCCGTCTGAGAGGTTGGTCAACTATATCCTACTTTTGAGGAACTGTCATGAATTTATGATTGGCCATCACAGACACGACTGTCTTTTTGGATAATGGGACAATGTGACGTAATGAGTCACAAAACCAAACTGTCATCAGTCATGCTATCAAGGATGAGGTCATCTTCCTCACCACCTACACAAAAAAATGCTGGGTAAAATCAACACAATTTGGTAACCCAGCGCTGGATAAATATTGGACAGAACACCCGTTTGGTTATTTTGATCCAGCCAGTGTTGCATGAATAACCCAACATATTGGGTTAATTTAACCATCAATTGGTTTATATTCACTTTCATACCGAGTTGACCCAGCAGTTAGGTCTTTTTTTAATGTAATCCATAGGTTATTTTCAGTAGGTGTGGCTTTCAGATAGCTATTTTTTGCCACCTGTGACAGTAAATGTCATTATTGCTCATCATATTAGATTGGTACCCTGCTAATAAAAAATGTAATGAAAACATTTTTACTCATTACATATTGTAATGTATTATTAATTACATAATTGTTAACATATTATTACAAAGTGGTAACTTTCCCAACATTGGGATTTGCGTAAGCTTTCTAGGAACTCTTACATTTTTGTAAGCTTCGTTAAAGTTACAAAACTGTTAACAATGTAATAGAACAGAAGAACCGGAATAACATTTACTCTCACGGATGGCAAAAAATAACTAACGGAAAGTCACGCCGCCAGTTATTTTTCTTTTTTTGTGAGCAACTTTTTATTATTATAATTTTTGGGGCGACGGGTTCAAATCACAAACCGTCTATAATTTTCAAAATGTACATGAATCCCCCCCGGCGACCAGAGAAAACCTTTCCCATACCACCCCTTCCCTGTGGGCCTGAAAATTTTACAAAATTAAAATAGTGCCTTCAGAAAGTATTCACACCCCTTGACTTACAACCTGAACTTAAGATTGATTACATTTTTTTTTTAAATCTCACTGGCCTACACACAATACCCCATAATGTCAAAGTGGGAATTGTTTTTAGATTATTATTTTTTTTTTTTTACAAATTAATAAAAAATTAATGGCTGAAATGTCTTAAGTCAATAATTATTCAACCCCTAGGTTATGGCAAGCCTAAATAAGTTCAGGAGTAAGCATTTGCTCATCAAGTCACATAAGACTCACTCTGTGTGCAATAATAGTGTTTAACATAATTTTTTAAATGACTACCTCATCTCTGTACCCCACACACAGGTATCTGTAAGGTCCCTCAGTCGAGCAGTGAATTTCAAACAGATTCTACCAAAAAGACCAGGGAGGTTTTCCAATGCCTCGCAAAGAAGGGCACATATTGGTAGATGGATACAAAAAAAGCAGACATTGAATATCCCCTTGAGGTTGATTAAGTTATTAATTACACTTTGGATGGTGTATCAATACACCCAGTCACTACAAAGAAACGCGTCCTTCCTAACTCAGTTGCCGGAGAGGAAGGAAACCGCACAGGGATTTCACCATGAGGCCAATGGGGGACTTTAAAACAGTTAGAGTTTAATGGTTGTGATAGGAGAAAACTGAGGATGGATCAATAACAATGTAGTTACTCCACAATACTAACTTAAATGGCAGAGTGAAAAGAAGGAATCCTGTACAGAATCAAAAAATCAAAAACATCCATCCTGTATGCAACAAGGCACTAAAGACATACTACAAAATATTTGGCAACGCAATTAACTTTTTGTCCTGAATACAAAATGTTATGTTTGGGGCAAATCCAACGCAACACATTACTGAGTATCACTCTCCATATTTTCAAGCAAAGTGGTGGCTGCTTCATGTTATGGTTATGCTTGTAATCGTTAAGAACTGGGACGTTTTTGAGGATAAAAAATTAACAGAATAGAGCTCAGCACAGGCAAAATCCTAGAGGAAAACCTGGTTGTTTGCTTTCCACCAGACACTGAGAGATGAATTCACCTTTCAACAGGACAATTACCGAAAACACAAGGCCAGATCTACTGTGCACTGGAGTTGCTTACCAAGAAGACAGTGAATGTTCCTGAGTGATTGTCTTGCAATGATCAACAACAAAATTTACAGAGCTTGAAGAATTTTGAAAAGAATAATGAGCAAATATTGTACAATCCAGGTGTGCAAACCGCTTAGAGGCTTACCCAGAAAGACGCACAGCTGTAATCGCAGCTAAAGGTGATTCTAACATGTATTGACTTGGGTTTGTGATTACTTATGTAAATGAGATATTTCTGTATTTCATTTTCAATAAATTAGCAAAAATATATAAAAACATGTTTTCACTTTGTCATTATGAGGTAATTGTGTGTAGATGGGGCAGCCAACCTGACAGAGCTTGAGAATATCTGTAGAGAAGAATGGAAGAAACTCCCCAAATGCAGGTGTGCCAAGCTTGTAGAGTCATTGCGAGGGTTTGAGGCCATTATATGGACCGATATCAGTGCCAACAGAAACTATTTGAATGTAAAAAATATTTTAAGACATTGAATTTGAATTAAATATTTTTGCATTTGTAATCCACAAATGGAATAATTTAATTCATGAATTGAACTTGTAGTTCATGATTTAGAATTGAGTTGAAATAATATTGCATTCTGTTTTAAAATTCAATTTCAATGTATTTAAATATACAAATTCAATATTTATATATTCAGTTTCAGGGATGGAGCAGAGAGAGAGACACAGCTGCATGTGAGCTCTCACATTTTTCAATGTGTTTTTTTTTACAAAAGGATAGGTCTAGATTAGCACGAAGGTGTGAAGTGAGAGGTGTTCAATGCCTTTGGGCCCAACAAGTGGCAGGAGTCATTGAAGCCATCCACTGGCATTATTTACAAGAAAGCTGCCTCCAGAAATAAGACCCAAGTGGGTCAGACATCTACTCCCGCTGCCTGCTGCACTGCTGCTTGGATTCCACCTGCCGATCTGTTCATGGTCTGTCCTGGCCTGTCTCCCCCTGTCTGGTACAGGTACCCCCCCCACCTCCAGCACACAGGCACTGTTGGGGTGAGTGATTCTGAACTTACAATGGCTAGCCCCAAGTCGTTATATATTTTTTTAATTCTTCAGAATTTGAGCTTGGAGAAAACTGCTGGTTTACCTGGAAAACAAGATGAACTGGCACAGACAGACAGAAAACACAGGTATAAATACACAGGGGATAATGGGGGAGATGGGCAACACATGGAGGGGGGTGGAGACAAGCACAAGGACAGCTGAAACAAATCAGGGTGTGACAAGTGCTCCAAGAAAGCCCCACCCATATACATTCATCCTTATGAAAAAAATATTTATCTGAATAAAATACCAAATACAGTGAGTGCCTTCAGAAAGTATTCATACCCTTTGATTTATTCCATATTTAGTTGTGTTGCAGCCAATTCAAAATGGATGACCTTTATATTTGTCACATCCTTCTACACACAATACCCCATAATGCTAAAGTGAAAACATGTTTTTAGAAATATTTGCTAATTTATTGAAAATTAAATACAGAAATATACATTTACATTAGCATTCACACCCCTGAGGCGATACATGTTAGAATCACCTTTGGCAGTGATTACAGCTGTGATTTTTCTCTGAGTAAGTCTCTAAGAGGTTTCCACACCTGGATTGAAAAATAATTGCACATTATTGTTTAAAGAAAATGTTCAAGCTCTGTCAAGATGGTAGTTGATCATTGCTAGACAGCCATTTTCAAGTCTTGCCATATATATTTTTAAGCCAATTTACATAAAAACTGTAACTAGCCCACTCAGGAACATTTAACCTCGTCTTGGTAAGCAACTCTAGTGTAGGGCTTTGTGTTTTAGGTTATTGTCCTGCTGAAAGGTGAATTTGTCTCCCAGTGTCTGTGGAAAGCAGACTGAACTAGGATTTTGCCTATGCTTAGCTCTATTCCTTTTATTTTGGGGCAAAAAAAGTCCCTAATCATTGCGATGACAAGCATACCCATAATATGATGCAGACACCACTGTGCTTGAAAATATGAAGAGTGGTACTTAGTGATCTGTTGTGTTGGATTTGCCCCAAACATTACACTGCATTCAGGACATAAAGTGAATTTCTTTGCCACATTTTTGGCAGTTTTACTTTAGTGCCTTAATGCAAACAGGATGGATGTTTTGGAATTGTTTTATTCTGTACAGGCTTCCTTCTTTTCACTCTGTCATTTAGGTTGGTATTGTGGAGTAACCACAATGTTGTTGGTCCATCCTGTCACAGCCCCATTAAACTATGTAACTCTTTTAAGTCACCATTGGCCTCATGGTGAAATCCTTGAGCTGTTTCCTTTCTCTCAGGCAACTGAGTTAGGAAATACACCTGTCAATTTGTAGTGACCTGCTGTATTGATACACCATCCAATGTGTATTTAATAATTTCACCATGCTCAAAGGGGTATTCGATGTCAGTTTTTTATTTTTCAGGAAGTTCCCTGGATTTTCAGAGGTGTAAAGCTTCTTCTTTCATTTGCCAGGTCAACACTAATTACTCTCTCCTGGCTTGTGTGGGTAATAATGTAACAGTAGACTGTTGCCTGCCTTCCTGTAACCCAAGAGGGGTTAGCAGAGCCTGTATTGTGATCCAGTAATAACCCTGAAGCTGACATTGTCGGGGACAGTAGCGACCCATCATTCAGGGCAGGTGGGGCTGAGTCCCACCTGTTTTGTGCACTGTTTTGAGCACTAGCTCAGTGTTTTCTGTGGTGGGTATAGCCAGCAGAAAATATAGAGCGTTGCGCTCAATCATTGGCTCAGTTTTCTGTCATGATTGGCTCAGTTTTCTGTCACTCATGGGACAGTACATCATCCCCAATTCTAAGGTTGCCCCTTGGATTCTGCCATAGAGTTATATTAGAAGTGCCCATCCAAGAAGGCTCAAGGTCATTGGCTGGCCATAGATAGAATGACATCAAATCACATTATATCTACAGTAGCTTTGATTTGACTGATTATGTCAACATCTTACTTTCATAGTCTTAGCAAGCAGTCACCATCAGTTGTCATTAAGCCGCCAATATGCTGGCAAATCCTTTTTAATCCTTGCCATATGAAGAGAAATAATGAAGAGAAATTATAGATAAAACATATCGGTGCTCATCGGCCATTGCACATAAAGATTACACAACAAGTTGGAAATTGCAAATTCAACAATGAGTTGTTTGGAGGGAATCAGTAGCTAACTGCAAGCATGGCAAAGAAACCACTAATATTAGCCTGCTATTCAATGGAGTGGCTGTGTTTTTTTTATGAGTTCCGGCCATAAATCCAGAGAATGCTAGACTTTGATGACAAAGTTTGATGACAAGATTTGCCCACAAAGGACCGCTGCGCCACCTTCACAAGGTGAGTCCAAAAATGTCTCGTATGCTGCTGAATTCATTATGTAATATGCCAGGGATAAATGTATAATGTAGCCAAGAAAGTAATACTAAGTGTATGTTGTGTAGTAAGCTGTTAGCAGCCCATGTGCCTCACCCTAATAATTTGGTCTATTTGCACCAACACAGTATTGTAAACACATAACGTTAATAGTGGTGGCGCTTGGTTTGCACGTGCAAATTCAGCACACACAACATTCTATAATAGAATTGTGTTATTTGACATGTCAAATTAAAAGCTTATTTAACATGTCAAATCGTGTTATATGACATGTATCTTTTTTGACAGGCAACGACCCAAACGGCGTCCAATGTGCCTGACCCTAATCATTTGCTCTATTTTCACCTTTTAATTTGCCTACTGTTCTGACTTGGGGATGCACAAATAGCCTATAAAATGCCCCATTTATTTATCCCACGGTTCTGACTTGTACATGGAGTACACTGTAATAGGCTGGCCACACCGCTCGTGTTGCCAATGGCTAAAATAGAAGTCCTGTCTATTTCTGACGCAGATCGCGCTCCAAGTCCTGCCTCTCCCATCTCCTCATAGGTTTATAGAAGCAGGTACCCACATGCCATCTCCTTATTGGTTATACCCACGTGGGTGATTGAAAGACGAACTGTATTGCCGGTCGGTGTAGTAATACTATGAAAGTTTAGATGCCAATCACCATATAAGTTCAAAGATGAAAATGCCTGGAAGGAGGAGAGATGACTAGAAACGATTCGGTTGACCGTTTTTATGGGTGGATTAATTGTCGGAGTAGAGGACCTTGTGCATTTCAGGTAAAATAACAACTCAATGTTTATATCCCTGGACAAATTAGCTAGCAACAGCAAGCTAGCTAAATAGGACAAATTAGCTAGCAAGAGCAAGCTAACTAGCTAATTTGTCATAAATGTTTAATGCTTTTCGACCTGTTCCCAAATTAATGTAATTGGTTCAGAGTTTGTTTTGATATTTTAACCTGCTTGTCGTGATCATGTTTGGTGTAGGGGGACAAAATACATTTACGCACAATGGCGCCCGGGCGCAGCCGGTTTGGGTTCCGTGTTAAGAATGGCCCATGTTCTGAATTCTGTCGCTGTACAGTACATTTCAAAAGTGCTGAACAAATAGTTATATTGACTAAGTCCGTCGTCGCTTGCTCGTTCATGTGTTAATTGAAATCACTGATTGCCTCTTATCAGCTTGTCGTCCCCTTATTTAAGCAAGTCTGCCATATCAGCTATGTTTTTTTAAGGCACCAAATGAAATCGTTTCGCTGACAGACAAGGCTCTGCTGAAAGTGGTAAGGTGTTGGGACTCTGCTGTTGGGACAGCTTTATGTAGGCCCTAACAGTTTGTTGGCACCGTTTGTCACCGTTATAGCGCAATTAATGTATTGTTTAGTGTTGTGTTGTGTAGTGGCTTTGCAGGCATGCATACCACTTTTTTGGGGGGCCCACTAAAATGTACATGACAAATATGATGTTGAAGGTGCATTCAACATGTCCCCGACCATCCATAGGGTCATGTGTGCCGGATGAGGACTGATGAGAGTTTTGAACCCTGAATGCGTAGTTCTGCCTTTACGTTGGAATATGTAAATATGTAAAAAAAAAAAAGAAGCCTTTCCAAAAATCAAACCCTCACAACCACGCCATTATTTCACGTGCCGTATTTCCGAGTCTTGTCTATCTACGCTTTTCCTTCACACTGAGATCTGAGGCAAATCGTTTTCTTTGACTGTCTGTTGGGTAAAAGGGAGAGCATAAGGGAGTAGCGTATCAGTGATCATCTGTCTTTATCTGAATTTGTCACGCACTCCAAGCTGGCTGTCTGGCTGCAAGTATCTCTCTGATGAAGTACAGGATGTTCTGGGTGAGCGAGATAAAAACGTACTACAGGGAAAGGACTCTCCCCATTTGTTGCAACATGACATGGCTATGTGCCCGTAATACAATACAATACATTTGCTCGCTGAAATAAGAAAGTAATGAAATCTACTGTATCAAACTAACCAGACAAAGTGTATTTCTAATAATAATTCTGTCATTTCAGAAAATACACAAAGGTTATTCTATTTTCGGGAACAATTGAACCGGTCATTTAAAAATAGAGAATCTCGGCCATAGTGAGTTTGAGATATGGAAGTGTTGAGTGACATTGTATATAACCTTTGTGTATTCCTAAACATTGCAGTATCAGCATTCTATTTTTATTCCACCTGCCCACGTGACTTTTTATTTTGGTTCGAATGAGCCCCTACTTACTCAAAAGCTGGTTAGATATATACCTCCTATTCTGAGGCATGTGTTAAAATAAACCAAACGCAATCTCTTGTTCCTCCAACTCATATCAGTATAATAAATACACTAGTTACAAATCAAGCAAGAATTAAAATGTCCTTTAATTTAGTGTTACTGTATAATATCACACATATTACCTTTACTCATCAACTCAATGTCATCCGTTCAGATAGATATCGTAAAATACTCTCACCGGAGCAACATCACAGTTGCAGTAACAGAATGATTATGTTCTGTATTCAATACAACATGGAGAATAAATCATTTGATAACTGGTATCTTAAATGAAGAATCTTAATAATATGGTATATATGAATAACTTTTGCAGAGCAGCCTTTTGAACGTTCAAGCGCATGAAGACATAACACACACTCGAAGAGAACAAAAAGACAATGAAAAAGAAAACGCTATTCAAATATAGATTTTTTTAAATTACCATTTCAATTTAACAAATGTACAGTACCAGTCAAACGTTTGTCCACACCCTACTCATTCCTGGGTTTTTCTTTATTTTTGACTATTGTCTACATTGTAGAATAATAGTGAAGACATCGCAACTATGAAAGAACACACATGGAATCATGTAGTAATCAAAAAAGTGACAAAGAAATCTAAAAGTGTTTTAGATTTTAGATTCTTCAAAGTAGCCACCCTTTGCCTTGATGAGAGCTCGTTGCCATATTTTGTTTTTTAAAGTTGACTCAATTTTTTTTTTAAAGCACAACAATCTGAGTTTTCTGTAAAACCTGAGTGCAAATGTCAAATGTAGAGTAGGGCTGCTCATTAGAATTACCAACACGATGTCACTTAAAACATAATTATTGTTTTTAATAGTAATAAGGTTGGTATTACTATCTACCTAGTTACCTATATTTACATAAATCACGATTCTCTCTGTATCATATTGACCTTGTTGGGAGGTCATTTGGGCCATAAAATGTACACTCTCTGAGGTGGTGGGTGCAAGCAAAATAACTCCAATTGGTCAATATTCCAGTAAATACAGTCAAATGAAGTGGCAAACAAGTGTAAAAGAACATGCCATCGCCCTAAGATGAACACTGCACGCTTTTTTTTTAATGTTCTGGCGTGTTCCAGTGAAAGATATACAAACATCAGTGCAATAACCTATTAAAAACAATCTTTAAAAGTTTAAAAGTTTG